>NC_061804.1:21468504-21799754 GCF_021462225.1 Girardinichthys multiradiatus
GGCCCATTAATTATTTCGGGGTTCACATCCAATAGAGTGGGTTGTAACATGAACGCTAATAACCAAGTTCAGGAGGGTCAGTCAGTCGGTTTCGTCTGTGTTTACAGTGGCCTTTTGGAAGCGCACTCTTGATATAGGCTGTGCGTCAGAGGAAGAAAAAAAAGAGCAGGGTAGAGGGAGCTGCAGCTGTCTACTCGGTATAATGCAATTACGGAGATGTGCACCTCTTAAACTGACTGAAGCAAGAATATCCCGACATATATATATATATATATATATATATATATATATATGGTTCTAGACCAAATTTACCAAGGGGGGGGCAGTGTATTTTTATGGATTTATCAAGAATGAAACAAAAAAAAAACTGCTATATTTTAAGTGAGCCACAGAGGCTCTGGAGCTGCAGGTTAAAGACCTCTGATCTGGCACATGAAAACTGTGATCCTATCTCAATATGGCTAAAGCTAAAAGGGCAACAACTTAATTTTTAACTTAATTCATTGTTAAAGAAAAACTGTAAAGGCAAAAAATGTAATTGTTCTAAGGGACTAATCAGTTAAGGTTAAGGTGTATATCATAAGAAACTTATTTAGTGTTATGTCTTCAGTACAGGGGCCATAGAGAGGCCAGGACCACTTCTACATGGGCACTGGCCCCTGTTGGCCCCGGTCTAGAACCGCTCATTTCTATATATGTGTCTGTGTGTTTGTCGGTGTGCGTGTGTCGGTTTATCAATTTTGTGTTTGCAAGGAACCATGAAAGAAAGGCCGCATTGGTTCAATATTCCCCTTTAGAAAATTTTAAACCATTTTTTACCCACGGTTTTCTATTTAGTACGTTCTTGCTTCAGATTTGTATTAGTTAATTTGTATTAGATTTGTATTAGTTAATTTTTCATTGTAATTGAGTATTGTTATGACTTATATAAATAAAACGGCTCAGATCCCGCGTATGTTTTCTGGACCATTTGTATTCCTCTCCATTTCCATCTATTTTGGTTCTAATCCCCATTAGTGTAAGCTGACTTTTATGAAATATGACAGGTTAGAAACCCCGATCCATCCAATATAACCCCTGCTGGTAGATATCATTTACTGGACACATATAACCTAATTTCCTTATAGAAGACTATAAGTAGAATATAAATCACTTTAATTGGTCAATTGCTGAAGCAGATATGAAACATGTCTAATGTTGGTATGAATTCATTAATGGTCAGAATGATGTAAAAATAAAAAGAAAACTCCACCTGAATGAGTCAGGTCCATGGCTATAAAGGTTCTTGGTACATGTACACCAGGTGCATTTGTCAACTTGTTCTGTCCTGTTTTGGTTTGATGATGGACTCAAATTGCAGAGACAACTGAAGAGAAACTGAATATTTTAATAATACAAAATTATGAGTACTTACAATATGGTCTTGCTTGCAGTAAACGGACATGAAGCAAAGAAAGTCGAAAAGTATGGAAAGACCAGACAACAGTCAGGAAAACAGAAGAATCCAGTAGAGAGCAAAGAGAACCAGTGAGGCAGGGTGGAGAAAAAGACAGGCAAACCAGATGAGCTAATTAGAGGCAATGAGTTGCAGCTGAGGCAGACAGAAAGGTAGAGCAGCTGATAGAGGTAGACTAATTAACTAGAACAGAGTTGAGTTGAAACACACAAAGAAACACAGGGAAGTATCTAACAGAAATCTAACAGGAAGTAACTCTAGATGTAAAAAGAGCACAAAAACACAAAAGAATAACCTAATAAGGAAAACACCTAATGAAAGGGCACATGTGAATAAACTAAAGAAAGCAATACCTGAAGAACATAAACAGCAAGCAAATGGTTAAAATACACACACAAAAGAAAATCAAAACTCAAACATCTCAGGATCATGAAACATTCTGTTTGAATTTAAGTTCTCTTAGGGGCCCCAGTCCATCAGGAGACCTTCAGCTGTTTTAAAGGTGAAATATACAGGTACATCTAAAAAAATTTAAATATAATGAAAAATATTTTTGTCACTCATTTCAGAAAGTGAAACTCATATTTTCATTACACAAAGAGTGAAATATTTCAAGCCTTTATTTTTTGTAGTTTTGATGATTATGGCTGACAGATAATAAAGACCTACAGGTCCTTCTCAAAATATTAGCATATTGTGATAAAGTTCATTATTTTCCATAATGTCATGATGAAAATTTAACATTCATATATTTTAGATTCATTGCACACTAACTGAAATATTTCAGGTCTTTTATTGTCTTAATATGGATGATTTTGGCATACAGCTCATGAAAACCCAAAATTCCTATCTCACAAAATTAGCATATCATTAAAAGGGTCTCTAAACGAGCTATGAACCTAATCATCTGAATCAACGAGTTAACTCTAAACACCTGCAAAAGATTCCTGAGGCCTTTAAAACTCCCAGCCTGGTTCATCACTCAAAACCCCAATCATGGGTAAGACTGCCGACCTGACTGCTGTCCAGAAGGCCACTATTGACACCCTCAAGCAAGAGGGTAAGACACAGAAAGAAATTTCTGAACGAATAGGCTGTTCCCAGAGTGCTGTATCAAGGCACCTCAGTGGGAAGTCTGTGGGAAGGAAAAAGTGTGGCAGAAAACGCTGCACAACGGGAAGAGGTGACCGGACCCTGAGGAAGATTGTGGAGAAGGGCCGATTCCAGACCTTGGGGGACCTGCGGAAGCAGTGGACTGAGTCTGGAGTAGAAACATTCAGAGCCACCGTGCACAGGCGTGTGCAGGAAATGGGCTACAGGTGCCGCATTCCCCAGGTCAAGCCACTTTTGAACCAGAAACAGCGGCAGAAGCGCCTGACCTGGGCTACAGAGAAGCAGCACTGGACTGTTGCTCAGTGGTCCAAAGTACTTTTTTCGGATGAAAGCAAATTCTGCATGTCATTCGGAAATCAAGGTGCCAGAGTCTGGAGGAAGACTGGGGAGAAGGAAATGCCAAAATGTCAGAAGTCCAGTGTCAAGTACCCACAGTCAGTGATGGTCTGGGGTGTCGTGTCAGTTGCTGGTGTTGGTCCACTGTGTTTTATCAAGGGCAGGGTCAATGCAGCTAGCTATCAGGAGATTTTGGAGCACTTCATGCTTCCATCTGCTGAAAAGCTTTATGGAGATGAAGATTTCATTTTTCAGCACGACCTGGCACCTGCTCACAGTGCCAAAACCACTGGTAAATGGTTTACTGACCATGGTATCACTGTGCTCAATTGGCCTGCCAACTCTCCTGACCTGAACCCCATAGAGAATCTGTGGGATATTGTGAAGAGAACGTTGAGAGACTCAAGACCCAACACTCTGGATGAGCTAAAGGCCGCTATCGAAGCATCCTGGGCCTCCATAAGACCTCAGCAGTGCCACAGGCTGATTGCCTCCATGCCACGCCGCATTGAAGCAGTCATTTCTGCAAAAGGATTCCCGACCAAGTATTGAGTGCATAACTGTACATAATTATTTGAAGGTTGACGTTTTTTGTATTAAAAACACTTTTCTTTTATTGGTCGGATGAAATATGCTAATTTTGTGAGACAGGAAGTTTGGGTTTTCATGAGCTGTATGCCAAAATCATCCATATTAAGACAATAAAAGACCTGAAATATTTCAGTTAGTGTGCAATGAATCTAAAATATATGAATGTTAAATTTTCATCATGACATTATGGAAAATAATGAACTTTATCACAATATGCTAATATTTTGAGAAGGACCTGTATATTTCAGTGTCCCAGAAAAGAAGAATATTACACAACGGCAATTAAAAAAACATTTTCAATGTATAACTGTGATGTAATGGCGATATTGTGGCCT
Source organism: Girardinichthys multiradiatus (assembly GCF_021462225.1). Lineage (NCBI taxonomy): Eukaryota > Metazoa > Chordata > Actinopteri > Cyprinodontiformes > Goodeidae > Girardinichthys > Girardinichthys multiradiatus. The sequence goes on from NC_061804.1 coordinate 21,472,336, forward strand.
ACGCAATCATGGGGAAGACTGCTGGCTTGACAGATTTCCAGAAGACAGTCATTAGCTGTGTTTCCCTTATAAATGTGTGCAAACCTTTGTGGATATTCCGCTGTCAAAAAACACAATTTAGCAATTGCAGTGTGTCCATTAAATAAGAAATGCAATTACAATCACACATGAATACGTTTGTGTAAAAGGAATCATGACAAAGTGTGGCTTAAATACCCCACCTCACCAGTCGTGTCGCCAGTCTCACAGAGTTTGTGTGAGGGACCGCACATTCTCCCGTCAAGTATGTTTTTTATAGATCAGAACCTTTGCATGAAAAGTGGTGTACGCCAGTTTCAGGCCCAGTTTTGTGTGTACGTCACATTTATAAAAAAGACCCAAGGGCTGTTGCTTAGTGGTCTAAATCCCTCTTTTTAGATGAAAGTAAAGTTTGCATTTCTTTCTGACAATCAAGGTCCCAGAGTCCGGAAGAAGAGTGGAAAGGCACAGAATACACATTACTTGAAGTCCAGTGTGAGGTTTCTGGTTTTGGTCCACTATGCTTTCAGAAGTCCACAGTCAGCACAGCCATCTGCCACCAGATTTTAAAGCACTTCATGCTTCCAATTGCTGTCAAGCTTTATGGAGATGCAGATTCCTTTTTAAAGCAAGACATGGTAGCTGCCCACACTGCCTAAGGTACCAGAAGCTGATTCAATGATGGTGTTACTGTGTTTGATTGGCCAGTTTGCTGGCTACACTTCTCAGCTATATGGAGTATTGTCAAGAGGAAGATAAGAGACACCAGATACAACAATGCAGGCCCAACCAAGTATAAAGTACATAGAAATGATCATACTCTTCAGAAGCCTGACATTTCTGTTTTTAAATATTCTCTTTTATTGATCTTATGTAATAATTACATTTTCAGAGACACAGAAGTTTGGGTTTTCATTGTCTGTACGCCATAATTGGCAAACTTACAAAAAGGCTGGAAATATTTCAATCTATGTGTAATGAATATAATATATGAGTTTCACTTTCTTAAATGGGTGACAAAAATATTGAACTTTTTCACGAAATTCGAATGTTTTTAGATACCTGTAGCTCAGTTGTGCGTCAGTTCTTCAAAAGCAAAACGAGACTTGGTGGCACTGTGGATGTTCAATTTCAACATGGGATAAATTGCTCTGTAAAAAGTCAATACACTGATAAAATAGACAGTTTGTATTTTACAAAAAAACCTTTCCATTTGTTTAGATTTTAATACATTTTTGAGTAGAAATTATATTTAAGTTCAAAACAAAACACCACTTAAATTAAATTCCCAAACCACCCCCTCTCATTGGCACATTTACATGATGCACTTTTATTCTGATCAGGCCCTTTATTCCTATTATTTATGTCCACTTTAATAGGCCAATTAATATTGCCAATTAAACTGTAAAACATTCCTGAAATAGCAATCTATTTTAACTAGATGACATGTAAACCTTTTTCTTGACAACCCCAGCTCAGATGTGCCCTTCATTAGCGCAAGCTGTTTCAGGATTTAGCATTAACGCTGTCGCTAACTAGCTAAATTAGCTGGATACACACTAAAGTTATTGCCCCAACACAGAAACTTTCTCTACCACAAGTCTTTAGCCATTCAAATGCATCAACCTTACTCTTCTATTATAGACATGACAATCAACAAATGAATATAGCAGTCAACGGTATCAACATCCTTGGTTAAAATCTATTCAAAATGTTTAGGTAGGATTTGTTCAAGTTAAGAATTTAACCACTATTAAACATTATATTTTATTAACTGCTTGATGAAAAAGTAGAACATTTTAAAGACTAATATTTGATACACTTTAAAGTGACTTTTTATTGTGTAGGAGACAGTCTAATCTAAATAGAGTGCCCCCTGAAATCACCTTTCACTCATTTTCATTCCTTCATCTATATCTTTAAGCCAACACTCAAAGGATCCCCAAACTCCACTGCTCCTCCCTCACACTGCTGCTTAACCGATCAGCTCAGAGAACTGGACACACAGTCCACATCTGTCTGGGTCAGATTTGAAGATGGAGAATCCTTAAAATGCACACATCTGGCCCCACAGCTATGCTGGTATTCAACAATTCATTTTACATTCTGCTCTAGTCGGTCAGGAACGATGAGATATCCAGGTCAGTCAGTTGGTTTCAATATGAAAAAAAGTTGAATGGTCTCAAAACAAATTTAAAATTATGTAAAATGGAATGTTGTAAACTATGCTAAAATGTACTTCAAAAATTACCCTGGGTAATAAAAACTCAGTGTAGTTGCAATCAAAAGTAAAAAGTAAACTGAGACACATATGGGAAAAAGGCACAGACAAGAAAACACTGAATGAGGTTTTGAGTGCGTGGTGGGATTTAGTTGTAATTCTACAGATGTGTGTGTGTGTGTGTGTGTGTGTGTGTGTGTGTGCGTGTGCTTATGTGTGTTTATGTTAGTTTGTTAGAAAGCACTGATTGACTCAGAGGGATTTACACAAGCAAACAGCTTTATCATTATTCATCTCCACCCCCAGCTCATGGATTGCTCCTCTGACACTTTCTTTCATTAATGCTGAATATTTGGCTACCGTTCAATTCAATTCAATTCAATTCAATTCAATTCAATTAAATTCAATTCAATTCAGTTTTATTTATATAGCGCCAATTCACAACACATGTTGTCTCAAGGCACTTCACAACAGTCAGGTTCATACATTCCAATTAATCCTAAACATTGAACAGTGCAGTCAGAGTTAGTTATTTATTCAAATTGGATAAAAAGTTTTTCTATCTAAGGAAACCCAGCAGATTGCATCCAGTCAGTGACTTGCAGCATTCCCTCCTCCCGTATGAGCATTTAGAGACAGTGGACAGTCACTGGCGTTGACTTTGCAGCAATCCCTCATACTGAGCATGCATGTAGTGACAGTGGAGAGGAAAAACTCCCTTTTAACAGGAAGAAACCTCCAGCAGAACCAGGCTCAGTGTGAGCAGCCATCTGCCACGACCGACTGGGGGTTTGAGAGAACAGAGCAGAGACACAAAGAGAACAAAGAAGCACTGATCCAGGAGTCCTTTCTATGGGAAAGAAAAGTAAATGTTAATGGATGTAGCTCCTTTAGTCGTTTCACCTAGAAAGAAAGAACAGATAAACTCTGAGCCAGTTTTCAAGGTTAGAGTCTGAAAGAGAGCACATAGAGTTAGTCACAGTAAAAGCTCAGTCAATTTCCATGTCTAGGAGAGAGAAAGGGTTAAACACTAAAAGACAGGGCCATGTGGATCATCAGTAGAGGGTGAGCATTAAGTTGTTGCCAGCAGAAGCTCGGACAATTCCCTTCTCCAGAAAGGTGTCACAGGTAGACACAGAGTCAGGCCAGGTGTAGCTTCTAGGAAGAGAAAAGAGAGAACAAAGTTAAAAGCTGAAATAACAGCAAATAATGCAAAATTGGAGAGTAGTGTGAGAATATAGCAAACAGGGTGAAAGTGGTCATTATGTCGTCCAGCAACCTAAGCCTATAGCAGCATAACTACACAGATAGTTTCAGTTCAGATTATTTAGTTAAACGGCGCTTATTTACAACAATGTCATCACAAGGCACCCCACAAAGGGTCCCACTGATGGTCATTGGACAGTCCCACAAGGACTGGGATACCTCCCTCTGTCAGACTGATTATAACCATTGGAAAAGAGAAGGGGTCAGACAGGTAGCAGAAATGGAAGGTGTGTTTGGATCTCAACCATAACTGAGCCGGATTAGGCTAAACCTGACTCCCCCTTACTCCAACCAACAGGGAGGGAGGAAGGCTCCCTCCCTGATAAACTAAGTCACTTTAACTATAAGCTTTATCAAAGAGGAAAGTTTTAAGTCTAGCCTTAAAAGTAGACAGGGTGTCTGCCTCATGGACTAAAACTGGGAGCTGGTTCCACAGGAGAGGAGCCTGATAACTAAAGGATCTGCCTCCCATTCTACTTCTAGAGACTCTAGGAACCACCAGTAAACCTGCAGTCTGAGAACGAAGTGCTCTGTTAGGAAGATATGGAACAATCAGATCTCTGATGTATGATGGAGCTAAATCATTAAGGGCTTTATATGTGAGGAGGAGAATTTTAAATTCTATTCTGGATTTAACAGGGAGTCAATGAAGGGAAGCTAAATTAGGAGAAATATGATCTCTCTTTTTAATTTTCATCAGAACTCTTGCTGCAGCATTTTGAATCAGCTGAAGGCTTTTAACTGCATTTTGTGGACATCCTGATAGTAAAGAATTACAATAGTCCAGCCTTGAAGTATCAAATGCATGGACCTGTTTTTCAGCGTCACTCCTGGACAGGATATTTCTAATTTTGGCAATGTTCCGGAGATGAAAGAAGGAAATCCTAGAAACCTGTTTAATATGGGATTTAAATGACATGTCCTGGTCAAAAATAACACCAAGGTTTTTTACTTTATTACCGGAGGTCAATTTAATGCCATCCAGGTTAAGTGATTGACTAAGCAGTTTAATTTTTAAAGACTCCGGTCCAAAGACGACAACTTCTGTCTTGTCTGAATTTAGAAGCAAAAACTTTAAAGTCATCCAAGTTTTTATATCTTCAAGACATGCTTGTAGTCTATCTAACTGGTTGGGTTCATCAGGATTTATAGATAAGTAAAGCTGAGTATCATCAGTGTAACAGTGAAAATTTATCCTATGCTGCCTGATAATTTGACCTATTGGAAGCATATATATAGTAAAGAGAATTGGCCCAAGTACTGAACCCTGTGGTACTCCACAATTAACCCTGTAGTTTAAAGATGATTTATCATTTACATGAACAAACTGGAATCTGTCAGACAGATAATATTTAAACCAGCCTAGCGTTGTTCCCCTGATCCCTACAGCATATTCCAGCCTTTCTAAGAGAATATTGTGATCGACTATATCAAATGCAGTACTGAGATCTAACAGAACCAGAACAGACACAAGTCCATTATCTGAGGCCATAAGAATATCATTAGTGACTTTCAGCAGAGCTGTTTCAGTGCTATGATGAGCTCTGAAGCCTGACTGCATATGAAACCCACTGAATGCACACCAAAACTGTGTACGAATGCTTTATTTTTGGTCATGTAGAGCCTATTGCTTATTGGCTTCCAGTCTACAGGTTGAAGTTTAAAGATGTAGAACCATTTGGGTTGGCAAGGTTGTTGAGAAAGACTTTGTTTTGTCGTGGTCTCACTTGCTGGTGCTGTAGGGCAGCAGAACTTTCTAGCGAAAGCTCAGTGTGCTTTTGTTTATATTTTGCTTTAAATGAAGAGTTTAAACTTTAATTGTTGCCTTTTGGAGACTGCACTAGGCTGAACAGTGGAGCAGTTGGTATCACTGTTGCCTTACAGGCCCGGGGTCTTTCTGCATGGAGTTTGCATGTTCTCCCATGCAAGCGTGGGTTGTCTCTGGGTACTCTGGCTTCCTCCCACAATAAAAAAACCCAAAACATGACTGTTAGGTTAATTGGTCTCTCTAAATTGCCCATAGGTGTGACTGAGAGTGTGCGTGGTTGTTTGTCCTGTGTGTGTGTCTGTGTTGCCCTGCAATGGGTGGGCGAGCTGTCCAGGGTGTAACCCGCCTCCCAACCCATAGACTGCTGGAGACAGGCACCAGCTTCCCTGCGACCCACTATGGAAGAAGCGGTAGAAAATGACTGACTTGTTTCTTTTTGGTGACTAATTTTGTCTCCTCTTAACTTCAAGTTATGAAGTTTTCCGTAATTTCCAGTTTTATTGAACCATAAAGCACATTTTGACATGTAGTGCCTTGTGTGCTCTTTGGTATTCCTGCTGTTAATACAGTACAACCTGTTTTTGCTAGTAGAGCAGGATTTAATCTCCTAGAACATTCAGAGTGAAGAAAACTTGATTATTATCTTTCTACAATATCCCTAGATTGTCCGCTCTTATGCTATCTTCACTCCAGATCATATGACGTGTTTTCTTTATGATTTAGGTCTGGGGACTAAGACACCCTTGGAAGAGGGTAATTTTATGTCTGGGGAACCATTTTTGTGTTTATTTGAGCATGTGTTTTTAATCATTACCCTGCTGAACAATCCAATGATGACCCATTTTCTAGCAGAAGCCATACGATTTATATTTTGAATGTCCTGTTATACGAAAAGCTTCATGTTGCTATGCACTGATAAGATTCTCAGGATTCAACTATTCCACTGACAGTAAATATGAGAAAGTTTACGTGAGTAGCTATTTTCTTGTAACTCTTTCCTGACTTACCAAGATGGACCCACATTACATTTTCTTTGGTTTTTCCAATTTTACAGAGTGGCTAAAAGAAATCACCAATTAGTTCAAACCTTGACAATTTGGAAAAAAATCAAGAATTAAACATTTTTAATTATTTCTTTTAACTACAAGGTTTTGGAGTGTATTTAAATATTTCACTTGATATTAATTCCGTGTTAAAGCCATTGTTTATTGTAATGATGCATCTGAAAAAACTAGTCTGAGCAGGTTGAATGTTGAAATAACCTACTGTTACATCTTTTGGATAGTTTAGTGTATTTTCTTGTTTTGACAGATATATCATCACTGAACAATTGCTACAGCAGTTTCCCAATTACCACTCCAGTTACATGCAGCTATTTCACTTCATGTTGCATTACTGTAACAGAGTAGTTGTGCTCTGATTTGCTTCTGAATCAGAGGTAGAAGAGCAACTGTAAAAGTTTCCTAAAATCTTTCTACATTTTATTTTTAGTTCCATTGTTACTCGGAAATTACCCATTTTTTCTTATTTGCAGGGCAAATCAAATTTCCTGTATTTCCTCAAGAGGGCAGTGTGATCAAATCCAGTCTCAAATTTTGTTCTTTACAACTTTTATCACTTTGTGAGACAGGATATTCAGTTTTCTTAGCAATTTATGTCTTAGTGAACTGCTCTGTAAAACGTATTGCTGTAATCTCTTGTTAAAACATCTACTGTCGTAGTAGCAGAGAATATAGATGGCGTAGATGCAAAGAACATTTCTGAATGGCATTAAAAGTCCCACTCAGCTGCAGAAACAATAGCTTCACTCCCTCCATACGTACATTCCTCTGACCACTCTCTCTCACACCCACATACTCTCTATTGTTTAGCTCCTTCCTTGTTTCATATCGGGATGTTGGGATCATATTTTTTCCCCGGCCTATATCCCGCCGATCACAGGCATGCACGAAAGCCTGGTGCATGTGCCAAATAGTTTCCCTGGCAGAGCTTCAGGAAGCAACGAAGAATTCCCCCATCGACTGCTAGTCACATGACTGAAGGAAAGAGCTTGTGGAAGTAACTGTTTGTGACTTTATCCTCCTTCCATCTAAGTCGGGCAGCTTGAGTGTGGGTGGGGACAACAAGGACGGCCGCCTGAATCAGGTGGTACCATGAAGTTTGTTGGAGAGGGAGGAGGAGGGAGTGTGGCTTCCAGTGAAGACATGTTAGAGACAGGAATTCATAAGGAATGCTCACACAATCAGTCATCAGCATATGAGTGAGGAAGACTTGCAGGGATATGGATGATGTGGATGCTAGTTATGGATCCATCAAGACAGAGTAAAGGTGAAGAAAGAGCAGATACTTCAGGGAACACTATGGATCATGCAGACACTGCAAACGCAGCAGAAACTACCAAAGGGGGGGATGCTGCTGGACAACACACAAACCCTGTGAGTTTAACCTTTGCTGACAGAGTGGACAGCATGAGGGGCGATGCAAAGAGTGCTGACTCTATCTGCAGTGAGTGCAGCAGAGACAGCGCTGATCTTCCATATCACAGAAGTGGAGAATTAGAAAATACTATAGACAACATGGATCAGACTCCCAAGGGTGGCTGCAAAGACTGTGGGAGTGACAGCGACAACACCAGTGAGGGAACCTGTTTGGAGGCCATGACACATGATGGTCAGGCCTACTACCTGAGGCTGGGGTACACACCTCGAAGGCGCTCCGCCCTCCGATTGTCACGTATCATCGCCCGACAACAGCTTCTGCACAGGCTGGCACAAGGTAGTCAAAGAAGGAGTTGTAAAAAAGTCCTAATAGTTGCTTTAATTGTCAATTTGAATTTAATCAACCAGGATCAAAGGGAGAAAGTTTGTATTTTTAATCAGTTAAACTGGAAACAGATGCAGCTTTAAACAATGTAAGCTTTGATCAATTCTTAAAACATGGGAAGGAAGCTTCTGATTACAGTCTCTTAATGTCAGATTGTATACTCCTTGTTTAAGATTTTCTCCAATATTTGACTTTAGTCACAGCGGTTTGCAACACATCAGTTACTATATTTATCACTATAGCAACAACCTTTAATATTTTCTGCTTCAAACTTTACATTTTTAATAACTTCTCTGGAGCGTAATCAGCTCAGACCGGACATACGAAGCCACTTCCCTACCAAATATGTTTTTCATAAATCTGAAAGAAGTCTAAACAAACCCTGAAGGGTTAGAGTGTTATTGTTTTTGTCTCTGTTTCACCTACCTAACTGGTAACTTCCTCTACTTCCTGTCACATGACTCTTTTTTCCCCCAGAAATAAACACAATATCTAACAAAACAACGAAGACCACTCTTCAGTTGTTTATCGTCTATATTTTTATATCTGTTTTATCCACTCCACTCTGATGATGTTTGAGCCAAGTGCTAGATGTCAGAAGGAGAAACATGTCAAGTATGTACATAGTGAAGCATGTTTCTGCTTGTGCAGGGTGATGGTATGACTTCGTTAGCTTCTACTTCTTACTTCTTGTACTAATACACCCTTTTTAACCTTAACCTTCAAAACATGTTTGGATACATTAGTCCCTAATGGAGTATCTGTAAGTCTGGGACAGCCTTAAATTAAAAACCTGAATGCTTAATGACCTAACAATGCTACTAAGATACAGATGAAACCAGATATTTACATTTACAACGTAATCTGTTTTTCCATTCTGTCTAACATTATATCAGACTAAACTATTCCTGTTTTAGGTTAGCAAGGATTACCCAAATTATTTGTATGCTAGAATATAATTTCCAGAATAAACAGAGAAAGAATTTATATACATTTTCTTGGTGTTTGGCAAAATTATCTTTTTGGGCATCCTTGTACAAGCCCTTGCAATAACTTGCTCTCATTTTGGCCGTTTCCTACTAACAGAATATATGTAACCAGGTTAGGTTTTTAAGGCCGCCTTCCACACACAGTTTTTCAGATCTGCCCACAAATTTTCTATGGGACGGAGATCAGGGCTTTTTGATGTCCACCCCAAGCGTTGACTTTGTTGTCCTTGAGGCAATTTGTAACTAATTTGGTGGTATGTTTATTGTCACTGTCTATTGGTAAGAATCATTTGTGTCCTGGATTTAACCTCTCACCTAAAATCTTGAGATGTTGCTTAAATGTTTCCACATAATGTCTTTTCTCAAGATATGATCAATTTTGTGAAGTGCCCCAGTCCCTCCTGCAGAAAAATGCCTATGTAGCATAATGCTGCCATACTTTAAAATCAGAATGTTCTTGTCAGACTAGCAAGTTTTCCTATTTTTCCTCCAAATTTAATTGTAATCCAGCCTTTTATGTTGCTTTTGAAGAAATGGCTTCTTCATACTTTTAGCCCATGTCGAATCAGGACATGTCGAACCAGCATCTTAACCAGGTTTTTTGCTTCTGTCATGGGCCTTATACACACATTTTGCACCAAAGGTCATTCATCTCTGGGACACAGAACCCATCTCTTTCCTGAACGGTGTGATGGCTAGACATTCGTAAGGTAGTTATACTTGCATATAATTATTTAAACTAATGAATGTGGCTTATTTAGGCATCATGAAATTGTAGCCATGGATGAACCAGAATTGAGGAGGTCCACAGTGCTCTTCCTGATATCATTGCTTTTTCCTTTCAATGTTCCCATGATGTCACATGAGGAAGCAGTGTGTCTGAGGTGTTGCTTTAAAACAACACCACAGGTGGGTCTCCAGTTAACTCAAATGTTGTGACCAGAAGCTTACAAAACCATGAACCATTAAAGCTTTCACAAATTGTTTAAATGCATCGTAATCTTACTGTATGTGAAGTTCTGAAATTAAAGAAATGTATATTAAATTATAACTGACCTAAAACCTGATTTTATACAGTGTACAGTTTGTAAACATCTGGTTTTAACTATGTCTTCCAGGCAGTTTGTTTTGATACACACCTTTGTGTATGCACATGTTGGGATTGATAGATGAGGGTGATCCTTTTTAATATTGTGTAGATAAGGGTAGATAAAACATAATGGAATGATTTGAAGAGTTTTTAAAACAAAATTAAAACAAAATTCATCTCAGCATCAAACACATCGGGGACAGGAGCTTTTTCACCACTGTCTCCCATGACAATTTCTTTGAAGATCTAACCATTTGGTTTTCAGCTGTAAAGACCTCTTAATGTAGCTTTGGAAGAAGAATCTTGGTTTTTAGGGTTTGGTTGTGAAGCCTTGTTTAATATATTGTTGGATTTCCTCTCACAGGCCTCCTTGGGTGACAGTTTGGCAACTAAAATCATTTTTTTATTTCTGAACCGGTTTGGTATTTTATCCTAAAACAGGGAAGACCCAATGTTTTTAAAATATTTCTGGGAGCTGGAATATTTTGCTCAATGGCATTTGGTTTGCAATGCTCTTAAAACAATTATATTACTGTAATTGTTTGCAATTTATTTTCTTGATAACAATATAATTCCAAAGCCTAATTTTCTGCCTTCTTGCTCAGGTGAATAGAATGTTTGCTACTGCTAATTAGAAACATCACACAGAACAACCTGAAGAGCCCAAGGGCATTTGTAACCCTTTATTAAACCAAATCTTTCATCACCCGGGCTGAAGTCACCGAGGTGGTTAAAAAGCTCTGCGGGGGCAGGGCTTCGGGGGTGGATGAGATCCGCCCTGAGTACCTCAAGTCTTTGGATGTTGTGGGGCTGTCATGGTTGACACGCCTCTTCAACATTGCGTGGCGGACGGGGACAGTGCCTTTGGATTGGCAGACTAGGGTGGTGGTCCCCCTTCATAAGAAGGGTGACCGGAGGGTGTGTTCCAACTACAGGGGGATCACACTCCTCAGCCTCCCTGGTAAGGCCTAGGGTATTGGAGAGGAGAGTCCGGCCGATAGTCGAATCCCGGCTTCAGGAGGAGCAGTGTGGTTTTCGTCCCGGCCGTGGAACACTGGACCAGCTCTATACCCTCTACAGGGTACTCGAGGGTTCATGGGAGTTTGCCCAACCGGTCCACATGTGTTTTGTGGACCTGGAGAAAGCATTCGACTGTGTCCCTCGTGATGCCCTGTGGGGGGTGCTCCAGGAGTATGGAATCGGGGGCCCTTTATTAGGGGCCATCCGGTCCCTGTACAAGCAGAGCAGGAGTTTGGTTCGCATTGCCGGCACTAAGCCGCACCTGTTCCCGGTGCATGTTGGACTCTGGCAGGGCTGCCCTTTGTCACCGGTCCTGTTCATAACTTTTATGGACAGGATTTCTAGGCGCAGCCAAGGGGGTCTGGTTTGGGGACCAGAGGATTTAGTCTCTTCTTTTTGTAGATGACGTGGTCCTGCTGGCCCCATCTAGCCAAGACTTACAGCATTTGCTGGGGCAGTTCGCAGCCGAGTGTGAAGCGGCTGGGATGAAAATCAGCTCCTCCAAGTCCGAGACCATGGTTCTCGACCGGAAAAGGGTGGCTTGTCCTCTTCAGGTTGGAGGGGAGTTCCTGCCTCAAGTGGAGGAGTTTAAGTATCTCGGGGTCTTGTTCACGAGTGAGGGAAGAATGGAGCGGGAGATCGACAGATGGATCGGTGCGGCTGCCACAGTAATGGGGGCGCTGTGTCGGTCCATTGGGGTGAAGAGAGAGCTGAGCCCAAAAGCGAAGCTCTCGATTTACTGGTCGGTCTACGTTCCTACCCTCACCTATGGCCATGAACTTTGGGTCATGACCGAAAGAACGAGATCCTGGATACAAGCGGCTGAAATGAGCTTCCTCCGTAGGGTGGCCGGGCACTCCCTTAGAGATAGGGTGAGGAGCTCGGCCATCCGGGAGGGGCTCGGAGTAGAGCCGCTGCTCTTCCACATCGAGAGTAGCCAGTTGAGGTGGCTCGTGCATCTATACCGGATGCCTCCCGGACGCCTTCCTTGGGAGGTATTCCAGGCACGTCCCACCAGGAGGAGGCCCAGGGGACGGCCCAGGACACGCTGGAGGGACTATGTCTCTCGGCTGGCCTGGGAACGCCTTGGGCTTCCCCCGGACGAGCTGGAGGAGGTGTCTGTTTATATATATTTTTTTTTCATGCGATGGACCTGTCCAGGGGTTTACCCTGCCTCTCACCCGTAGAGTGCTGGAGATAGGCACCAGCTCCCCCGTGACCCACTATGGAAGAAGCGGTATAGAAGATGAATGAATGTTTATATTTTCATTTTCTAGATAATAAAAAAATATAAATTATCTTTTTCAATATTGATACTCCTTTTACATATTTTTTATTTTTATTGTCATATGGGGTGTTGTCATACAATAAAATTCTTATTTTGTTGCTACCCTACACCTGTGATGCATGAAAAAAATGCAAGTTTGATGGGCCCGTCTACAGGCAGTAGCACAGTAAAGCTCTGGTAGAGCTGAAAACGTTGTACCACAGATAAACTGGAGAGCCAACAATCACCATCTCGTAGATATTGTTCATTTACCTGCCTTCAGGTGAATAGCAGTTGGAAATAATTTTAAGTGTGGTGTTGATTTAAACATTTAAACTGCTTCCCAGGATTATACATGTTCATTCATTCGTGCCTGTTTCACATTGTCCTGCAGTTTTCTACTATTAGGGAATGTCCTGCTATATAGCAACGATCTTAACCAAAACACCATGGTATCACTTTAACACAAAAGTTCCTTCTTTTATCAATGCATATTTTTTAAGCTTTACCAAATTGTTAATTTAAGTTGTAATTTCAAGTTAAGAAATCACAACCTATAAGAGCATTTCTGGATGTCGCATTTGACATATTCATTGGTTTCCTGTGCCGTCAGAGGTTAGTCAGGGAATGAGTAAATGCATAAGATGTGACAGGTACAAATAGAGTCTTTCATGCAACCCGACCCTGAGAGCATGGATAATCAGACAGATTATGAATGCAATGCTGGAACTCTTCTCTTTGTCACCCTCTGCTGGACAAAACGTTGCATCACCAAACACAGAGCTTGATGACCTTCAGTTGCCTTTACTTTTGTGCTCTCATTTAAATTCAGGCAGCGAACAGCTACTCTAGCTCCCGTAACTTTAATTATTATTATAATTATAATAGTGTTTAAGGATGTTCTATGTCTGAACCCACACTGATTTAATACCAGTATTGATTCTGTTTCACAGCGCATTCCTGAGGGCAGGACATTATAGCAGATGTAGCTCACGAGACAGGACAGGCATATTCTGTTTTATCCCTCCCCCCATCCCTCTCTTCCTGTCTCATCCCTTCTCCACTGTCTTATTCAGTTCCTTTTTTTGACCTTTAGACGTAAAGGACTACGTGTTATGATTTGGGGTTTTTTGGTTTCAGGTTTTTTCCTTATATTTTTTTCACTGCTCAAGTTTTGAATCATGCTTTTGTTTATTATTTTTCTGGTCATGTTTTAGTCTTGTTCATGTTTTGTCAAGTTTTGTTTGTATATTAGAGTCTCTGTTTTTGCCGCAGCCACATTTTGTTCTGTCTGTCAATTAAGTTTATTCGGTTCACCTGCACCATGTTAATCAGTTTTGTTTTCCACCTGTACCATGCTCCATTTATACACACCTGTTCAGTTAGTCGTCGCGGAAACATTTCTCATGCTCATGTCTTGCTCTCTAACCAAGTCTTGTCTTTTTGATCATGCCATGCCTGTCTTGTCTGCCTGTTTGTTTTGTTCCTGCCTCCTGTAGTGAGTGAGTTTTTTGTTATTAAATCTTTTGCACTTACCGTCATGCTGCCTTCTGGTCTGCATTCTGGGGTCCTATATCAAGTACACCGTAACACTAAGTGCTTTTGCATATGTGGGAATATGGCTGCTCTCCATGCTGCCGGTGTTTGTAGTCTTTGAATGCACAGCCTTCTTTGTCAATTGCCAGTGCAATGATTTACTAAAAGGGCTCATCCTAATAAACATTTTAAACAATTCACATATCACTTTGTAAACAGCAAAGAAATGTTTTTGCAGCTTGCTGTTTGAAAATGTCAGTTCAGCATCTCCCTGCTACAGCCTCTATTCTTAGTTCACATGCTTCTCTGGATTCATGGGAAATTAGAAGGAGGAAATGATGTCATCCAAGCCTCTTTTGAGTCCCTGAGACCCAATAGTAGGTGGACATATCACAGAAAAAGCTGTTAGTGGCAGTAAAAAAAAAGGCAGGAAATAAAACACAGAGGAAATAACTACACTTGCGAGAACATTAGGTTGCTTTTATTCTGTCTTCTGTGTAACACTACCGGGACCCTGGCCATGTAAGGATATACCTCGCACTCCCGTTGTCCCACATTTGGATGCCTAAACTGATATGTTTACACAAAGACTTACAGACATCCACCGGCCATGTTGGCTGTTGTTCTGGTGGCTTGCTGCCTGCTGTCACATATCCTCATCAGCAGGACTGCAGTGACATGAAAAAGGTTTTAGGGACACACAGTGGGTGCCTCAGATTAGCTGTCTGCCTGTGAGCATTGTTGTGTTTTGCGGCCCACGTAAAATATGTTTGTGTACTAATTAATCTCTTGATTAAATTCTGCACAGATGAATAATGGGGCTTTGTTTGCACACTGACGGGAGCCTTGTCTTTTGTCTTTATGTACAAACGTGAAAGCAAGGCAAACCACACATGCATTAACACTGTAATGAAGCCTGTAATTTTGTGCTTTTTAAATAATAGCTTGGTACTAACATGTCATCATTCTTCTTCTTATCTTATTTTTGATGCAACTCTGAACTGACCATATGTGAAACCTGCACAATAATTCAGAATTATTTGCAGTAGGGGTTTTATCTGGGGCATTGCTAGATCTAAATATCAATAAAGTTCCGACCCAATTTTAGAGTTTTATCCGTTTTATATATGTAGTCTTTGTTCTAGACCAAGTGTAGAGAGTAGAAGAGAACAACACTTTAAAAAAGAAAAGATATCCCATTGTCACGGTGGGGTTTTGGGGTGGACCAAGGCACAGACAAGAGCTTGGCAGCAGCATTTTGAATCGGTCTTCAACTTTATTCAAAGATTACAAACGTAGCAAAAAACGTAGCAAATATCGCTGCAGGTACAAGTATGAGACAAAACCAAAAACTTAATTGAGTACACGCTGCAGGAAGCATAGCAAGAACTGAACTTAATCAGTGGTTGTGATTGGAGGAACCAGCAACACACAATGAAACAAAACCAACTAATATACTGATAAGACAAAGGCAAGTAATCAAAGGAACTAAGAACAGGTGTGACAAGGAGGCAGGGAGGCTGAAGGAACAGGTGGAACTAATGCATAGACTAACGCATGGCGAAGGGACTAATTAACAATAAAGAGAAACACAGACCAAACAGGAGGTAGTACTAGAACTATAGAAACTAAACATAAAGAACCATGCTAAAAAGGGACTACAACTATAAAGGAAACTAACACAGAGGAAGTAACCAAAACAACCACGACTAACAAAATACTAAATATAAACATCTTAGATAAAAAGTAACTAAACACAAACAAAGTCCAAACCCTGACACCCATTTATAGTTAAAACAGACATTTTCACAAACTTGTGGAAACCAGATTTTGGACATGTATATGCAACATTACTTAAACATCATGAACCTTTACATTGTTTTTTACAGTGCATTCACAATGCATTCTCATCTTCACAAACAGCACTGTGCGTATTCTTTAGTTGTTTTTCCTTCATATTTTAACTGCAAGAGTTTCTTTGTTGAAATGTGACTTCACACTACAGATCATCTCCATGTTGGAGGCTAAACAAGTACTACTGTGTAGGACTATGGCAGATACAGGTTTTGACACTAGATAATGTGTACAATTTATGTCTGCTGAGGTTTAGACCACAAATCCCAGGACATTGTCAGACAGATGCCAGTGATGTGAATGAAAAAGGGAAGATTGCGCATTTTCAACTTCATCTGTAGAGTTTATTATCAGCCCTCGCAACAAATGCATGTTACTACCTGTGCAGGTAGTAATGTCGCCTCAATGTGATGATGAAGATATTACATTCCTCTACAAAATTGTTACACCTGGCCACCATATATCATGGATGTTGTTCAGGAACTCCATTAAAGTTGAAATTGGACAAACTAATGAATATAGAAATGATCCATGAGGTATTTGAATTACTTTGTTTGAATTCTCATGTGCATAAATGTGCTCAGTAGACAAATGTTAAAATTTTAAAAATGTCTATTTTATAATGTCTATATTATTTGTCCTGAAGCTCATATGGATCCGACCCGTTCAAAAACCTTAGTTTGTCACGATCACAGACTGTAGCCTTTCTCACAATGAATACAACTAACCTTCTTTAAGTTTGTTTCTATCACCGTGTCTCTCTGTCCAATCGTTATTAACAATCGCTTATAATTGTGTTGTTTTAAAACAAGGACAACATAATTACAGATTAGACATTTTAAATTGGGGGGCTGCATGGTGGCGCAGTTGGTAGCACTGTTGCCTTGATGCAAGAAGGTCCTGGGTTCGACTCCCGGCCTAGGGTCTTTCTGCATGGAGTTTGCATGTCCTCACCATGGGTTCTCACCAGGTACTCCGGCTTCCTCCCACAGTCCAAAGACATGCCTATTAGGTTAATTGGTCCCTCAAATTGCCTTTAGGTGTGTGAATGAGTGTGTGCATGGTTCTTTGTGTGTTGCCCTGCGATGGACTGGCGACCTGTCCAGGGTGTACTCCGCCTCCCGCCCATAGACTGCTGAAGATAGGCACCAGCTTCGCGGTGACCCACTATGGAAGAAGTGGTATAGAAAATGACTGACTGACATTTTAAATTGACTTCAGTATCTTATATTAGCGATTAACATGGTTTGTGTAGCTAGCATTACGAAACCAGCGGTCACCCTTTGTACATTTGCAAGCAAGATTGTTGGATTGTGAGAGCAGAGTTTTGAGCGAGAGCTGTACAAACTCTGAGAGTAAAGTAAGGAAGACATTTTCTCTTGTTTATTCTAAGAAAAATCCACCCAGGTGGTACATTCACTTGGTACATGGCAAACAAAAAGGTTTATACTGAATTTTTAACAAAATATAATGTTACTTGGCTAATGTACAAGTAACCTTTTATCCATCAATGTACCCATTCACCATACCTGCATAGGCGCCTGAACAAAGGAGCAAGTGGAGCCGTTGCTCCCAAATTTTTTTAAAATGGGCATGCAGACTTATGTTTTTCCTCCCCTATTTTTGGACCAAGGAAATTTGATAATTCCCTGTAGTCTGGTTGGAGATGTGGTGATGTCTGTATTTTCCCAAATTTGCTCCCCCATTTTACAACGTTTTCAAGCACCATGCATGCCTATGCCCACTTAGGATCATAGGGGGCTGGTTCTTGTCTCCAGCAGTCAAAGTATACACCTTTGACAGACCGCTAATTCATCACAGGGCCGGTACAGCTAACCCCAATGTTGATCAACTGATTTGATTTCTCTTAGACCCCTTGACTAAGGAGCATCAAAACTCTGTACACTCGTTTTACTTAATATGAAAACTTAGTTTTTTGCACTGTCTACATTGAGCCATGATCAATGGGAAGAGAAGATATCTTACAATCCAAAAGTTGTTAGTTCAATTCCAGGTTCCTCCACTTCCACATCAGAAGTGGCAAGGCACAAACCATGTTGCTTACAGACCTGCATATCTGTGTTAAAATATTTTATTTATTTATTTCATAAACATGAGACTGATGCTTGCTGGAACAAAGGGTGCTTTCACTGCAAACCTTGATTTATGATGCATGCCATATGCGGTGCCAAAGTAGACTTTTTTAAATTTAGAGAATACCAAACGCAATGAGTCACTGGCCTTGTTTAACCTAACTTGTGACAAGTCATATATTTAAAGCCTCAAAAAAACAGATAGTTTTAATTTTTCTAAAAACAGTCCGTCTTTTGGTGGGTTGTAATTTAAAAGCTGAAGCAAAAATTGCTTATGCATCTGTAACCTATTTTCAGGATTTGTTGCCACGAGTTTAAGTTACAAAGAAAAAAAAGAAGGTGTAATTTATTTTCTTTGAAAATTCTTTGGAAAAAGGTTTCAAGATTTCCTTCCTGCTACCCTTGTATTTCCTCTCCGTCTGGATTTGCGATTTTTAACCTGATTTTAAATAAAAAACTTCAACCAATCTTACAATCTCTCAGTGAGTAAATAAACAACTGTTGTGGTATGTCGTCCTCTCTGCAGTTTTCCCACAAAGTCCGTCGATCTCGGCCCCCCGCCCCAGCCATTTAACTGTCTCATCCCTTTTTTGAATTCTCTGACTCACTGAGGGCAACATCTCTTCTGTTTTAAAAGTACACACCAATGTTTCCAGCCAACTGGATGTGTCTGGGTGGATTCTCGCTCACACTGTGTGCTTGAAGCGTCACAAACAAGCCAAGGTCAAAGTCTCCTTTCTGTCCAGTTGGCCGGTGGGCTTGGCTTACATGTGAAGTTAGCATCCAGCGAATTGACAGCCTGCAACCTCGAGGGTCCGGCCTGTGTGAACGTCAGCTCAAACGAGTCACTTCCTGTATGAATGTAAAGAAGATGTGGGCTTTTTTGAAGAAGCTTTAGTTGGAGAGTGGGGATTGAGATGTGGGATGTCGATGGAGGAAAGAAAGTGTGTGAGGGAGTGTTTTTGTTTTACAGAAAGTCTGTGAGGGAAAGAAGAGACACCAGAGGAAAGAAAAAAATAGACTGAGCATCAAAGTAAGGGTTAAAAAAGGAGTTTTTGTTATGTAAAAGAACCTAAAGATAAAAGGGAAGGAAACAAGAAGAAGATGACTTGCGTGAATGATTTTTGAAACGTAAGTAAAAATAAAGAAGGAAGGGGTCAGAGAAGTGTATAAGTAGAGAGATATCGTATGTGGAATCTAACAGAGATGAAAGCTTGAGAGAGGAGTTTGAGGAGAAAATTAGAAGGAAGGGAAGACCTGCATGGAGCAGGCTGGAGAAGGGGAGGCAGAGCTGTAAACACATGGGTTGGAGAGCCAGCGAGGAAGAAAGCACTGAACTGTTGCTGCTGTTTAAAGGAAAGCCACACAACACAGCAGATGGATGTTCGCTGGGATGGAGATGAAACATCAGCGGGAGCAAAGGAAATATAGGAGCTTGTCGTACCCCTCACTATGAGGGCTTCCAGTAAGTTTTGATTGTAAAATGAAGTTGTGCATCATTGGATATTTCCTTTCGCTCTAATTTCAGAAAGCTAGAAAAAGTGTATATATATATATATATATATATATATATATATATATTTCCCAACCTTAAGTTTGTATGTGATTTAGAGAGAAGAGTTATTCCAAGAATGTTGGAAGACGGATGTAATTGCTGGATTGTGGTGACAGTGTCATTTCCTCTGACCGTTCTCATCTCTGATGGTGAGGGATGGAGGTTTGTTATTGCCCTGCTAAACTTTGCCAGCACCTCTACACTAGTGAGTGAGAAAAGTGAGAACGAATGAGTGGGATCTTGATTAAGCAACATATTGTTTATAGTATCCAATTTCATTTGGACATTTATAAGCTTTATTTCTCTTCATATTTGTCCCAAAACAAACTCTCTAGTCTTTATTGTGAAATGTTCATTCATATCCCATGCATTAAGGTGCTAAAGTGTGTATTTCTCAAACTCTGCTTGCTGTTGGAAATGTATTTCATTCTTGGCACCGGTTTCTTTTGGATTTCTTTGTCAGCACAAGGAGCTGCTTTAATAAGTGTCTGCTCATAAAGAAAACGTATATAAACACACCCAGATTTTTCCGCTGCCAGTTAAGCAGCGTGTGTGATACATATGCCAGCGGAAAAAAGCTGTAAAACAAAAGCCTGTAAAAATGTTTCTTGTTTGCTAGGCAGCCGGGGCCTGATAGGTTCTGGTGCGATGTGGTACGCCTGTTACTTTTATCCAAACACAGCTAAATGTAGTCAGAAGTTTTTGCATGGATGTATTACGTTGTTAATGTTAAACGATGTTACCACTACACTGCTGGAAGATTTTCCAGCTCTCCCAGTCTCATCATTCTACTAATTTTCCAGAGGAAAAATACATCTAAAAAATGCTCCTTCCTTAAGTAAAAACATAATTTCTTAGAGGGATATCAAGCACAAGAACAGCACAATGTTTTTAACTTGATTTATGTTTGTTTATCATATTTTTATGTTGCAGTTTTGTTTTCAGTGTAGTCATATACAGTGTCTTGTAAAAGTATTCACATGCCTTAAACCTTTCCACATTATGTCCCGTTACAACCATAAATTTCAATGTATTTTATTAGGATTTTATATGACAGACCAACACAAAGTAGCACATAATTGTGAAGTGAAAAGTGATACGTGCTCTTTTTTTTACAAATAAAAAATGGAAACAGTTTTTGGACCCATTCACCCTGGTCCCTAAATAGAAGGCTTGTCCAACCAAATGCTTTTTGAAGTCACATAATAAGTAAACAGAGTTTGTATGTGGGTAATTTTATCTTAGTATACCAAAATGGTGCTCTAGTCAGATGAGGCCAGAAAAAAACTGTTTGGCCTATTTGCAAAATTCCATGCATGAATACTACCACTGCAGATCACCCTGAACACACCAGCCATGTTGTGGAGCATGCTAGTATTTCGCACCATGCTTTTTTAGCAGGGAATCAGAAGATGGTCAGAGTTGGTGGGAAGACTGATAAAGACTGATAAATACAGGGCAGTCCTGGAAGAAAAGCTGTTAGCACCTGCAAAAATCTTGAGTGGAGGTTCACCTTCTAGCAGGCCAATGACCTCAAACATACAGACGTGACTACAGTGGAATGGTTTAGATCCAATCATATGCATATATGAAAATATGACAGTATGAAAAAAGTGCAGATTTAAATTTAAATTAAATCTGTGGCAAGACTGATGTTCATAGACACTCTCCATCCAATCTGACTGAGCTTGAGCTATTTTGCATAGTAGAATGGGCAAAAATTTAATTCTAGATGTAAAACCCTGGTAGAGGCACAACCAAAAGCACCAACTGTATTTCAACCTGCAGGAGGTCGACTCAGGGGGGCTGATTATCCATGAATGCAACATTTTTATTTCATTTTTTGAAAAAAAAACAAAACATATTATGCCAGGTATCAGTTTCCATCCAAATACAAATTGTGCACTACTTTTTTTATTAGTGTATCACATAAAACAACCATAAAAATCATGTAGGATTTTGGTAGTACTATGACAAAATCTGAAAAAGTTTAAGGGGTGTTATTACTTTTCCAAACAGTGAGGGTATTGAAAAAAATTTCAATGCGACTGTATGTATAACACATCTTTCCACTGTTCTTTTTTGTGTCTTACAGAGATTGAGGCAAAGGAAGCTTGTGATTGGCTTCGAGCAGCGGGGTTTCCGCAATACGCCCAGCTCTATGAAGGTAACACACAACGCAGTGGCCACAGTCCAGCTGCCTCATTTCACACATAAACCTCTTCCTTTCGATTTCAATGTTTGCTTTTTCTAATTCCTCTGTTATTTTTCTCTCTTTCTGTCTTATTTTTCCATCGTCTGTGACTCTTTCTCTCTTCCTGCCATCCCTCAAACTTCACATCCCTGTCTTCTGTGCTGATGCATTCTATTTCAAGGCTACAG
Organism: Girardinichthys multiradiatus; assembly: GCF_021462225.1. Lineage (NCBI taxonomy): Eukaryota > Metazoa > Chordata > Actinopteri > Cyprinodontiformes > Goodeidae > Girardinichthys > Girardinichthys multiradiatus. Next base: position 21,494,218 of record NC_061804.1, read on the forward strand.
TTCCTCTCCAGAGGGAGGGGTCATGGGAAAGGCCTTGTTATCACTACTGGGACTCTCATAGCTCCTCTTACTCCCTCATTCTCCCTGGTCTTATGCTCACCAACAATTTTCTTTTCGAGCCACCCAACAAAACCTGCATTGCTTGCTTTTATTCTATTTGTGTAGCTTTTTTTCATCATTCCTTCTTGTGTTTCTGTGTCTTATCTTGCAAACCTGCAAGTGTTTGCTCATGTGATGATCATTGGGTCTTATGGGGTACAAACACAAAAGGCTTCAGTAATCAAAGAAGAGGATTTTAAAATCTAAAAATTCTGTTTAGAAAAACCGACACACACACACACACACACACACACACACACACACACACACACACACACACACACACAGGTTCTTTGAGAAATGCTGGGAGAGTTCTTGAAAGGTTGTTGATGCTGCAGATACAGAAAGTCCTGTACTGAATCACCAGAATAAACAGCTTGAATCAATTTAGTATTGTGTTAAATTGACGTTTTACAGGCTTGGAAACATGTGGGTTTGTTACACTTCAGATGTGAATGACAAGTGCTAACTATAGAGACAGCAGCTGTGGCAGACTCAACAAACTTCACAGAGAACACTGCCGTCTCCGGTTGTCTGTCAGTCATTATCTAACAAGTCTTTTCCCCTCTTCTTTTTGTTGCTCTGTCTGTCTCTCATTTGCCAGATTCCCAGTTTCCAATCAATATTTCCGCAGTTAAAAGGGATCATGACTTTTTGGACCGGGATCTAGTCGAACCTCTGTGTCGGTAAGGATGACTTTTCTCTGTAAATTCCTCCTCTGGTCGTCCTTTCTGGTGCACTGACTTTTCCTTTGGGTCTGCTACTTACAGTGTCTCATTAGTTTCCTGACCCTTACCCTTAATGAAGTCCCCATCCACGTCTTCCTCTGAGACTCCCAGGCTTTGATCTGGTCACCTCCCCTTTTCTCTGCCACACTCTGATCTCCCATTCAAAGAGGGGAGACCCTCGGGGGGCAAAATGTGGAGAGATGTGTGTGGGTGATGGGGAACTGAGAGAGGGGATGCCAGGGTACTCCTTTAAATGGATCCGAGCTATTTTCTGCATCCTTCTAATCTTGCTTTGTCACATTACCCTGATTCTTAGTGAGTTCTCCTGCATATTTACAAGATGTTAATTTACTTTTGTGCTGCTGCCTCTCTATCTCACTGGAGCTGTAGTAACTTGTATAGGTTTTAATACCAACTGAATGTGTTTGGATTACACAATACAAGTTAAATGTGTTTTATTAGGATTTTATGTGATAGATAAACAGTGGTGCGTAATTGCGAAGTGGAACGATAATAACATATACTTTTACATATGTTAATGATTAAAAATAAAAAAAAAGTTTGTCATGCAATTGTCTTTAGCCACCCTGAGTCAGCACAAGGGTTTGTCTCTACTGGCGTGGCACATCTTGAGACAGTCAGACTGCATGGAGATTGTCTATGAACATCAATTTTCAGGTCTTGGAGCAAATTCTCAATTTAGGTGTGGACTTTTACTAAGCCGTTCTGACACTGGGAGTACGCTTAGGGTTGTTGTCTTGCTGGAAGGTGAACATCTGTCACAGTCCTTCCATCATTTGCTAAACTCTAACCAGATTCCTTGTCTCAACTGAAGAAACACGTTCCCACATTTCAGCTGCTTCTATGATAAATTATTTCATTGCCCATCTTTGCAGTTTAGGTGGACAACCGTGTCATGATAGGTTTGCAGTAGAGCTGTACAATATATTAAACTCTCACAAACTGAGATTGGTGGGTTTATTGTTGTGATTATGAATATATTATTTAATACTTAATATTAATACTTTAATATTTTATCAAATAATATTTCGGTCTATTAAGGCTTGTCCTGTGAATACCAGCCCAGTAAGGTGATGGTATTAGGACAAAATAGAAAGGTGTGAGACGAGCTCTGACATTATTGAACAGCATAAACTCTGCACATATATGGAATGAATTCACACAATCTCTTAAAATACAAGAATTTATTAACGAAAATAAGTCAACTCAAAGTCAAACATATTTCAATCAACAAACTCTTTACTATGCTAAAACAATCCATCTAAACTACCAAGCAGAATAAAAGAATAAGGAAGACTAATGGGCTATGTACAATATAAACAAGTTGATTAAAGATGATTGAAAACCAAGACCGAAAGAGTGATGCAAATATTATCATGCAATGTTATTCATGTTTGAGAACCAAGGATTATCTTGAAGAATCTGGAAGTGAAGTTAAATTATTCTTGGAACTAACTTGGGCAGTAATTGGCATACCTTTAGACAAGCATTCACAGTGCAAGGTCAGATAAAATATTATTTTAATAAAATCATATTTTAAAGAATGATCTGCTGAATAAAACCAACCTTCTGGATGACCAATTCTCAACGGTGTTTAATTAGCTGCCTTTATTTATTAAAATAATATTTAAAGAAATATTATTTTGAATAAGAACCAAATCTTTGAGAAATGGACTTAATTGTGTTCCTTAGTTATCAAGTTTAGTAAAATAATATTTAAGGAAATATCATTTTACTAGATTGAAAACTAACAACCTGTTTGGGTAAATGGCACGTGTTCTTAGCTGTTAGTGGTTGAAGCTAACAGAAGAAGCTTATAGCTTATCATCAGAATCAAACATACCTTTAAAATACCATTGATAAAAGGGTTAAAATGCATAAGCCTGGACGGCGCGTTATGGTCAATCTTCTGTGTTTAAAATCACCCTTTAAATAAAGTTTGTCTCAACTTTAAAAAAAAAAACACAAACACAGAACAGACAAACTGAGCACATGTGCTTACAGCTAATCTGCTAGCACTAAGATGGCTGAGTTTTCAACACAAACAAAACCAAACGTCATAAAACAAAAAAATGTTTAGATTATTTCACTCTAAACTACTTCTCTCTGCCCAAAACACAACCTCTTACGTGAACCGTGCTGAGGAAAGGTTATTCGGGGATGAAGTTGAAGAAATCATCCGCAGTGAACAAAGGGTTAACTGCAGCTAACCTCCTTAGCTGTGGGGTTCTCACTCTGTCGGCCGGCCAAACTGCACGTTACTGCTGAAACCACAGTGATGCAGTCCCGTTGTCCTTCCTTCAGACCGGGAAAACTGCTCCACTCAGCGTTGTAGAGACAGGGTCTCTGCTGGGAACTCTCTAGAACATAGTTTGCTTCTGTAGACTTCAGAGAGAAAGTCAAGCAACGCTTGTACCTTAATTACCCCGTTCATGAATGAATACCGGATACACAAACAGCAATTCATTCCTACTTAACTTAGTGCATATGATCGTGTGATCGTATGACACTCTTGGATCCAGTTTGAAGATTAATATCTGTTTGCCAGCAAAGAGACATTAGCACGCTGTGTCCCTCTGTCCAGTTCTGTCACAATTTTATATTTTCTTGATATTTTCAGCCCTAGTTTGCTGTTGGTTCACACTCTTTCCATTTTCAGATGATGGCTGGAGCAGAGTTCTGTGAGATGTTCAATTTTTGGATGTTGTCTTATCATAATCCTTCCCCTGATCTGCTCTCTTTGGTCTTCATGATCTGTTCTTTCACTACGCTTTTCTAACAAACCTCTGAGGTTTTCACAGAATTGCTGCAGATTATATTACACAAAGATGGACTTTATTAACAATTTGACTTTTTAAAGCAGTTAGTTGCACCACATTTAATTTAGGGGTATTAGAGTAAAGGACGCTGAATACATATGCATGTGAGCGACACTTTTCAGATTTTCATCAATAAAACATTATCCATAAAATAAAATCACCTGAAGATAGATTATAGTTGTAACATCACAACAAATTCAACAGGTATCAATACTGCTTTGTTGACGGCAAAAAATTGTTCAAACATAAAATATGTTGTCATTTCTGAAATCACTCAAAAAACATATACAGTTACTAAATCAGGCTTTCTCACTGTGTCATAGACAGTCAAATCTTAGCAAGCGGCAGAGGTAATGAACCCCTAAAACCTGTTTTCAATAGTTTATTCTGAACGAGCTGCAAAAAGCAAAGACAGTGGAGGGATCATTAGACCTTCTAGAGGGGAGGTGTGGGGAAGGAGGGGGTCAGGATGGGTAGCACATAAAAGGAGCTGGAAAGATAGAGGAGGGGAGGTGCTGCTTATGCTTTTTGGTGAGATGCTTTCCTCAAAGGTAAAAATCAGTTTTAGTCAGAGTTGGAGGAGGAGAGCCAGAGTAGAACCTGTAGGGTCAGAAAAGATTAAAAATAAAAATAAAAAGGCTTGACTGAGAGTGACTGATCAGACTCTTGGGCAAACTGGGAAAGTGGAAGTAAAATGCTATATTATAAAGTGACAGTGAGTCTTATAACAGTGCAGGAGGGCACCAGTATACAGCAACAAGAGATAGTGCGTTAGTGACTCTGTGTATGTGTGTTTGTTGTTTGTTGCAGGCGCCTAAATACTCTGAACAAGTGTGCATCTATGAAACTTGATGTTAGCCACCCCAAAAAGAAGGTAAGTTAAACTTTGCACTCTTGTACGATTTGAACTGAAGTTTCTAAAATACTTAAACTTTTCAATAATATTCTAATTAATGAATAGGCCTGTCTATATACCCCCAGAAAAGTGCTTTTTAATCCGCACATTGGACTTATTTTTTCGGGAAACAATTCTGAATGTTTTTACAGTAAATGTTAACCAATGAGCAAAAGAGATGAAGAAATGCTCACTCTAGATTGCAGCTCAAAGAGGTTGCTCTTCATCCTTTCTAAGCTGTCACAGAGGCTCCTTGTTTCCTAATTTCTGATCAAGTATGCGGCACGTTTCGGAGCTCCATTGCAAAAAGGAGAAAACCACCGCAGCTCTGATTAGGGGTACTTCTATTGCTCCTGATTATAGTTGCAAGGGTGTTTCCTCTGATTCTTAGTCAGCTGCTCATCCTTAAGTATACTTTTATATTCCTTCTCTGTTAGTTTTTTTCAGTTCCTCTAATTCTTCGCCCCAGACAGACACAGATGAGAGCACGTTGTTATTTACAGATGCAGACTAAAATGCAGCTTTACTTAGCTTTAAGTTTTCTAATGGCAGTCATGGTAATAAGTACCCCTTTTAAATTCTAGGGTTTTACATAATTTTTACAGTTTCTTGCAAAAGTGTTCATGCTATTTAACCTTTTTAATATTTTGTTATGCAACATAACAAACAAATGTTTTTCATTTGAATTTTATATGATTGGCCAAACACAAAGTTGCACTATTGTGATGTGGACACAAAACGAGGCATAGTTTTCAACATTCTTAACAAATAAGAATTATAAAGACCAGATTTTATGTTAAAACTATAGAACTGACTAAAGTATTGCTGTTTTTGTTCCAAGACTCTAGGTCACTTTTGTCTAAAAAGTAGATCTTCAATACAGCATTTTTTTAAATTGAGAGGAATTGAAACTCTGACGCTGCATTGCTTGCTGTCAGTTACTGTTAAAGAAAATCTTATTTAAGACATTCTGATGATAAAATTTGTCCATTCAACACATTTTCTTATTAATAAAAAACATATGTTGTTTGTTTCTGCGTTTCTTTATCTATTTCCTCTTTGTTTTCATAGAGTGATGATTCTGATGAAGATGATCCATTGGCTATCAGTAAAAGGTGGACATTTGAGTGGAGCAGCCGACGCTGGTCTCGCCTTCAGGACTTTCTTTTGGACAGCACAAATGAGAACAGCCCAACAGGTCAAGGAGAGGGTCTTCGCTGTACAGTGAGCAGTGAGAGCGTACTGACGGACCTGAGTGAGCAGGAGATCACTGAGATCTCCTCACTCCACAGTGAAGACTCTGCCTCTGCCATGCCTGACTCTATATCTATGGCGTCCCTGTCTGCTTCCTATCAACCGCCGAGGGAACTTCCACACTACAACTCCCTGCCGATCAAAAGCAGCCACCATGGACAAGGAGGGAGGAGTAAAGCTAAAGAGTTTCTGCGTAAAATGGAGTTGATGCGCACCTGGGGCCCATCGACGAGGAGGAAAAGCTCCAACCGGAGGCCGCCGCTGGTCATCAGTGAGCCCGTGTTACAGGGGGAGGAGCCTCAGGCGCTTCAGATGCTTCAGTGTACTCCCATCAGCCAATTAGAACACAGCCCAAAACATAACCACCAAACTGATGTAGACGATCCCCCTGTTTCTGTTAGTAAAACATTTAAAGATGAGATCACACTGAATGTGAGTCCCAGCAATGACACTGTTGCCCTTAGTGCTCAGGAGCCTGCATGTACAAAACCGCGCACCGCCAACAAGAGAAGCAGCGTGTACCTAGAGGATATGGAGTTGCCTTCTCAGGGTAAGAGGACTGAAGGTCAGAGCCAGTTTGGCCGAAACCAATTTCACTCATATGAAAACCTCGTCATTCACATCCCCAAAGACCACAAGCCAGGAACTTTTCCCAAAGCCCTGTCCATTGAAAGTTTGGCACCTTCCCACAGTGACAGGAACAATAACCCCCAGGCACACCAAACTTCTCCAATTGAAAATGGCCTGGGTGAACCCTTAACTAAACCTGCCTGCTCTGGAGCTCCAAGGGGCAGCAGGGTAAGTGTTTATGACAATGTGCCAGGCTCCCACCTTTATGCCAGCACGGGGGACCTTCTAGACTTTGAGAAGGAGGACAACCTGTTTCCACACCTAGACGACATAATCCAGCACGTCAGTGGCCTGCAGCAGATAGTGGACCACTGGAGCCGTAGTGTGCTGCCTGAGGGGGATGCAGGCGAGGGGGAGGAAGAAGGGGAGGGCAGGACCACCCCCAGCGAAGGCGAGAGAGATGGGGTCTCTTTAAATGACACCGATTCAACGGGGACCAGTCGGGAAAGACGGGACTCTGGAGTTGGGGCCTCTCTCACAAGACCTCGGTAAGCAGCTGCACAGGCATTACAAGATAATTATGATTTATTACAACTTGGGTCTTGTTTTTATAGTTTTGGCTTAAACTTTTACTGGTTTTAATAACTGTGGACTCACCACAGCATCTACTGAGATCTTGCTGACACTCCACACTGAAACTCATAGTACATTATCTAAACCTACCAACTATTTCTTAGATTAAAATATGACAAAAAAAACAAGTGAATGTTAAAGAATGTTCTTTTTTTATATTTCAAATACAACAATAATTCTTGTACGTAGTTCAAGAATTATTGTATATATATATATATATGTATATATATATATATATATATAACTTTTTATAATCTATCTAGACATGTTGTAATGTTGCAGTATTACTTGCAGTGTGATTTAGGCCATCTAAAGAATTTCTCATTGTTTTCTGGAAAAAAGATTTGATCTATAGGCACCTCTCAGAACACTCAAGGTCACCTTCCAAAGTAAAACAATCTAAAATCAAGCGCAACACAAAAACATACAAAAGTTACCAAACATAAACAAATAATCAAAAAAGAAACTCATATTTTTAGAGCAAGAAGGATAGTTTGAACATGTATGTTTTTTAGATGAGATCTGAAAGTGGAAAGAGAGCCAGATTTTCGAATGTCATGTGGAAGGAAATTCCAGAGTTAGGGGGCAGATTTACTGAAAGCTCTGGGCCCCTATGGTAAACGGATGGTGAAAACGAACAGTAGGGTAAATCAAAGAGTTCTAAAGGTGCAATAAAAATGTAATTTTGGAAGATGTGACCCAGTGGAAGGGGTTAGATTATGAACAAAACAGCCCCGAGGATAAAGTCCCGTGATTCACCCGATGTGACTGGAACTGTGAGCGTTGGTCAGATGAGGCTAACAGAAACTGTTTTCATCTGGATTAAAATCTGTAAATAAAGTTGCTCACTGTCAGAAGCAGAGCAGGCCACACCTGAGTTAGAAGTTTGATGATGAGGAATAAGGCTGCAAACAGGATGAACGTAGGAGGCATACAGTCGGAGTGCAAAAACAACAAAATGTTTTGAAAGCAGGGCAAACAAACCAGTATTTTTTGAGTTTGTGGGCAGAGATTTGAGTGAGATCAGTAAACCAAAGGAGATTAAAAAATAAGGAATTTTGCTCCTAAATTGAAAAGGATTTTCTAAATATATGACAATCATTGTTTAGAGGTCAAAAAGCCAGTGTGAGTAGTCCCCAGCCATAATTGTTAAAATTGTTAATTTCAAAATGTTTAAAATAGCAGGACTGAATGCAGGAAATACATGTCAGTTTATTTTTTTAACAATAGGAATTATTAGATTAGCATTTACTTCTATATTTCTCTGCTGGCAGAATGATCTAAAATGTTTTTATGATTGAGTTGAACTTTAGTAGACAAAAGGCTACCATTGATCACATTGTGTGCCAGTATAGGGAAAATATTTTGTCATCACTGCAAAAAAAAAAGACACCAGCAAAAATGCTTTGAGTTTGTAGTTGAGGAAATGTGCTTTAATAACACTGCAATGCCATTTACAGTCCTGTTATAATATTCAGAATTGCATTTTTAACTGGAAACAGTACACATATTGCTTATCCGATCCAGAACAAAAGACCCAAACCAAACTAGTAAAATCAGTACTCATTTGGGGTTGATCCCAAAAGAATATTCATGAAAGACATAGATGCATTTTTTAAAAACTGGCACAATTGTTAAATTTCTTTGATCAATAGGCATAAGAAAATAATAAAAAGACCCAAAATGAATTGTACTACCTAAGTCACTTTATCTTTTTTCTTTTAATCCATCTCAGTCTGCGATGGCCCAGTTTCAGAACGTCTGATCATCTCAACCAGCCAGCGTCTTCACTGCAGATCAGTAGCCAGTCAGCAGGCCAGCTGAGTCTGCTGCAGAAGTTTTCTCTGCTCCGCCTCACCGCCATCATGGAGAAATACTCCATGTCTAACAAACACGGCTGGACATGGTATATGCAAATACGACTAAATAACATAAACAATTATTTATCTGTATTATTGTAGATTATAAAGAGATAATGTAATTCCAAGTAAGCATGTTGCACACCATATTGTACAAATTAACCAAAGTTTGATGTTACTCTACTGTTTGCCTTTTTATTGACAATCCTTTCTGCTAGCAATAAAAGAAATAGAACAGTAAAGTTTTTAAAGGTTTTTCACATTAGGAACGACATAACTGAATGTATTTTTTTGGGATTTTATGCGACTAAAACACAAAGTTGCCCTAATTGGAATTAAAGGAAAATTACACATTGTTTTCAATAGTTGTTTACAGATAAATATAAGGCAAAGTTTATTAATATAGCACATTTCAGTAGCAAGACAATTCAAAGTGCTGTTTTCAGTATATGTAAATATATATATCCTCTACTCTGATACCCCTAAATAAATGTCCCAGCAAAAAACCTGCTGGAGGCTGCAAAAGACTTCAGACTAGGGTGGAGTTTCAAAGCAAAGCTTATTTGGCAATACTTCCTTCTTCTCTTCGGTCTCTGACAGCTGCTTCATTATGTTGGCAGAGGTAATAAAGCAGGAACGGTTCTTGTTTCACAAATTTGGCTTTTTAATGCACATTAGTTCTTATAAAAGAAGTAGCTTAACAAAATATTGAGATGGGGGGCTTAATACAAATGGATGCCACAACTTTTAAAATTTTTATTTGTAAGACATTTTAAAAACCATGCATCCATTTCTTTCCACTTCACAATTATGCACTACTATCTGTTAGTATATGACATTAAATGCCCCCAGAAATCCACTCAAATGTGCGGTTATAATATAACAAAAGGAGAAGAAGGTCTTGGGGTGTGAATACTTTTACTTGGTGCTGTATGTTCTTTCTAGGTAACAGTCTTTTCAAGGGCTTTATAAGGTATTTTTACAGTGCACTTTAACACTACAGTAGACCGTTAGTTTCTGGACCATATAGGCAATTAACACCTCCATATATGTCTTAAAATTGAAAACATGGCCTAACATCAATGGGTTTGTCCATGTGCAAGTGTTTGTCAAGGCCTGAACTCACATAACTCAGCCACCATTCTCCGTGACCCACAAACACAAACGCATCCCTGTGCCGTTAACAGCCAGTCCTGTTCATTTTTATTGTGCCCTACAGGGAAGTCCTGTTGACCAGTGAAGCGAGTACATGCATAGGATGATAATGAAAGCATAGAAGGCTCTTTACTCCCACACACTTCCCTAATTGTTTTCTGTCTGTCGCTGGCAGGTCCGTACCTAAGTTTATGAAGCGTACGAAGGTGCCAGACTACAAAGAGAAGAGTGTGTTTGGTGTTCCTCTGATTGTTCATGTCCAGCGCTGTGGGTTCCCACTTCCTCTATGTTTACAACAGGCCCTCAGCCACCTCAGGACTTACTGTCTGGACCAGGTTAGTAAACAACTTTTACAGGACTGGTTGTGTGCATTTCATTCTCCTCATGCCTAAGCTGTCAGACATTAGGCACCATTCCCTCCCTGATCCTTTCGGACTCTTCCGCTGTCTCCCTATCAGGTCGGATTGTTCCGTAAGTCTGGTGTAAAGTCCCGGATTCAGGCTTTGAGGCAGCAGTGCGAATTGTCCCCTAACTGTGTGAACTACGAGGACCAGTCTGCTTATGATGTGGCTGACATGGTCAAACAGTTCTTCAGGGACCTGCCCGAACCTCTGCTTACAAGCAAACTGGGTGAAACTTTCCTGCATATTTACCAGTGTAAGTTAGCATATTGAAAGTGGACATGCATTATTGTTTTAATTTTTCTCTTTAATAAACCTTTCAGCTTTTCTTTTCTAGCCGAGGAAATAATTTGTGCATTGCAAGTTCCAAACCTACAGAGTATATACAGCACCCTCCACATTATTAACATTGAAAAACAGTTCTATGTCTCTGGCACTGTTATTTTGGTAGATAACAGGCTGAAAATGTTTGGGAACCCCTGCCCTAAATGAATCACTGAAGCATTGTTTTATATTAGTGATGCACTACTCAAGTTTTTCCTGGCCAAAACCGATTTCTGGTTTTCTATTAAGTCTGACCTGCCAATTACTACTTTAAACAGCATTGATTAGATTTTCTAAGGACTATAACATAAACGGGATAAAGGGACTGCATCTTTTTGACAGAAGTTACGGTTTTGAAATAAGCAGAAAATAAAGGAATTATAAGATTGTTCCCATTTTTGCAATGACCTTTATTTGATTTTTTATTTATTTCAAAGAAGTGCATCAAAGTGCATGCTGTTGGTTCTTCATTTTGAAGCACAATAAATGTGGAAAAATGTGGGATTTTCTTTCCCTACTGTATAAAAGTGTTTAATTTTATTTTTCAATAATTGTTAGTATGAGATGATATTACATCAATAACAATTTATTTTAAGGCTTTTTACTCTCATTTTCATTGTCTTAATAATCCAAAATTGGATCAGTATCAGAAACAGCATTTATCTAAAACGGAGATTACTGCTGCTTGCTAAGGAGTTTATGAGTAAAACTTTTTCCTATTTTCATTTTGTTCTTGTTTTTTACCAGATGTTCCTAAAGAACAGCGGTTGCAGGCTGTCAGGGCAGCCATATTGCTGATGCCCGATGAGAACAGGGAGGTTCTGCAGACGTTGCTCTACTTCCTGCGGGACGTCACCTCCTTGGTAGAGGAGAACCAGATGACACCGATGAACTTGGCTGTTTGTCTGGGGCCGTCACTGTTCCACCTCAGCATACTGAAGAATGAGATGTTGTCACCAAGGTGTGCATGAAAAAACCCCACTAAACATACAGATGCTTAAAAGGAAAATAAGAAACCTGCTGGTGACCCAGCATGCTCTCTGTGGTTCTTGTGTTCTTTAGGTCGATCCAGAGGAAGTACGCTACAGGCCGTCCTGATCAGAAAGACCTGAGTGAGAACCTCGCTGCCACGCAGGGACTGGCACACATGATAACAGAGTGCCAACATCTCTTTCAGGTCTGCATCAATCTCAGCAGATATTTATTTGAGTACATGGACTGATCCTTCAGTTAATGAAAATGATACAGATGTTTACCCTGCTGTGTTTTTTTGCATTCAAGTCCATGAGCTTACTGTGTTTATTGAACCTGTTTTAAATACTTTCAATCATTGGTGCCTCGAGGATGTTTGGATGGAACTGCTGCTATCTAATGAAAATACAATTGAGAACAGTGCATTTCAAGATTAATGTGGTTTTAGCACCTTTTATATGAATAAAAATAATGAACTCTGTTTTAACCTGCAAAGGATAATACTTTTTTAACAGAAAAGGTGGCCTGTGTAAAAGGGGTATGAAATTCACTTAAGCACTGCACAAAGTTATTGTAATTCTTTTTTTTTCCATTTTGTTTTTATTGTTCTATTTCACCTTATCTCAAATGTAAAAGGTAGAAGCAGATGTTATTCTTTTGACACTACAGAATAAGTCTAAAGGATTTCCTCAATTTTCATTCAGTATCCATTAAAATACAATAAGTCGAAAGCCGTTATTCTTTTAATCTTACAAGAAAAGACAAGAATGATTGATTAACTGGTGAATGCATTGCCATAAAAAGCAAGTGAGGTTTTCTGAGCTTATAGGCACATGACTTTGTAGAGCCATGTCTTTAACCCCTAACAGATGTTAAAAGAAGAGATGATAACGATTTCTTATTCTCTGTACCAATCGGAGTAAATTAAGATTAGGCATTCGGTGATATCAAATCGCGGTCATAAACGTATGGGGAAATTTTCCTTTCAAAACACCTAAGACCAAACACTTTCATGTTAAGAGCAAGATCCCTTATTTCCACTTCAAAAACTTCTAACACACCAAAAAGTATTTCTTGCTTACAAATATGCTCTGATTCTCTTCAAAACTATTATTTGTGCGGTCAGATTTGAGCTGACTTGCATAGAGATCTTCTGCTCTTATTTGGATCCTGTTCCTCTTGCTCAAACGTCTTCTTTCAGTGCTGGGATTTCTCTGAAGTGAACTCCTGTGAGTGCAATAGGAACACCCCATTAAAGTCGGTGGTGGAAAGCCTATTTTATTGGCAAGTGAAGGATTCCATCAGGATTTTATGCAAGATTCATTGAATCTGAGCATAGGAACTTACTTATAAGCGTGAGTAGAGGATGGCTGCAGTCAAGAGAGATCTTTTTAGTGTGAGAGCAGAGTTCCAAATACCTCTGATGGAAAAAAATAAGTAATCATGCATTGGTGAAAAATATAAAGGATAAATTACATAATAAATAATAAATAAAAATATTCTATAAATTAGATAATTACTGAAAAGTGCATTTTTTCAGTAACTCAGTTCACAAATTATATAGATTAATTGCACACAGACTGATGTTTTCAAGCCTTTATTTCTGTTATTATTTTGTGGATTTGCATACAGCTAATGAAAATACGGCATTTTAGATCAGATTAGATTAGATTACGTCAAACCAATAAAAACATTTTAATACAGAAATGTGGGCTTAATGAAAAGTATATTTAATATCTGCTAAAAGGTTGTTCTTTTCAAAAGGCAATTTTAGTCTGACAAACTATCCTCAGTGGAAACATCTTCCAATTTATTGATTATGGCTGTACATGCTCTTATTTTTAGGATATACAATCAATTTTCTAATTAACTAGTTACATTACAGTGTCTGTTTGAACAGAACACACTGATTAAAAAGAGAAAAAAACAAAAAGAGAGGAAATACTATTAATACGTCATAATTCATTTTAAACATAAACGTAATACTGTTCTTGAACTATGGTTGTTTAGCAAGTTTTAAAATAAAAGATGGTTATGTTGCCAGTGGTTTAGTTTTAAAAAATTGAATACTTATAATTACATTCAAAAAGTTTGTTTGTACAATTACCAGTTAAAGTGGAAATAGTAATTTTTTTTAATAAAACCAACACATTCCAAAGACCACCAAGAACCAAGAAAAAAACTGTTTTCTCACATGCAATTAGAAAATTTCCCTAATGGGATAAATTCTACTAAGTATTTTAAATTGCTTTCATTTGGGGGAGAGCAGAAAAGAAACGTAGTCTGTCTGAATTCTGAGAATATCTTCTACCACAACCACCAACTGATGTCTCTGTTTACCCTTTAAACTGTCATCTTTGTCGCTGCTTTTCTTCAGACTCTGTTCATTTTGTTAAACATGATAGCAGCCGTGCCTAAGCTAATTTATAGTGACCCACTTTCTCCGGTTGTTAATCAGATTCCGGAGGAAATGGTGACACAGTCTCGCAACTCCTACATGGAGGCTGCGCTGATGGTGCCCCCGCTGGAGGAGCTTTGCAAGGTACCGGAGGAGGAAGACGGGAATGAGGAAGTGGAGGAAGAGGATGAGGAAGCATCCTATAATGCACATATAGAAGGGCTGATCCAGAACCTGCTGAAAGAGGCCAAGGATAAGAGCAAAGGCTGGGTCTCCCGCTTGTCGTCTGACAACACGGAGCTGGCATTTAAAAAGGTGGGAGATCACTCAATTCCAATATGGTGGGATTTAGAGACGCGGAGGAGAGAATAAGAAAGATTAGGAGGCAGGGGTTATTAGGATCTTAAAAAAGACTTTAGAGTTATTACACTTCTCAGGCAGTCATTGTTGTACAGCCAAAGCAGAAAATTGAAACTCGGAAAAGAGAGCAGAGAGCAGAAACTTGAAGATACTTACTTCTTAATACTTATTGACATATTTAATATTGATGTGTAAGGTTGGAGATGGGAACCCCCTGAGGCGGTGGCGGGTTTGTCTGGAGGTGTCGGCAGCTCCCACCGAGGTGCTGCAGCGGGTCCTGAAAGAGCGTTCACTGTGGCAGACAGAGCTCCAGCAGGAGAAGGTTCTGGAGACGCTAGACAAACAGACAGATGTGTACCATTACTCCTGCTGCAGTATGGCACCTCAACCCAGCTGTGACTATGTGGTACTGAGGTATGATTAATAACTGCACAACGAATGTCCCTTAAATAAATGAAGTCATCATTTTAAAATGATGACTTCATTTATTGAAGCTGTACAAACCATCCTGGCCTTTTGTTAAAAAGTAATTACCTCTGTTGTTAAATCATTAATTTGCTATGATTACCTCTTTTTTCAAAAGCTGAGTTTGCACCTAGGCTGGATTACTGTTAGACCTGTAGATGTCAGGATCTGGGTTGTGTTTGTGTTTTGTGCCTCTGGGTCGACGCCTCTGACATTGGAGTTGGAGCGGTATTATCACAGAACTCAGAAGATGGGAGACTTCATCCTTTTTTTTTCCCGCTGGTTCAGTAATTCAATTCAATTCAATTCAAAGATACTTTATTGATCCCCGAGGGGAAATCAGAATTCCAGTACAACCCATCCAAACATACATCATGACACAAGACAAGGGGGGACGGGTCACCGAGGCTTTGCTGCCCACTCACAGGCGCTGCCCTTGCTAGATGAGAAAAGAGGCCACATTAGGTAAGTAGAGGGGAAAAAATCATATTTCACACTTTATCCTTAGCAGGATACAGTTTGAGATTGCAAAAAACCTCAGAACAAAGAAGCAACAAGTTGACAAAACAACATCATGCCGGGAACGGTGAAGGTGGTGTGAAGGGGTGCATATGTTTATCTTGAGCATGTGTGTTTGTGCAAGTGAGTGTGTGCAAGTAAGTCCATGAAGCACTGTCCCAGAGGCCATTGTCCTTGATGGTTCGTTGGAATGTTCATCAACCGGCCACAAAGTTCTGAGCAGGTCCACAGATGTCCTCAGGGAAGGGAGGGGGCAGAGGGAGCAGAGCGTCATGTTTACATAACTTCCAGGAGAAGTTGAAGATAACCAGCCATCAAGGTCGCGCAGGGGAGCCAGATTCAGAAAAACAATAATTATTTGGGTTAGGCTGACTCTTAATTTTCCGTCAGCCTTGAGAGTCTCGCTGGTGCTTCTCAAAGGCGAATACAAACAGCCAAATTCCTGGTCTTTCTGCCAGATCCGAGCGAACAACTTTCTCCAAGATTTATCCCATTTCACCCCTGAGTCCAGGAACCGCAACCTTCCTGCGATCCTGTGTAAGGATCACATCTAGTCTGCGATTCAGCTCACGTAACAGATCGCCTGAAGATCCCATCACACATGCCAGGCAGCATTACAATTGCCAGAACAGCTGCTGACATTCTCCGAATTTCTCGATATGCCAGGTAACCGCTGACTCCAAAAAAGCAGAAATCCTGATATCAAACATCCAATTATATACACATCTTCCACATCCTCGACTGACATTATCGACAAACACACAATCTTCCACTTCTGCCAGGAGTCCATTGTGTATCCAGAGAAAAACGTCCCGTCCGGACAAGTTGGGCTGACCTCAACCCTGTCTTCTCGTCGAGAAAATTTGATCAATTGCATTGAGAGACCAGCTGACCAAATCCATAACTAAGAATTTGGAAGATATGCAAAAAGAGGCTCCAAAAAGAAGACAAGACACAGAGCTGAAGCAGGGCAGATATGGGAGGGGTGCGGGAGACAGAGAAAAAAGCGTC
Organism: Girardinichthys multiradiatus; assembly: GCF_021462225.1. Taxonomy (NCBI): domain Eukaryota; kingdom Metazoa; phylum Chordata; class Actinopteri; order Cyprinodontiformes; family Goodeidae; genus Girardinichthys; species Girardinichthys multiradiatus. The sequence goes on from NC_061804.1 coordinate 21,510,701, forward strand.
CTCCTCCACCGAGAGCAGAAAGAAAAGAGAGAAACTATGACGCGGGTGACAGAGAACTGCTAGGAATTAAACTGGCCCTTGAGGAGTGGCGCCACTGGCTTGAGGGGGCTGAGCATCCCATCCAAGTCTGGACTGATCATAAGAACTTGGCCTACCTGCAGTCAGCTAAAAGATTTAACCCATGCCAGTCTCGGTGGTCTTTATTTTTCTCTCGTTTTGACTTATGTATTTCTTTCAGACCCGAACCTAAGAACACTAAGCCGGATGCCCTCTCCAGACAGTTTGCCACTGATGATTCCGTGAAGGAACCAGCCCCCATCCTGCCACCCAGTTGGACGATTGGAGCACTCAGGTGGGAGATGGAGGACACTGTTCTTAGGGCCCAACAACAAGAACCTGATCCTGGCAATGGACCATCAAACCGCATCTATGTTCCATCTAAAGTACGTTCCTGACTAATCGATTTGTTGCACACAGCTAAATTTTCTGCCCATCCTGGTGTTAGTAGAATTATTGCACTAGTTCAAAGAAGGTTTTGGTGGCCCTCGCTGCATAAAGACGTGAAAGAGTTTGTGCAGGCTTGTACAATTTGTGCCAGAAATAAGTCCAGTAACCAGCCAACCGCAGGTCTTCTCCAACCCCTCAGCATCCCAAATCGACCTTGGTCTCACATAGCATTGGATTTCGTTACTGGACGTCCCCTTTCCTCAGGCATGACATCAGTTCTCACAATTGTGGATCGTTTCTCCAAGGCATGTCATCTCATTCCCCTCAGGAAGTTTCCGTCAGCCCTACAGACAGCCAAACTACTCACTAAACATGTGTTTCGTCTTCATGGTATCCCTCAGGACATTCTATCCGACCGAGGCCCACAGTTCATCTCGCAGGTTTGGAAACAGTTTTGTATAGATCTAGGAGCTAAGGTTTCATTGACCTCAGGTTATCACCCTCAGTCTAATGGTCAAACCGAAAGATTGAATCAGCAGCTGGAATCCACCTTAAGATGTCTCACATCCACAAACCCCTCAGATTGGTGCTCAAACCTACCTTGGGTTGAGTATGCATTAAATTCACGTTTCTTCAGCTACTGGATGTTCACCTTTTGAAGCTTCCCTTGGTTATCAGCCACCTCTGTTTGCTGCCGACAAAAAGGATATCACAGTTTCATCAGTCCACCTACATGTCCGCTGCTGCAAATCCATCTGGGACTTAACTATCCTAACCTTGCACCGCACTGCTGACCAAAACAAACGTTTTGCTGATCGGAAATGCCCCGGTCATCATTTGTGACTCTTCCCTCATTGATGACTACCGTGCCTCCCTACCTTCTACTTCTTCTGGGCCGCCAGGAGGCGGCCCTTGAGGGGGGGATGATGTCAGGATCCGGGTTGTGTTTGTGTTTGTGTTTTGTGCTTGCTACATGTGTTCAGTGTTTTCAGACGGTGCTGGAGTTCTCAGGTGTGCTGGGTGACAGGTGCGACTTATTCTACTGATTACTTTGAGGAGTACTTAAGCAGGAGGCTGCCAGCACTTCGATGCCAGAGTGTTTTGCTCACAGTGGTAACAAGCTCAAGCCAAACACTAAATCTATGCTTTGTTCTTTGACCTCGTGTAACTTTGTTTATGCTCCTTTGCAGGTTAAGTAAACCTGAACCCTGGGTTTATGTCACTGAATATTGACTACGTGTCCGGAAGTCTTTCTGGATGATCAAGGCTATCTATGTTCTGAGGATTTAATTTCCTATCTACTGTCTTCATTTGGATTCGCATCTAGCTGGCAGTTTCCTGCTACTTTTGCCTCCTGAACCAAGCCGCAAGCGTACCCTGTCCACCCTCCAACGTAAGCATCTGCACACCGAACTCATTCCTGTGTTGCTCCGAGCTCAAACTGAACAGTACCTAAAGAACCTTCTACAAACCTGGATCCCGAATGCCTCTTCCCCTGGCGACCTGACCACACCTATTTAGTAAGCTGTTCTCTTGTTTGCATTAATTCCTTGTTCTTAGTTCGACATCATTCAGTTCCCTGTTTTTCACCAGTGTTCTTTCCTTCTTCCCATACAGTTGGAGAATCATCTGTTACGTTCCTGATTATCTTTGTCACAATAAACATCCTTTACATATTCTGTTCTCCAGAGTGTTCTCTGTATGTGGGTCAGATCTATTGCAAACAAAATGACAGTAGTATAAAGAAATCATTGTGACAGAACCTGTCTTACAACATGAAGTAGACTAAAAGATCTCAAAAAGCAGCATATTATGCCCCAATGAAAATAAATTTAAAAACAGATGAGAAGCAAAACTATTAGTTTAGAAAGGATTTCATAGCCATTTGTAAGGCTTTGAAACTGAGCCACAGTGAAACAGAACAGTGATTAACCTTCTCACGTGCGGCTGTTATACCAATATCACTCCAAGAGCACATTGATGATTGATCCAGAACGTCACAAAAGAACCCAGAACAACATCTAAAGCACTAAAATTCAGATGTCTCTCAGATAACTTCAGTGTTCACGATTCAACAATAAGAAAGAAACTGGTCAAAATTGCATCTATGGAAGAATAATAAGGTAAAAACCACTGCTGACCAAAAATAACACAAAGGCCCATCTCACATTTCCCAAAAAACATCTTGATGATCCCCAAAATTTGGGGAAATATATTCTGAGGACTGATGAGACGAAAGCAAACCATTTCGGAAAGTCTCTTTTATCTTGCACTAAAGTAACTTCATTTTAAGAAAAAGAACATTATATCGACAGACAAACATAATGGTGATAGTGTGATGGTCTTCTTTGCCAGTTCAGGACCTAGTCAACTTGACGTGATTAATGGAACCATGAATTCTGTTCTCTATCAAAAGATCCTGAAGGACAATGTTCCTCCATAGGCTCACAACATTAAACTCAAGCACACTTTTGTTATGCAGCCGGGCAATAGGATAAGCGGTTGTTTGGCTAATATTACAGGTCCATCAGAGATGTTTTCAAGTTTTTCAGTGAATATTATTAGGAGAGTTGAAAATTTTGTGTTTAATTTGTTTGTTGCCACGACATTAAAGATCTAACTTCATATATTGTTTTTCATCACACAGATCGTGGCGTACAGACCTTTGTAAAGAATCCTGCGCCCTGGTGTGTGCGTCCGTTGAACATGACGACAGCCCACGGACTGGAGCTGTGAGGGGGGTCGTCTTGGAGTCTCAATACCTCCTCGAGCCCTGTGGGACGGGGAAGACTAGGCTTACACACCTCTCCAGAATTGATCTCAGGTGGGGTGGGCATCAGCGGGCTCTTCTGGTCATGTTTTTAATAAAATATAAAATTTTAAACAGGTTTTCTCTTATTGTCATTGCAGGGGAAGATCTCCAGAATGGTACAACAAGGCATTTGGTCATTTGTGTGTTAATGAAGCCCAGAGGATTCGCTCCTCGTTCCTCCCAGCAGATCAAAGTCCTGAGGCGACGACCTGAGCTCCAGACATAATGCTTTATCTTGAAAATTTGTTTAATCATTCAGGCGATCTTTTCTTGGTGCTGAGCTACAGTTCTGGTCAGACATGCAGTCACAGTAATCTTGGCCTTTTAAAGATGCATGTTATCCATTTAATATAGTTTTTCAGAAAATATTGATTATAAAAGAAACACCTTCAATGATTTAAAAAAAAAAGACTTTGGAAATAAACACAAAGTCAAAATTCTACTATACTATACTCCCACTAATATTTTGATACATTTTCTATGGCTAGATGCAGAAAGCCACACACTTTTTGAACCATCAACAAAGTCCTGACAAAACTATGGCAAGAAAAAAGACCACTCCTCTGAGCACAATTGGTAAAATTGCTTTTAAGCAAAGCCCATGAGGTCAGGGCTTTCCAGAGGCTTAAAGTTAGCCTACTTTATCCATCCTAAAATCAGTCTGGATGTGTGTTTACGATCATTGTTCAGTTGGAGCACCCATATAGGACCATGTTTGAACTCTCTAGATGCTGAATTGAGGGGAACATTTAGAGTACTTGTTTATTATTTCATTCACTTTGTGCAATACCAATTATCATTATGCTGAACAGTTAGTCCAGTGTTCTTAGGTTTAAAGCCTCACCTTAACTCCTCAGAGCAATCTTCTTTTCACTGTGGCCAAATAGCTCAATTGATCATCTGAGCATAAAACATGTTTTGCATATCAGTTCTTTTGATCAGCATCCTCTCAGTCCATGTTGATGTGGGACAGCTTCCAGTTTAGAACAAGTTTGAACCTCGATGGTTCCTTGATTATTTTTCAACGTTCAAATCGATTTGGTTCAGATGGTTCAAAGTTGGACTTTAGCAGGTTTTCCAAAAGATAAACAATGCTAACATACATCAAAACTGGTTTTTGACATTAAGCTTCTGGTTGAAATTGTACACTATGTTGAAAAGCCGGGCCCATGCCAGGAAATAAATCGCTTTAAAAAACCTTTGACGGTTTTGTCAAGAAATGTGGTCAACTCTCCAGCCAGAACTATGGCAGATGCTTGGTGATAACTATAAAAAGTGTGTGGTTCCTCTGCAACTTTCCCAATTTATTCAAATATTAGTGGGGGTCTCTGTATATGTATATTTCAGCCTGTATATATAATTCTGACCCTGTGTGGATTACAGATAATCTACAATAAATTCTGACCAGGACTGTATATTATATTGAGTTGGAAGTGTATTTATTGTCTTTTTCTTCAACATTATACTTTAATTTATATTATAAATTATGAGTTTTTTTATTCATTTTAAGTCACAGTTTCAAGATTATTTCTACTTTTGAATGTGAAACTAGACATTTAATCATTAGTAAAGTAATTAACTTTGCAAGTACTTATAGCCATGTACATTATTCAAAGGATAATGTTTTGTAGATACAAAGTAAATTCCTTATTTATTGCTTTGGTTTGTTCTTCCAAGTCCTCAGCATTTATTTTAGTATCCTCAACAAACAAAACAATGAGAGATAATGAGATATCACTCTAATCCACATTGTTAGAGAGTACGTATCGAAGATTTACATATCATAAGAACTTATTTTCAAATCAACCATTGATTGAATCTCTTATATTAATAAAATAACTATTGTTATTCATTATTTTAAGATTCGTGAAAACATCACGAGATCTACTTATTCTTCCAATCATAGATTTATTGTTAAATGTAGCCACAAAAGCAGGTCTTGCTCATCCATATTTTGACTATTATACTAGTGAACTCTATACAAACAATACTGAATATGATGTATCTTCAGCTTAAACCTGATAAATTACCAAACTATTGCTCCATTTGCACTTATCAAAAAAAGTAATAAAAAAGAGTAATTACACAAAAACATGAGAACTCATGAAAAAAAGAGCAACAAAATACGGATACAGGTCAGCACCGTGTTGTGAAAAGTCCACTTGTGTCATGTAGAAGGACCACACAAGGAATCTCAACCACATTGTAGGGGACACAATCACCATGTCCATAAAAGTGCTTTAAATATTGTGTGTACAATTTCACAGATGATTTCCTTTTTCAGTCCCCACTTTCAGTGTTAATCTTATCCAAAGGTGTCATTTTATCTCTGCATATGGTATTATAGTTGTTCTTTTTTTCTCTTTCCTGTTATACAATGTCTAAGACATGGGACCATTTCACTGCTTCTGGGAAGCACGTTTGAAACTTAGCGTGTGTGCATGGTTGTGCCTATGTATCTGCATTTCAAACACACTTACAGCTGTACTGTAAACTCTCTGCAGCGCTCTATGTGCCATCACAGCTCTTCAGGGTCTTCCTATCATATTGATAAGCTGAAATGTGAAATTTCCACACTCCATCCGTAGAGAAGCAAAAGCAAACGAAAGCCTGCTCTGCCGTGGTACTGCCCTGGCTTTTATGCTTGTTTTCGCTGTAGGCAGCATTGCCATGGTGTTGCTATAACATTATCTCCACAGTGCCGCCATAAACCTCGCGCGGATGCCTTTTGCTGGATGACAGTGGCGCGTGTGCATGGGTGCGTAAATAGGGATTGAGTGTCTCTGACTTGAGACCTCCACTGTTTGTGGAGAGGCTCCAAACTTAGCCTAGAGCAGGAGGATTTATGCTTGATATTTTTGACAGTGACTGAAAAAAGTATTGTTTCTAAAAAGGAGAATAAAAATCTAAAAGTACATTTGTTCTGTTTTTCTCTTTTTATTAATTTTTTCACATTCTTTTTTGAAAATACATACAGTATGAAGATGTATTAAAATGAATACAGTGTCTTTAAAGCACCTCCATGCCCTTTAAACGTCTTCATGTTTTGACAAGCCTCAACAAAAACTTCACTGAATTTTAGTTGAATTTTATGTGAAAGATCAAAACAAAGGATACATTTTTTACACAGAGAAAGAAATAAGAAGTATGGGATGCAATTGTATTTAAGGATGAGACATTTAAAGCACCAGCTCTATACCCTCTACAGGGTACTCGGGGGTTCATGGGAGTTTGCCCAACTGGTCCACATGTGTTTTGTGGACCTGGAGAAGGCATTTGACTGTGTCCCTTGTGATGCCCTGTGGGGGGTGCTCCAGGAGTGTGGAATCGGGGGTCCTTTACTAGGGGCCATCTGGTCTCTGTACAAGCGGAGCAGGAGTTTGGTCCGCATTGCCGGCACTAAGTCGGACCTGTTACTGGTACATGCTGGACTCCGGCAGGGCTGCCCTTTTTATAACTTTTATGGACAGGATTTCTAGGTGCAGCCAAGGGCCGGAGGGGGTCTGGTTTGGGGACCAGTGGATTTCATCTCTTCTTTTTGCAGATGACGTGGTCCTGCTGGCCCCCTCTAGCCAAGACCTACAGCATGCGCTGGGGCGGTTCGCAGCCGAGTGTGAAGCGGCTGGGATTAAGATCAGCTCCTCCAAGTCCGAGGCCATGGTTCTCGACCGGAAAAGGGTGGCTTGTCCTCTTCAGGTTGGAGGGAAGTTCCTGCCTCAAGTGAAAGAGTTCAAGTATCTCGGGGTCTTGTTCACGAGTGAGGGAAGAATGGAGCGGGAGATCGACAGACGGATTGGTGCGGCTGCCACAGTCATGGTGGCGCTGTGCCGGTCCGTTGTGGTGAGGAAAGAGCTGAGCTAAAAAGCGAAGCTCTCGATTTACCGGTCGGTCTACGTTCCTACCCTCACCTATGGCCATGAACTTTGGGTCATGACCGAAAGAACGAGATCCCGGATACAAGCGGCTGAAATGAGCTTCCTACCTAGGGTTGCCGGGAACTCTCTTACAGATAGGTTGAGGAGCTCGGCCATCCGGGAGGTGCTCGGAGTAGAGCCACTGCTCCTCCACATCGAGAGGAGCCAGTTGAGATGGCTCGGGCATCTATATTGGATGCCTCCTGGACGCCTTCCTCGGTAGGTGTTCCATGTACGTCCCACCGGAAGGAGGCCCAGGGGACGGCCCAGGACACACTGGAGGCACTATGTCTCTCGGCTGGCCTGGGAACGCCTTGGGCTCCCCCTGGAGGAGCTGGAGGAGGTGTCTGGGGAAAGGAACGTCTGGGCGTCTCTGCTGAGTCTGCTGCCTCCGTGACCTGGTCCCAGGTAAAGCGGAAGACAACGAGTACGAGTACGATGAGTACATTTAAAGCAGGATTAGGTAATGAAACAATATCCCAAGCTTTCAACATTTCTTAGATCACTGTTCCTTCTTCCAAAGTACGAAAATGTAAGAAACCAGTGCAAACCTTCCAAGACACGGAAGTCCTTTTCTAGTCACACTGACCACTCAAAGTGGTTTACACTATAGCCACATTCACCCAGTCGCACTCAAATTCATAAACCAATACATAGGTTGATAGGCAATTTGGAGTTTAGTGCCTTGGCCCAAAGGCACATTGACATGTGACAGGAGGAATCAAACTCACAACTTTTGAATTGCAAGAAAACCACTCCTCCGGCTGTGACACAGTAGCTCCTTGAGAGGACTCGAGAGGAGCTGCAGAGATCCCTAGCCCTGGTGAGAAAATATTTCCACAGGATAGCTAAGGTACTCTGGTTAGATGAGACCAACATTTTACTTATTGGCCTACAGTGTTGCAGAAAACCAACACCACACATCACCTTGACCAAACCATCCCCATGGTAAAACACAGTAGTAGCAGCATTATCCTGTGGGGAATAAAACCTGTTAAAAACAGCAAAAGACTAGAAACTGGGGCAAAGGTTCATCTTCCAGCAGCAACCATGAACTTACAGCCGGACCTACAATGGAATGATTTAGATTAAAGCCTATGCATGACTGACCTAGTCAAAGTCTATACCCAAATTCAGTTAAAAGTCTTCGTTAAGATCTGTGGCAGCGTCATGTTTGCCTAAAGCCATAAAGGAGACGCGGCAGACACACAGAAGAAGGTGCTCCAGTTAGGTAAGACCATAACTATAAATATTTTGGTGACATGCCCAATTTTATTTGTTGCAGAAAATAACCACTATACGTGACTAAACACATCAACAACAAACATGGTGGTGGCGGCAGCATGCTCTGTGCAAAGCTGGTAGACGCATCCACCAATTGGTTGCTCCACCAAGTATTGATTCAGTAGGGCCGAATACAAATGTATGACACACTTTTCAGATTGTATTTAGATTATAACAAACAAAAAAAACCAAATGTATAATTTTGATTTCAGTTTAATAATTATTTACTACTTAGAGTTGATCTATCATATAAAATCCCCAAAAAATAATCAAAGTTTGTGACTGCAAAAGTATAAAATATGATAAAGTTCAAGAGGTAAAATTTGCTTTGCATGGTGCTGTACACGTTTAGAATTTCCCGTTGTCAGATGTTGCTGTGTCCATTAAGTGGCGTTCTTCACCCTCTAGGGTTTAAATGAGTGTGGAAAGTGTGCCACAGGAAATATTTTTAGATAACTGAGTAAATTAATAGTCCTCGGAATCACAGAGAGATCTCCTCAAGGACTTTTCCTCGCTTCCCTGCCTTTGTCCTTTAAAGGAATGGATGGAAACTAACTCTCCAATGCTCAGATCAATATTCAATCACATTTACCTACTTATCCAAGTTAGATAGATGGTCCAGACTCTCGTAAAGGACAAGGAAGGGGTTCGGATACTGACACCACTCTCTAAAAACTCCCTGCACGTGAGTCAGCATGTCTTTTTACTGTGTGACAACGGAGAGACATTACTTTAACTCCTACCTCATTTAACATGTCAATGGTTTATCTTGAAAGTGGGGCACATGGTTACAGCTCCTGAATGTCAATGATCCTCTCTCTGCACGGTGGATGTGCTTTAGCTCTGCTGCTCCACAGGCTCCGACAAATGGGAAACATCATTTTGCAAATTACTCAGTGAAAAAAAAGAATCTCACCAGGTGAATCTGTAATTTTCTCCAGTGAACTATTTTAGATCTGAGTTGCTTTTTTTTGTGTGTGTGTGTGCGAGTGTGTGTGTGTACAAAACAATAACTCACTGCATACTGCAGCCGACACTTTGCAAAATGATCTAAAGGGCCCTCTTCTGGAGAAAACCAGAATGGTAAGTTCAGCTTTAATCGTAGGCTATCTTTTCTGCACAGGCTTTTCAGCAAATACAGTGTGCTTAGAGTATGTGTTGATATATCAGAGGAGCATGATCTTGAAGGGACTTATCCTTTATTACTAAAGGGCAGGATGAAAACATTTTGAATCACTGGACTCTGAAAACTTAGTTTGTAGGATAATGATGTTTTAACAGAAGGGTTAATAGAAAACAGAGTTATATCTTACAGTCAGCTGGCTGGAATCAGGTATCAGTAGTAAGCATTTTTGTTTGTATTTAATCCACCTGGACATTAACGATTGTCAAGGGATTCCAAATTATGGAAATATAAACATTGTAAATTGTATAAAATATGTTTGACTTGGTCATAGATGACTGTGTTGAGAAATTGTATTTATTTTAAAATATTACATTATTATTATTTGTAGTAGTAGTTCCCAACACTTGTGAGTAGTGAACATTATGAAGGTAGTTGCTTTTCATTCTAGCTCAGTTGTTTAACAGAGTTCCTATATGTTTTTATGTTTTATGTTTTTAAGTCTGGAATTAGTTGTACACGTTTTTCAGCTCTAGATAAGTATAAAAAAAAATTGTAGTTCCAAGTGTTATTCCCATTGTAATTGTCTGAATGTGTATATTTATCTAACCATCCGTCTGTTTCGTTCACTTCCTTACAATTATGCTTTTTGAGGGTTCCATATTTAAAGCCTGACCCAAAGATTGCTGTTCACAAGCGAAAAACCATCAAACTTGAGGGAGCTGGAGCAGTTTCGTTATGAGGAATGGGCCAAAATCCCACTGGCAATATGTGGCAAGCTCATAGAGTCTTATCCAAATCAGCGTGCGGCTGTAGAGCTTTGTAGGACAAAAGGTGGCTCTACAAAGCACTGACTTTAGGGGTGGGGGGTGAACAGTTATGAATGCTGAAGTTTTCTGTTATTTTGTCCTATTTGCTGTTTGCTTTACAATAAAAAATTATGCCTTTTCAAAGTTGTAGGCATGTTCTGGAAATTAAATAGTGCTAATTCTCAAACAATGCATTTTAATTCCAGATTGTGAGGCAACATAGCATGAAAAATGCCATGGGGCTGAATACTTTTCCAAGTCTGACAAGTGGAAACATGCATTTAAGCGTAAAGTGTAAAGAGCTATACAGGGTGTGTGCTACGGTTTCTCGATATTATCAGACACAAAATTCATGTTTGTTTCAGGTTTGTTTTAGCAGAAAAATGCCAGTTGTGCAGCAAGAATCCTAATTTCCAGGTCCTACTGCATACAAGTCCAGTGTGAGTATAAATCATTTAGACATTGTTTAAACACGTTTTTAACAGAAAAAAGCTCACTTGGTATGCGTACAAAGATGCACACACTGTATTCGTCTGTCCAACAAGGTGACAACAGATTAAGTCAAACTAATCTTTAATTCCACATTTTGTGAATGAGACTGTAAGATGATGAAGCTGTTTATTTAGATGCATGTCGATAAATGTCAAATAATGCTGTTTAAAGTGGTAATCTTTCTCTGTTTGAATTTTTGTGTTTTCTAATGCATCGCTGTTATCTAATGTTATGAAACTTTATATCTGAGATGTAAACAAAAACATTTTGACTGCAGGTCCTGAAACACCCCTAGGCCTGCTACATATAGGGCAGCCGAGAGGCCCATTCTTACTCTGAAGGAGCTGCAAAAATCCACAGCTAAGGTGGAGAATTAAGCATGAAGTTGTGCAAAGCCAGTAGAGATGCATACTAATTGAAGAAAAACTAAGCTGTGCAAAGTATTAAGTTAGGGAGGCTGAATGCATACAGTAGGAATCTCACACTTGAAACCTTTGGATTATTTTCTTTCCACCTCACAATTATGCAAATCTTTGTGTAGTTCTATTGTTTAAAATTCCACAAAAATATATTTGCAGCTTCAACGTAACAAAATGTGAAAATTTCAAGGATTATATATATATTTTCCCAAGACACTGTATTTTAACACAATATCAATATTTTTCACAGCGCATTGTTTTACTCTACTTTTTTAACTGTCAATATCTACGTTATGGTTTTCAGAGCAAGGTAACTGGTAAACAACAGTACCTGATACAGAACCTCTTACTGGAGGCGTGGTATTACATTGATTGATTCTGACATTAAAGACATAAGCACCCTTAGCATTCCTGGGAGTATGCTGATTCTTATTCATTCTGCAGATGTTGTGTGTCAAGGGAGAGAGACATAAGGGTGTCTGCAGATGTCACAGAAGTCAAAACCAAGAACAAGAACAGATTCAGCTTCACGTTGTTCCTCTCATGTGGATTACTACATGCTGTCTCAACTGAATTTTTAATGCCAGCTGGTATTTTAAAGGTGCCCCAAACACTCAAAGAAACACATGCATAAATTTGCATGAACATGTTCTTGATTGCATTATGATACTTAGTATTTTCTACCAAGATTACCATGCATTTTTGTACCATGCAACTTTCATGTAATAGGATGACAGAGGATTGTAGAGACAGGATGCAAACACTAACATTTTCTTTGCTTTTACACCAACACAGCTACTTTGTACAAATTCAGCTGATAAAAAGCAACGGCATCACTCCGGCTTCTATCAACCAATAATAAAATGTGGCTCTTAAGTTTCTAAATACTTAATTATGCTTACCAGCAAATACCAGTCATTTATCTTTGTTAGTACTTTAGAATTTGTCGCGTTTTATTTTAGTAGTCTACTGAAATTATATTTTTAACTGTAAAATGCCACTGTTGCTTGCAGCAACATTAGCTAATATTGGACATCAATAAATATCAGAAATCTGTGCTCAAGTAATACCTTCACTGTAAGATTTTCATCGGGGTTAGCATGAGACTCCTTCGCTAAAAGACAGCAAATAACCTGACCCTTATATCCCTGTCACGCTATTAAGTATCTACCTAGTGCTTCAATGGTAAAGGAAAACACATGCTAAATAATGCTCCAATATCGCCTTACTATGAATCTGATACTGTAGCATGCACAATTTGATCATTAGCTGGGTCAGGCTGCCACAGTTTTTCTGGATATCTTGAAACATCCATTGCATAAGCGTCACCACCTAAAGATGGCACGTATACTGCAATTTACTCCGCTGCCAGAACAATTACATAAGCGCTACTCAGATTTGAGAGCAATGATCTGATAACATTACTTAATCTCATGTTATGTTATTCAGATGCTCTGTCTGCACTGATGAAGGATATGGTGATCTCATTACAAAAGTAACATACCCCATCCTGATGCAGTAGATTGTCATGAATGCTCTTCATTCCAAAACAAATGCCCAATACAGACCAGGGATGCATCAGAAATGACAGATATGCTACATAGACATGATCGAACTGATGTTTAAAATCGGTGTCTCCTTTTTCCAAGTTTTAACCCATGCAAAAAGACTTTTCAAAAGCACAAACACACATAGAAAGATAAGAAATAATCAGAATCAGAATCAGCTTTATTGCCAAGTTCGCACATACAAACAAGGAATTTGACTCCGGTACTCTTTGCTCTTTTGTTCTGTTTTTGCATTACAGAATATACAAATTTACAATGTACAATATACACATATATAATAAAAAGGTACATTTGCAACATCTGTATGCTGTTGTTTTGTACTCTATTGAATGTTCATCAGAGAAACAGCCTGGGGGAAGAAACTGTCTTTGTGGCGGCTGGTTTTAGTGAACAGTGCTCTGTAGCGGCGGCCTGAAGGTAAAACTCTAAACAGTTTATGAGCAGGGTGTGTGGGGTCTGCAGAGATTTTAGCAGCTCTTTTCCTGACCCTAGACCTGTATAAATCCTGGATGGAGGGAAGGTCAGCTCTGATTATTCTCTCTGCAGCCCTGATTATTCGTTGCAGTCTGGACCTGTCCTGTTTTGTGGATGAACCAAACCACACTGAGATGGATGAGGACAGGACAGACTGAATGATGGCAGTGTAGAAGATGACCAACAGCTCCTGTGGAAGGTTGGACTTCTTGAGTTGCCTCAGGAAGTACAGTCTCTGCTGGGCCTTCTTCTAAACAGTGTCTATGTGCGAAGACCATCTCAGGTCCTCAGAGATGGTGGTTCCTAAGAACCTGAAGTGGTCCACGGCCGATACAGTGTTGTTGAGGATGGTGAGGGGGGTGTATGGGGGTGGTGTTCTCCGAAAGTCCACCACCATTTCCACAGTCTTGAGTGGGTTCAGTTCAAGTTCAATAATGTGTTTGTCATAATCAATGTTGTGATTATTAATCTGAGAATATTATTTAATATTTAATATTAATATTTTAATATTTTATCAAATAATATTTTGGTCTGTTAAGGGTTGTCCTGTGAATACCAGCCCAGTAAGGTGATGGTATTAGGACAAAATAGAAAGGTGTGAGACGAGCTCTGACATCATTGAACAGCATAAACTCTGTACACACATGGAATGAATTCACACAATTTCTTAAAATACAAGAATTTATTAACAAAAATAAGTCACAAAATAAAAATAAGTAACAAAAATAAAACACAGAACACAAATAGGACACGTGTGCTGCAGATAGCCTGCTAGCACTAAGATAGCCGAGTTTCACGCAAACAAAACCAAACTTCATAAGATGAAAAACGTTTAGATCATTTCAATCTAAATCTTTCTATTATTTTTCTGCCCAAACCTAACCTCTGACCATGCTGAGGGAACGTTGTCCATGGGGCGAAGTTTGAAGAAACGTCCACAGTCAACAAGCGGTTAGATTTCAGCTAACCTGACCTCCGGAGCTGTGGCTTGAAAGACGGCTCGTTCTGTCCGTCAACCAGCTGTTCATTACCGTAACCACGTTGTCCTTCCTTCAGACTCGGCTTGTAGAAACAGCTTCTCTACTGGGGATTTCACGGCGACACAGTTTCGGCAGGCCTCGGAGGGAAAGTAAGCACAATTTCCCCTCTTTATGAATGAAATCACCGGGTACACGAACAGTGCTTCACTCATACTTAACTTATGCATATGATTGCATAATCTTATGACACTCTTGGATCCAGTTTGAAGAGTTTATGTCTTTTTGACAGTAAAAGACATCAGCGCGCTGGACCTCTCCTGACCGGTCCCACTAGAGGCCGTGTGGAAAGAGAGCGGATGTAGCAACAGCTGTGCATTTATTTGGGCTGTGGCGTCACAGGAAGTCCGCTGTTATCCCGTTTCCTGGCTGTGCCGGAAGAAGGTTAATGCACTTTATTTTGAACAGTTCCAGAAGAGTTCGTACCGGAGTTTAATGTTGAAATCCATGGCTGGGTCCCAACATAATCAATGATAACAAACATTTGCTTTATGCAATGTAAGCTGTGTTGCAAAATAAACTTACAAATAGCAGTTAAAACTTCGACAAGTCATCAAAAATACTGATTTTAGGAATTATATAACCATATATGCAGAAAAATATTGCACGAGGTGCTTAGTATTTTTTTATATTTATCTAGCTGAGAATGTGGCTGACCATACTGACTGCAAGATGTTCAGTAGCGTAAGCATCATAAGTAACCTAACTCAACACAATGGCAGCAAAGAACACTGTATTTTTCACAAGAGTAGACGCTAACAAACATTAGCTATGTGACCTGTAGGCAGACAGAAAACATTAACAAAGCCAAATTTTAGTTGTTCTTGTTAACATAGAGACTAACATCAACAGTATGGTACAGCTAGTTTGAACAGGAAGCTAGAAAAGTTGCCATTTCAGAGTCTAGTTTTATGTGATGTATTTGTGTTGCTAGGGATGCTTTGCTGATTTTATCAATTGTGACCATAATAAAGATTTCTTCCGAAATGCAATCACCTTATTTACCCTTACACAGTCTTCAACCTTGCCCAGCTTTATTATATGATTTATTATATGATGTCAAACTAAGCATGTACCGCAGGTTTAATCAAGGTACAATTTGAAAAGCCTGTAAATATATGATGACTTTAACCTTTTTTTCAATTATGTATTCTCTTTAAAACAAACTTTGAATACAGAAAACCCTTTTCTTACTGTTCAAAAACGTCATCTGCTGCGTACGGTTTTATCCCACTGCCTCTGAACCTCACTTTCTCTAATTGAGTAAAACATCCATATTAAATATTCTTTTATTTAAAAGTCTCTGTCATCCCATAATAAATTCCCCCTGTGCTGTGCTTCCGGCTATACTGAGGATCATCAGGAATTCAACATGACAGTTGTGATATCTTTGGGAATTACTAAATATTGAGTGGAATTTTTAATAAACTTCTGGGAGTTTGGCAACATTAATATCTGACTCATCAGGGAGCCGAGGCTCCATGGGGCTAAAGACACTGAGCCATGCTTGAATATTGTCAAAATTAATTATGAAGAATGTTCACAAGAAAGAATGTTTCACGAGAAAAGGAGATTACTTTATCTAACGTCCACTGATCGCTGGTGCGAACTGGCCTTGCTTATTCAGTAGTGTAAAGTATATAATTCATAAGCTTTTTTGTCAAATCTGAAAGCATACAGTATGTAATCGCAGCTGCCTAATTTATCATGACATGGCTCATATTGCAAAATAGTGAGGCAACCCATTCCTTAATCACAGGTCCAGGTCAGCTCTTACTTGATGATATAGTTTAACTGGGATTTGTTGTATGACAACAAACCCAGTATGATTAAAATAAGGAACTGTGAGCTCATAGAAAAACGAATGTCAAAAACGACACTTGCTGTTGGGACAATTTGTTTTACTATAGCTGTTATAAAAATGTCTAATTTTGAGTTTGTTCATTAGGCTTTATAAGGAAGGTGATAATCTGTATAAACTGTATAAGTGGAGAGTGTAATCCTTAAAGCTTAATGTTGAACTTTGCTTTTTAAAATAAATTCCCTCTTAGAATAGTACAACTGTGCTCGTTTTTATTGTGGATTTTTTTCTAAGCTGCTTTTTAAAGACCTTTGTGGCCTCTCTTTAAATCTATCTGTATTGAACGAAATGACTGAGTGCGTCCGAAAATATAACCAACACACAGAACATATTTAGTCCCAAGATTACAGGGGATCTAAGCAATCTAAGAAAATAATACAACCAGAATGTGGACTTTGTTTGTTTCGCTTACAGAAAAAATCTCAAACTTAACAGATGTTGGAAATGCTAGTTGTACGTGCTGTACTAATTCCAGGACCCTTACATTACAGGAAACACACTACATTGATGCAATAAGTTTAAAAACTGCTGATAAAATAACTGCAGCGGCAAACCGCCAAACAACATGCAGCATTTTGGACTAGTTTTACTGTTTGCATGCTGTAAAAAAGGATTATACAGTTCCATCCATCCATCCATCCATCCATCCATCCATCCATCCATCATCTTGCTTATCTGAAATCAGGTTGCTGAGATAACATGTCTAGGGGAGAAACCCAGACATTCCTCTCCCCAGTCTACAGATTATTTTATTTATTAAGGAGAAAGGCTATCGACACAAATCTAGCCATGTGTGATTATCCACAAATGGAGGTGAAACCAAATTGCTCAAAAAAATGTTGATGATACATCCACAAGGTCACAAAATACCCAGAACAACATTTAAAGCCCCACAGGCCTCACTTGTCTTGGTTAAGGTCATTGAGCATGATTCAACAATAAAAAGAACCCAAATAAATTTGACATCCATTGCCCTGACAGAAGAGTTTTAAGGCATAATCCATTCTGACCAAACAGAACACAAAGGCACCACTTTCACCAAAAACATCTTGATGGTCCCCAAGACTTTTGGGAAAATATTTTGTGGACTGACAAGACAAATGTCAAAGGTGGAAGGTGTGTTTCCCATTACATCTATTGTAAAACAAAGGAACAGTTTATAATCTTGAAATTAGGCATACTTTGGTTATGCAGCGGGACAATACTCTGTGACACACAAGCAAGTCCACCTCTGAATGGTTCAAGAAAAAGAAAAATGAAGGTTTTGAAGTGACCTATTCAAAGTCCAGACAAAGATCTGACTGAGGTATCTTGATATGACCTTAAACAGTCTGTTTATGCTGTAAAACCCCCAATGTGGCTGTAATAATAAAATTTTGCAAAAGTAAAACTGGGACAAGATTTTTCTGTTTAGAGATTAACGAGTGATTGCCAGTTACTGCAGGTAGTTGATGTACAACCTGTTACTAGGGTTAGGGGGCAAAAACTTTTTCAAATAGGAAGAAATTGGATAACTTCGTTTCCTTAATAAATAAACTCATAATTTACACCAATTTTTGTTTATAATCAGGTTGTACTTGACTGTTTTTGTCTTTTTCTTAATATAAAACAATAGGTGTGCATTGTAGGTGTGTGGGAATAAATCTCAGGTTAGGATAACAACATAATAGCCACAGGGTTACATCTATAACAAAGCAATTAAAAACTGCTGAAGACAATGCATACAAAGAATTAAAAATGTATATGTGATTTTAACATTTGTTAAAATCACGTTTATGGAGAGGACAAATAATTATCAAGTAACAAATTCCCAGAAATTATTTGCAATTACTCTACTGACAAATTGAAGGAAGTCCCAGATAATTGATATGTTTTTTCACTTTGGTGATCATTCCATTTCTCATCTTTATCACACTCCCCCCCACACACATACACAGTCATAGAGAGATCGACACAGATTACACACAGCCATCTTGCTGATGACTCACATTTGTCTGTGAATTCAGGAAGTTATTACCTGTGTTTCCATCACTGTCTGAGGTCATCTCTCTATATCTCTGTATCCTAACAACAGAGTTAACAGAGAAATTACCATTTTACATTTCAGCCCTGATAAATCTACAGAGTATTTTAGCTTTTTGTGTTTTTTTGTGTCTCAGAAGCTCCAAAGCTATGTATGTAATACCACACAAGAAGCTGCAAGATAAACTGGAACTGGTAGGAAAATACCTACCTGACTGCAAGGGCTGCACATCTAGAAAGGAAAGACATGATATAGAAGACAAACAGGAGATTTAGAACTACAAGGAGGCTGAACGACGCTGATGCATTTCATCCAACCACCAGTCGGAACCCACTTTCTCTCATGATGGTGTCCTTTGTAGAATCATGACAAAGCTTCAGAGGAGTGCCTTTGTCTGAAAACAAAGACGAATGTGTTTGTGAGTGAGAGAACCTGCCGTTGCGCTTGTGCACATGTGTGTGAATCTAAGTGTGAGCGTGAATGAGAGCTACATGCCATGTGTTAGTTTGAGAAATAGCTTCTTGGAGGTGTGAGGGAAAGTGTGTAGCAGATGTGCACTGAGCAGAGTGTGTGATTGTCTCCCTCGATTTCTTTACGTTGAAGATTGGAGCTGAGGAGAAAATGAGTTGATCTCTGCCCATCTGTGAAATTCACTAATGATGTGACTTGGCCACACACACACACACACACACACACACACACACACACACACACACACACACACACACACACACACACAAACACACACGTTAGTGTGGTGTATTGTAAAGGCGTAGTGTAAAGACTATGTGAGCCACAGCTTGATGCCCATGTCAACAGTCAGTAACTCAAGGAGATAAGGGGGGAGACAATCAGGAGGCATGCCTGCCTGACTGAAAATGCACTCCAGCAAACACAGGCATAGAGAGAAAAACAAATCAGCCTTCATAACCTCCTTGTTAAAGGAAATCGTACCCAACAGATGTGCCCTACAGAAGAGCACATGGAGGGCGAAACAGGCTTATACTCAAACACACACATGCACACAGATTGTCAACTATATGGTGCATGAAGCCACAACGGGAAGCTTTGGAGCAAATATTTAAATGTGTGTTATTGGCTTGACCTGTGAGTCAATATTCAGATACATCAAAAACAGCTGAACATTTGTTTATATACGTGGTGCTTTTTGTTCTTATAGTTTGACGTTAATCTTTTACTGTTTTAGGTTAGTAAAGAATTAAAAAAGTTATTTCTGTTTGTTAAATACCAGTAAAATGAAAGAGAAATTCGTTCATGCGACTGGGCACACTTGAATTTTCTGTTATCAATTGCTTCAAAATCACAAGTTTACATACAGTTCCTTAGTATTTTGTAGAAATGATGAAAAAAATGAAATGAAATCACAGAAGCCTCATCTTTTTTGTGCCTTTTATGTAATGGTAGTTTATTGTTTCTTAATGTTCCCAGTTTCTTAATGCTAGTATATCAAATATTTGCTTTTGTTTGCATTTATGATGGAAAGTGAAAGTGCTTTAAATTTAACAAGGCCAACATCCTCTATAAAGGCTTTAATAAAAATGCGACTATGAAAAACAAGTATAATACTTAGGTTTCCCTGCGTTGTTGCAAGGGATACTTTAAATTGGACAACAATAAATTACACTTATTATAAGTGCAAGAAGCTTTGGTAAAAATAAATATAGATTTTGTTTTTATTATTTAGTTTATTTGTATGCCTTTTTTTTTTCTCTTATTTTACTTGAAAAAAAACTGTAATCCAAAATGAAGGTCAAAATATATTTTTATGTCATTAAATATTTTACAACTGCATCTGTGTTCAAACTGACTGGGCTTCAAAGCCGTCAGATTAAACCCTCTGCCTCTGAATATATAAACATTCTCTGCACGGAAACTAGAAACTAGACACCGTAAACTGAACACCTGAATTCCCCCTGAGTTCAACAAACAAAACCTTTAGAAAAACTGTTCTGTTTTTTTTTTTGCGTTTTTCCCACCCTGCATTACTATATTTTTGCCTGAGCAATCAATAACTATTTATGACAAAAATATGTGATCATAACAAAATCTTCACAAAAATCAAACTGTGCCTTGCAAGTCTGTGCTCTTCATGAACCAATGCATGGATGGTTGTTTTTCTGCTTCAGTACCCTCTCAGGGAGCCTTGAAGTGCGCATGCCGCACAAAGGGGCGTCAACATGGACCCATTTATGGAGGGCCATTGTAACACATAATTAAATCAAAGTCCTGTCAGAATTGTTTTGGAGATCTTAGTACTTCTATTAGTCTAAGTCAAATGGTATTTTTTTTATTTGGAAGAACTGAAACTGGTGTCACAATCCTTCAAATAAAATTTGTTTCAAATTCTCCACTTGCGAGATTTTGTTCAAAAATCACTTAGTTAAGGATATCTACAAATAAACAAAAAAATAAATGATAAAAAAAAAGCTGATAAAAACTGTGTTTTAAGATGTATTGTCAACACCAAATAAGTACTGCAAATATTTCCAAATCAGGTCTTTGTAATGATGACAAGTATCAATGAGATTATCAATTTATGTCATATGAGTTTTATTAGTATGAATTGCATTTGGCGTAACTGCTACTACAAGGGAAGACTTTTCTTGCTGTTATGTGAACTTGAAAGCCAGATGTTTAGGTGGCTATTGAAGATGTAATGGATAAATACATAATTTATAGTTTGAGATAAATTGTTTTTGCACAAGGTAAAGATGTCAGTGTTATGCACAACATATCTCAAAAGAAGACAGTGTGTTTTATTTTGCTTGACGAACTTTAATCGAGCGTACTTTTGCTAACATAACATTTGTTTTTACAGTGAATGGTTGTTGGTGAGAGATTTTTAGGGTCAAGCCCTACATGTAGAAGTAAGTTGCAATGTTTCCACTTGAAGACAGGAAGCAGTTATTAGATGACTGTGTGCTGTTTGGTTGAGCTGTGACATCAGTTTACTATACTCTTGATTTACTCCATTTTATATTCTTTCTAAAAAATGCAAACATAGATACTATCCCCTCATCATTGAAGTTAAAATGTTGTCAGACAGCAGAATACAAAAGTAAAAAAACAGTGCCATGTCTAACTTTCTTATAGAGATTTTTGTTTTATCAGTTCATGTTGTACATTAACAAAACCAGGATTGTGTTTATTCACATATATAATTCACATATATTGAAGTCGAGGATATGTATATAAGCACAGAAAATGGGAGAGAAAAAATTAAACAAACAAATGTACATCAGCTGGATGCTGTCTGCCAATACTGATTAACTTTACCTTAAGTAAGACTGATACATGAACATGACCAACTTTGCAATGGTACTACAAATTTATTGACAAAAGTCAAACTATGAGCATGAACAATAGTGGTTCTTCCTTGAATAATGCCACTCCTTATATACACCAAAACTACCATTGCACAAAAACAACAAAAGAGAGCTATTTTTGTGTTTGCACAAATATAGTAAAGGTTTCATAGGTCTTAAATTCTTTTTTAATGAATCTATGCTGAAAATAGACAACTGCAGTCAAGATTCCTTAAAAACACAAAAATACCCCTTTAAATTAGCGTCAAATGAGAAACTTTAAATCTGATACGTCACAACATCGTTCCTCATATTGTACAGCAACATTTAAACCCAGTGCCTGAGCTGTGGTCAAGACAGAGACTCCATTGACTTGACTAGCAAACATGCGACAAAAAACACATTTAGGATGCATGAGACCTACCTTTTGTTCCTTGATCTGGTGATGCCCCCAGGCTGTGCTGCTCTAGGCAGTGAGCCATATAATCTATTTTAAAAACTATCCCTGATCACAAATTTGTTCAGTTTGTTAATCTATGTGAACTAAACTTGCAACTGGTTCTGTTAATAAAATGCTTTCTTGTCAGTCCACGAATTCTGCATTTGGAAACATGGGGTTCGAGATGTTTGAAAGTTGTTTGGATTGCTTGGTAGTGCGAACTGCCTTACCTCTGTTTAAAATGTAGACAATTCAAATTATATGACATGTTGTCTTGCCATAATCACCGCACTGACTGCAACCTGCCAATGAGAGGGGAGACAGAGGAGAGAAAGAGAGATACGAACATAGGCTTCTGTCAAGGCGCTGTAGTTTTTTTTTCCCCCAGTAGCCTTATGCATCCCTACATATTTTCTGGTGGATAACGTGAATTTAGAAGAATTTACAACACCGGGTCTGTTTGTTTTTGTTTTATTTATTTATTATTTTTACTCCTCAGTGGATGGTTTGTGAGCAGCAGCAGCAGCAGACGCCCGAGCTTGTAAAGCAGGTGTGAGAGAAAGCGGCGACCGCTCCTCTCCTCCCTGTTTTCCAAGGGGAAATGTCGAGCGAGAAGCCGGTTTCAGCACCACCGGGCACTGCTTCCTCGCTCACGGACACAGAGCAAGACTTGCATCCCCCTCTTCCTCCTCCGCCGGCGGGCTCCTCCGCTCAGCCGCCGCCGCAGCAGCAGCAGGTCGCCGCGGGCGCTGGCTCCGGCTCCACCGGGGATAAGATGGTGTCTGCGGCCGGCTCTATGGTTCTCCCTGCCGGGGTGATCAACCCCGCGGTTCCGATTCGGAATATCCAGATGAAATTCGCCGTGCTGGTGGGCCTGATCCAGGTCGGGGAGGTTAGCAACCGGGACATCGTGGAGACGGTGCTGAACCTGGTGAGCTGATGCTGGGGAAAACACAGAGGAAGCCATAGAAAACAGTAGAATCGCTGCGCCCCAACTCGCTATGTTTTATTTACGAAGCTTCCTTCACTCTCCCCTTTTGGTTGTGTGGCTTTCAGGCGATGATGTCATTTATTTGTTCAGGGGATATAAACGGTTGCTTAATAACAATTTCTGCAGATAGAAAAGCTTTAGGGAGCGGAATAAATGAGGCTGTATTATTGTAGAGGCAGACAGAAGCATGTGACTCCACAAGGGCTTTGAGGGTTGTTCTAATCACCAACCATTGTTGACTAAATGACCGGATTCTTGTATGGTCCAAAGAAAGATACAGATCTATACAGAAAGATCTGGTGGACACTGGACACAATGCATTGTGGCTGTTCTCTTGACCTCGATCTGTAACCCGAAGTGATGCAGTAAACGACAAATAGTTTTGCGCACAACACCGTGACCCAAACGGCTTTTATTCTTGCAAAAATCACGCATGCATGCGTGATGTGTCACCTCTGAAACGCACGCATCCAGCATCATCGGACAAAGGCCTGACTTAGCATTATGCTATCCACCGACATCCGTATGCGTTTATGAGGAAAAAATATGCACAGGCCTATTGTTGCAAGCAGGCAGGCAGGCAGGGCCCTGCATCCTGCGCGCAAAGGGAGTGATGTATTGGTAGCCTTGAAGCGTTTAGTGGTTTATTTTACTCTGCCTCACATTGCTGTTATGTATGGAGCTGATATAGGTTGCAACCCTCCCCCCCATCTTTACTCTTCCATCAGAGGTTGTGTCGGTAATGCTGGGCCTGTCCAACACAACACATCAGAGAGGATTAATCCGGCTGAGGCTACTGAGATGACTAGTGTGCATAGTTACGAAACAGCCAAAATGTACATCAGACATATGTCATGGGGAGCTTTATGAAGGTACAGGATGTCTGTGTAAATAGTTTTAACCTCCTCCGTGCATGATGCGGTGGTGCTGCATATATATGGTACAAGAAAGAGGCTCGGACCCTTATTGATTCTCTTGTAAAAGAACAAGTTGAATGATGCAGGTATATTTTCAGATTTTAGCTTGCTGGAAAGTGACTATTTTGGGGATTTGTGTTGCCAGTGGCCTATTTGTTTCTCCCACTGGCTGCCTAGAGCCATCCTGATTTGGGTTGCCTCTTATCTCTCAATCATCTATTGGTACTGCTCAGTGCAGCAGAGGGCTTTGCTTGCTCTCTCCAATCTGGTCTCCTTCTGGAAGGGACGGAGAGGAGTGATGCTGCATGCACAGGCTGGTTTGGCTTGGCAGAGCAGTGCCATGCATTTAAAAGCAGGTGGAGAGGGGTTGAAGGAGAGTGGGGGAGGAGAGGAGAGATCGAGTAGGAGGAGGAGGAGGTAGGATGCTGCAGTGGCTATGTGCTCAGAAATCACCAGCTGATGCAGCGGAAGAGGAAAGGACTCTGGATTGGTCCACATCAGATCAGGGAAAGCTTATCAGAGCATTCAGCTGAAACACACTCTCAAGTATTGTAGGCAAACACCTTCTTTTTGTTTCAGTTGTTTCCGATGCGTTTAATTGCGAATCCCGCTCTGATGCGGCAACACACACAAGGGCCTGATACCCTGATGAACTAAAGCACTATGTCTTGGTCAAACAAAGCTTTACTTGCTAAATCCTGAGTTGAACAATCAGTTCTGGTTGCAGGGCTGCCAATAGCTAAGCCTGTTAGGGAATTCTGTTGCCCAGCTCTTTAATTAAAAGACTTGAAACAAAGAGGTGTAGAGGCAGGAAACCTCAGTGGTCATGCTGCTGGTACAATGAGTCCACAGTGACCCAAAAGCTGATCCATTATTCCTGTCAATGTGGGAGACCACAGCAGCCACATTCCCTGCTCACCGTTGCTGTATTGATCGGATCCCACTGTGCTCTGGGTGAGCAGCTGGTTTGTCTGTTACAGCAATACATCAGAAGATGGTGCATACTGTTTGTTCTAAATGACAGTCTTGCAGATGAGGGAAATGAATGATGCCATAAAAAAATTAAAAGGGTATGACTTTTCATTTTTATGCAAATAGAACATGCAGTGCATCTAAATAAATATATTCATCTACACACAATGTTTGTCAAGTTCTGATACTGCAAGCTGCTTGGCTATAATCTTTAACAAGGCATCAGTGTTGTCAAGGCAACGCTACTCTTTAGCTGCCTGCATCCAGAAGCTGGACCTCCTGGTGTTGTTTTCCACTTCCGGGCTGCTCTGCCTGAAACTCTTACAGTGTTTGTTTTTTCTTTTTCGATACGTGGCTCTACTGGTATATGTTATTATTACCAAGGCTTAAACAACTGGGAAATAAGCAGCTAGAATGATCGAAAAAGATGTCGACTAGTAAGCTCCATTGTTTTGGAATGATAAGCGATTAAGCTTGGTTTATAAACAGATGGATGAAAACGTCATGTGGTTTATTATCAGATTTCACTAAAGGGTTTTCTTAACTCTTTCTAGCACAACATAAGGTAGCTATGTTTTTCTACTAGTGATGTAGACTGTGGCTCAGTAGGAAGAGTAGTTGTCTTGCAATCAGAAGGTTGTGGGTTTGATTCCAGCTTCCTCCTGCCATATGTCAATGTGCCCCTGGGCGAGGCACTTAACCTCAAGTTGCCTACCGATCTGCGTATCGGTATATGAATGTGTGAGCGTTAGTGAGTGCGATTGGGTGAATGTGGCTCTAGTGTAAAGTGCTTTGAGCGGTCTGTATGACTGGAAAAGCGCTATATAAGTTCAGTCCATTTAACATTCAGTCCATGTAGCGATACATCTAGCTTACAAGACGAGACGATACGCCACACTGGGTCCCTAAGATGAGATTTGAACAATATTTTTTTAGATAACCCACAATCCTTATTTAATTTTGTTTGACAAATACATAAAAACGTTTTACCAATCCAACTATGTTTTTTTTAAAGAATTCATAATCAGTGTAGAACTTATATTTGTTTCCATGTTAGACAGGTTTGTTTAATTTTAATCAGGACTTCATGCCACAAAAAACAACAAAAAAATAAACAAACACTGAAAATGCTCTCCTTATCAGTTTCACATGTAGAATTCAAATTTCATGAATCCCAAACTGTGTTTTGAAGAATCTCTGTTTAGTGAAGAATTATCCAGTACAGATTTGACCAATCTAAGTATTTCAGATTTTCAACTAGATATGATCCAAATGTTTCCAGACTTCTAATGAAAAACTGTGAAATAGCTCATTAGTTTATTACTGATTGGTCATTAGTAGGGCCGGTTACTGGTATCA
The DNA here is from genome assembly GCF_021462225.1 of Girardinichthys multiradiatus. NCBI lineage: Eukaryota > Metazoa > Chordata > Actinopteri > Cyprinodontiformes > Goodeidae > Girardinichthys > Girardinichthys multiradiatus. Next base: position 21,536,968 of record NC_061804.1, read on the forward strand.
AGATATATCACGGTTTTAAAAAGTTTTGTTTTAATTACGGCTAAAAAGCTCTCTGTCATACCCCTCTTAGAATGATGTTGTTTTAACAAAAGGTCGAAGGAAGTGCCACAGAGACTGGACTTTTCTCTGGCTGTATGCAGTAAAGCAGAGCGGCCTCTCCCCCACCTGTTGCTGTGCACTGACAGCGGAAATAATGTTACTCTTTTTGTGCTAACAAGTAAGACCTGTTTGGCCATTTGGAAATTTTGTCAGTCATGCTGGTTTTGCTTGTATAAAGCAAGAAGGCAAAAAGGCATAGTATTCTGTGCAGTTTACCTTAAAACAAATACTAAAATTAAGTGTTCATTCAGACTTTTTGCTTAGGTGTAGTAAACTACAAAGCAGATGCTAACTTTCTTCGTTTGTCAACTGTTTTGTTTTGTGCAAAAGTACCAAGTCATTTGGAGTTGATTTCAGAAATCGATGTTTCTTTTCTCACTTTGAGTTCTGAGAATTGAATTAATTACAGCAGCTGTGAGATGAATTAAAAGAAGATCTTTAGTTATCTTTTTACCAAGAAATACTCAGCGCTTTTCTACTTTCAAGCTTCAGACCTCTCATTTTATTGTTGACATGGAGATATTCACTTGATGACTTAGTAGTTCTCTTCAAGGCAAAAAGCTTAGATTAAGATGCCATATTAGAAGGTGGAGTACTTCATGGTGTAGTGATGGACCAATTTACAGTTTGTGTCATCCCTTTGGAAGACATTCCTTTTTTTCCTGCTCACTGACTAGATAATGGTCAGTCGCTTCAGTTCACAGCCTTTCCTTACTTGACACGTTGTGATGCTTCCTATTGTTACAGAGGGAAGCCAGCTGAGCAGCGGTGTTTGTTGACAAAAGGGTTGGCATGTTTGACTTCTTTATCTGAAGCATGCTGTCACATATTTATTTTATGCAAACACTTGGGACATATTTCAGATACATCTTGAGTCGGCCTTGTCAGTCTGAGAGAGCCTTCCAACGACACCAATTGTGCTTATTTATAGGCAGCTTTATCCAGCTGCGAGGCTTTTTTTAGGATCGAAAGCAAAAGTTTGTGTTGGGGTAGAAATTGACTGAGTCCTCGTGATGGATTTTTGTGTATTTTTCTTACATCCTTTTTCGATAGATGAATGTGTTCTTGCTCTCTCTGTCCTCACCTGAGCCCATTTAGAGGTCCCAGTAAATCTCTGCCAGCAAGCGTTTCATTATCCTTGTTCTCGCGCTGTAATATTACAAAGGTCTTGATTCCATGGTGACTTGTCAGACTAGATGAATAAATCAGTCTGGAACACACAGACTCGCCAAATTATCACGATAAATAGAAACGAAATGAAAATAAGAAGGCAGGGTGTTAAAAGAAAGATATGGTACTGGGTTGTCATCTGCTCAACGATGCGTGACACTTTGCTGTGCTGAGGTGTAACTTGCAAGATTTCAAAGAAACCTGTCATCCATTTTCAAAATCTGTTCTGTGGCAGGCACCCCAGGGTGGTCTGAATAACTCCACAAAACAGAGTGCAATCAAAGTGTTTCTCAGGCTTGCCCTGTGGCTGCAGACCTAAAGCCTGAGACACCTATTTCCTGCAACGTCTATAATCTCCTCAAATGTCTACGCAGAGGGAAACAGTGTGACGTTGTGTGCCCGGGTAATCAAGCAGATGAGTGTTCCACTAATAGACTTAAATCTCTGATTAAATTATGTTTTGCTATAGTGTGTGATGACATCATCTTTTATGTTAATGTAACAGATTTTCAAAATAGGAAATGATTTTTAGTTACATGCTCTGTATTTATTTCATTTATATGGCTGAAATGGTTCAGTAACTTAGAGTACCAACTATGTACCAGAGTGTTAATCTCACAGACTTTGCATACAATTTAATTGATGAGGCACAATCCAGTGAATTTGCACTTTTTTTTTTTTATTTACTCATAACTGACGCTATAATTTGATCTCATTAGCTCATAAATCAGAATCAGAATCAGCTTTATTGCCAAGTTCATACATACAAACAAGGAATTTGACTCCGGTACACTTTGCTCTTTTGTTCTGTTTTTGCATTACAGAATATACAAATTTACAATTTACAATATACACATATATAATAAAAAGGTACATTTGCAACATCTGTATGCTGTTGTTCTGTACTCTATTGAATGTTCATCAGAGAAACAGCCTGGGGGAAGAAACTGTCTCTGTGGCGGCTGGTTTAATGAACAGTGCTCTGTAGCGGCGGCCTGAAGGTAAAACTCTAAACAGTTTATGTGCAGGGTGTGTGGGGTCTGCAGAGATTTTAGCAGCTCTTTTCCTGATCCTAGACCTGTATAAGTCCTGGATGGAGGGAAGGTCAGCCCTGATTATTCTCTCTGCATTCCTGATTATTCGTTGCAGTCTGGACCTGTCCTGTTTTGTGGATGATCCAAACCATTCAAAGCTCTATCTTATGTGTCATAGAAAGTACATCTGGGATAAATTGGTTCAGTTTGCAAGAAGTCACTAGAAGATGCACTAAATGTGATAGGGGATCAAACATCTTTATGGAGACAATCTTTTAATGCATTTAAGGCTGAAATAAGATATTAAAACAGCTCGTTTATAGAAAATATCATAATCACAATTGTTTTGGTTTATATTCAAATGAACATTATGATTACTCCTTGAGCTTGAAAACTCATTAAGTGCATTAGTGAGTATTCCTGCAAAGCAGAATTTGGCCAAGTAATTTTAAAAAGAACAGTTTCTGTGCTGTTTAAATGGTTTTTGTGTTCAAATTAATTGCAACACAAAATTGAAATCAAAATTGAAATAATTGCGTAGCTCTGAATTAACTGGGGCCTGGAAGAATATTACAAGAGTATGTCTCCTTTTTCGCTTTACGACTGATTAGGCATGGCTGACAGTGTTTTCTAAAACCCTTCCAGGAGAAAGTGTTGCATCCAGCTGACGAGCAGTCCGCAGCAGCGTTTGGGGGGAGTGGCAGGGCTGCACTGCTCTAGTTTCCTTTCAGCTTGAGAAAACCACAGTGTGACACAACATTTTAGCTATTTTGAAACTGTAATTGTTTAAAACCTCAGCACGCTTTGACGAGGTAACCACCACGTCTACATCTGACAATGTCCAAGTAATCAGAATTTATAATTTATGGAGGACTTTCATAACATAAAAACATAGAAATGTAATATCTACAGTTGTGCTTTTTAAAATGTCATGTTTTGGCTACAAAAACTCTAGATGATTTTATGATTACTTACCACAAAAGTTGGGGAACCCCTGCAGATCTTTGTGATCGGAAAGCTCAAACTGTGTTAATTTTTTATAGATGAGGCAAACATGAACAGCTTTGTGTACATATTTTCTTTTCTATGTAATGAAGAAATGGAAAGTCCCATTCACTTGCAGATAATTCGAGCTGTAAATTTGCCATATTTCTGTTAAAGTCTGACTTGATTTTTATAAATCAGCAGAAAAGCCATTGTAGCTTGATGAAGGGAAGGTGCAAACTTGACCTTCAGGCTAATTTCACTGCAAGCAAAAAAATCAAAACATATCTAAAGATAATCAGATAATTCAACAAATAAATATCTCAAAAAGACAATCCACATTTACGTTATCCATCCTGAATCTCCATTAAAATAAAGGATTTGCTGCAGTTTGCCCCTGGAGTCTGTAGTCGGTGAATAATCTTAGAAAACAGTTAAAGCAGTGCTGCTCCTGACCCAAGGGACAACAGGAAATGTTTTAACATAGATCGACCTGCCACTTAAACTGCCTGCACACACATACACTGTTTCGTTTTCTCCCTTTCACTTTCACATCTATCTATGAAGAAATGGAGGACAGAGGGTGTGGCTTCAACTGCAAGGTCATGAATGACTTTGCTATCTATCACACAGCTGGGCTGTCCTGGCCCCTGTGTGAGCCATTTGGAGTGAGAGAGACAGACAAAGTGATAGAAGGAAGAAAAAGGACGATTGGTTAGTGTCTCTTATCTTAACTGTCGATAGCAGTACCGGGAGGAAGACTGTGATCCTCAGGAAGGGAAGTTATGAGGAGGAGAATTCAGAGGGAATATTTAAAAGTCTCAGATTGTCCCTCAGGTGCTATTTCCATCGGAAGTGTGGCACAGGTCCAGCTGTATGATGTTCTGTGGGGGTCTGATGAGCTTGGGGCCCCCCTGTGGAGCTTCATCACACCGTAGGTATCTCTGCTTACCCTTTCTCTGCTCCTGGCGGCAGGGGAGCAAGACACAGCAGGAGTCTCATGGAGACGGTGCGCACAGTTTCTAAACAAATCACAAAGCACATTAGTGAAATGTTGAAATGCTGAGTTATAATTGGACCTTTTTCCCCTCATCATCAGTTACCTGTCATGCAGGAGGGTGAGCTTCTAGCTTGTTAGCATAGCGTGCATTTGTGAAACCAAGGTCTGTAGTTGCAGCTTAAACGCACTTAAACGACTTGTTGGATAAATCAAGAAACATATTTTCCCCCACTAATACCTATTAAAGCACCCAATTAAAAACAGAAATCTCAAGTTGTCCCCTAAACTGCACACTCCGTCACTCCCAAATCCTCTTAATAGCAGCTTTTTTTGATCTGCTTTTGAAGCAGGATGATTCTTATGAAGGTGGAATGCTGATTGCTGCTGTTCTTTTTGACTCGAATTATAATTTTTTTATGTTAAACTCTCCAATTTGTCTGCACATGTAAGAAGCCCTGCGTACTTTATGTCCTAAAGCGCCTAAATTCTGCTCTGCTTCTCTAAATTCCTCTTCATCCTCTTGTTAGCTTCCATTTCCAGATGGTCGGATTTGTTTCCGAGGATAAGCCATGTGAGATTTTAAGTGAGGTCTCCCGTCTGGAAGTGAGAAAAGAACGTAAAGTGTCCCATCCTTGCTTGATGACAGCTTTTGCTACCTCTCTCCGTTCCTTTATTCTCTCAAAGCACATATATGTCCTCCTCACCCCTGAGCATAATCTGGTCCCTCAGTCCCTGACTCTCGATCTGGGTGAAGCCGCTGGTGAATGATCCCTATTATGGCGAAGTAATGGAGGTCTCTGCAGTGTCATCACTCTCTGGTTTCTCAGCCTCTACCACTTTCTTGTTTCCCACATTTACAAAAAACCTGGTGATGGAACCATATGGCTGCCATCACCTTTTACCTCTGTGGTAGAGCTCTTGTAACCGAGGTTGGAGAGTTGAAGAGAGAGACGGGGGAAGATAAAACAAGGCTTACAGGCCAAGAACTGTGGAACCGAGTGCAACAGCTAAAATGACAAATTTTTAGATTAACAATATGTTTTCAGGGTCTTTAAATCACTGATTTTCAGTCCTGGTACTCAGGAGCCACTGTCCTTCATATTTTAGCTGACTCTCTGCTCCAGCACACCAGTACTACAAAAGACTATAAATTACCCATTTATTTAAGAGGCGACTGTGGCTCAGTAGGAAGAGCAGTCATCTTGCAATCAGAAGGTTGTGGGTTTGATTCCAGTTTCCTGCTGCCATATGTTGATGTGTCCCCGGGCAAGGCACTTAACCTCAAGTTGCCTACCGATCTGCGTATCGCTGTATGTGTGTGTTAGTGAGTGTGATTGGTTGAATGTGGCTCTATTGTAAAGTGCTTTGTGTGGTCTGTATGACTGGAAAAGCCCTATATAAGTTCAGTCCATTTACCATTTAAGTCAGGTGTGTGGAGGCTCTGAAATGCCTAAAACATGCAGGACAGTGGGTCCTGAGGAGCGGGATTTAAAACCTTTGCTGTAAACCACACTGAAAACTCATACTTTCACTTGCTTTATTGCAAAAATTATCTTACATCTGCCAAAATTTAAGTTTAAATGTAATCAGAGTTGAACCAGACATTTAGGAGTTCTGCATGGAACTGGGTTTTCAATATTTATTTAAATGAAATATTTTTCATTTAAATAAATATACATAATTAATTTACACGGTGGCGCAGTTGGTAGCACTGTTGCCTTGCAGCAAGAAGGTCCTGGGTTTGATTCCCGACCGGGGGTCTTTCTGCATGGAGTTGGCATGTTCTCCCCGTGCATGCGTGGGTTCTCACCGGGTACTCCGGCTTCCTCCCACAGTCCAAAGACATGCCTGTTAGGTTAATTGGTCACTCTAAATTGCCCTTAGGTGTATGAATGAGTGTGTGCATGGTTGTTTGTGTGTTGCCCTGCGATGGACTAGCGACCTGTCCAGGGTGTACCCCGCCTCTCGCCCATAGACTGCTGGAGATAGGCACCAGCTCCCCCGCGACCCACTATGGAATAAGTGGTAGAAAATGACTGACTGACTGAATTTAAACAAATTCTCGATATAAATTTATTTGGAAGTCAGTCTGGCTGTTATGAGATTCTCTCAGCATCTTCAGTAAAATATACCATGGCTCCGTGGTATTAATAAATAAGATAAAAAAAAAAAAACATGATCCAATTCTTTAATGGATTTTCGATAACAAAATAGGACTGTTATCTAAAACAAATGAGTTGAAATCAATTAATTTAAATTACTGATATAAATTACTGATATATATTACTGAAGTACTGATACTGATATATCTGTAATTTGCACAACATCAGTGTAGCTAACGGTCATTAGCAAAAGCTAACGACTCAATTAAAAGCCGTTGAGTCTTCACTTGGAATTCATTTTTTAAGAGGATACAGACAATTCACATCACAAAAAGACGAGTATTCATGACATACAGAATATCCATACAGATTATGTAGGAATCTTGAAGTTATAAAATAATACATTATATGAAGATGCTGTAAAACAGAAGAAACAGAAATATAGTTTACAGTAATATTGTTGCATATAACAACTGAATTAAAAGTAACTTGTTAAAAAATGAAATTTAACAGCTTTTTGCACCACTATGAGCAAAAGACAGCAACCATGTAGCTTGGTTGTTAGCCATCATCAAAAACCTATTCTGTTTCTTGTTCTAACAAAATAAGAGACTTTTGTGGTGCTACAGAATATGTTTAAAGCTAAACGTTAAAACCGTGGGAAGATTTAAGATGCTAACATTAATATATTTAAATGTTTTTGCTGTGTGCATGTCGACTATGCTGGTCGGTGATTGTTACGGTATGATAACGTTGAGTAAAACTACAATAATTTTATGTTGTGACAGCATAAACACAGATTAAAACACATAACATAATATAATTGCTTTCAGTTTTGCTACTGCTGCTACAATAACATCATGATTACGCCACAAAAATGTTATCCATAACATTTATTTGTTGTTATTTTGATACATAGACTTAATCCAAATAAAGAATGCACACCTGCCAAATATAGTAGGAGTTTTCATGTGCTTATTGTGTACAATATGAAACCTTTTTGCTGTAATGCTCTTTATAGAGACACATACTATAAGTAAAGTATAACAATCTGATATGAGCTGGTTAAACTCAAGTAGCCAAACAGCTGAAATTGTCATTCTTGTCAGTGAGGAAAAAGTGTAGTAGTTTTTTTTCAGTAGTGCACAGCAACATGCAGTTAAGCACAGGGCTATACTACTTTATGTTCCATACAGCCAGAGAAAACTTTGATCATTTAATTCACACTGCATTTTAGATATAAAAAAATAATAAAGAGTGAAACTTGCATTTCCAAATTATACTAATAAAAATGTTAGGGTGTTTTCCTTGGATTTTTACATTTTTAGAGTAAGATTATATCTAAATAATATGCTGATTCTTATCATGTCTACTATCTTCCTCTTTTGTCATTGTTTCTTTATTGTGACTGTCTGCTTCATGCCATTGTGTCTGGCTCTTTTATGTGTGTGAGTGTGTTTTTTGGAAAGTGCATTTTGGATGGTTGTGATTGTGATAGGCTGGGGCTGTATGGAATTTTCACACACAGCATTTGGATCAAAACCAGTGCTCAGGCACTGATGTGGCTTTGTACACATCTCTCTGGTTTGTGTGTGTATGTGTGTGTTTCTTCCTGTCTGGCAGCCCTAAGCAACAGAAATATTCATATTCTAACAAGCTGCTTTGTTGGAGTCACCTGATGTTTTTGTGGCACCGAGCGTGTTGATAAATGAGCGTTTTTGCAAAACCATAGCTTTAGTCTCCTCTATCCACTTTCATCTGTGCCTTTTCTCTGGCAGCACACTTCTACTCATATATAAGAATGCAGAAAAGAGAAAAAAAGCACATACTTCTCTCCTTGTAGCCTACATCATTGCCTGGCAGGGGTGATTTTATATTCATGCTGGCCTACTTTGCCTCCCTCCCTTGGCTCTGCACACACATACACCACACATCTGCTGTACTGGAAGTATAACTGACTGTGGTAGCTATTCATCATGCTGCTTGGTGCAGTAGCCGAAGGTTGATTATAGCTAACTTGTGTGTTTGTACCTGGGGAACTTTAGTATTCCACATTAGACAGCCAGAGTTTTCCAGCACTTCTCATGCATCTCCCTGCAGCCTGGAAAACACTGTCAGTGGTTGTTACAAGTCATTTAACACCACATTAGGCTGGTTAGGACATATACACTCTCTATCGAGCCAAAACATTTCCTACGTCTCTGTCTTTCCATCTTTACTCTGCGTGGAGGAAAAATAAACCTTAACTAGGTGAGAGCTATGTTACCCAAAGGATTTATTTTAATAAAACCACATTAGTAAAAGCTGAAAGATGTAGATGGGATATAAAATTAGATTAGTAAAAAAATTTTGAATATGTAAAGCTGCCTGGGTTGCTCAGCAGCAGTGTTTTTATCCACTTGATAAACAAAGGGCTATGGTTTGTATCAGTGAGGGATGCAACAATGGTTTTGTTATCTGTTCTGACAATAACATTCTCTATTAGGGCTGGATGTCAGTTGACTGTTGTGAACAACTGATATTAAATCATTTTATACCGATCTTAAATGTCATCAATAATCTCACAGAACATGCTGTGAAATAAGTTTAGAATGGAAGGTCTTTTGCTGTTTTACTTTCAACAAAGAACAAGTGGTACATTCCTTTAATTCTCTGGTAAAACTGTAAAAACAAGTTGTTAAAATTAAGAAAATGGCCAGAAAAGAATGCTTGGGTTGTACTAAATAAAAAAAAAAAAAAAGACTTATGGAAAAGATGATGGCAAGATGAGAAACAATTCTCTTAAATTTGAATTTGTTAGGCTGCAGAGCCCACAACTGGATAGCTGAAGGATGTTAGCAACAGCGAACTACCATGTACCCAATGGTTGTTGGGAACAGCTAAAAAATAATGGGTGTCATGGCAGACAGAAAACATGATTTGGTACATACCTCTGATTTACAGTTACTGTTTGGCAGATTTGTGGTACATTCAAGTCTTTATTTTACTAAACAGTGAACACAGAAGGTTCACATGTTCTGAGAGTAATTTAAATTGTCAGTGTTCTAGCATTTCGAAAACGTGCCACTAAAAACGGCAATATAAAACTAATTGGATTAATTTATTAAGTTATTTAAATCATTATAAAACCACAAAAGCCCCTAAAAATGGCTAAGGTTGATCTTGAGGAATTTCTGAAGAAAGCTGTCTTGATATTTGATAGTAAAAATGTTTACATCACTTTAGAGTTGTTTTGCTATTTAAACAATTCATTATACGAGTTGTACATGAATGCACCATAGGAGTGCATCTGGAGTGTTTCTGACACTCCTCTCAGCACTGTACCAGTGCACTGCTATAAATGGTATTTGGGGCCTGGAGAATGGTTCAAGCAGATTGGTTTGCAATTTAGCTTATTTTTCTCCATACAGATGATGTTTACATCCGGCTTGACATTGTTTCAGCTGAGTAATTAATTTCAGTGTAGACCGAGCTATGTACCTTCTCACCGTTGAAAAACATCAACATAATGCTTTTCTTCAGTCCAGCTTTCTTTTTCCATCATCAGTGTAGTTGAATGAAGAACCTTAAATTTCTCAAATTCTGCACTTTAGTTCTGCACATAAATGTTGTGCATCTTTACAACTTTAAAATAATGATTAATTCCTCCTCCATCCAAATTGCTGTGCCCTTCTCCTGCCTTGACACCATAAGAAGCAGAGCATTGAGGTGCTTTGTTTGCTGACTTTGGATTTCATGCCAACAGGAGATTCAAAACAATAGTTTTCTCATTCTGTTCGGTTCCAGGCTTAAAACAAGATGGCATACTCTGCACTTGTGGTGCTCCATTTTATTTAGCATGCTATGACTACATGTGCTGTTACATCCCTACTAGCAGTCATACAAGCAGGAGCTGTTGTCTTCAGTTAAAAAATAAATTTTGCTAAGCTATAGAGCTAACTACCATGTAGCTAATGTTTCCTGGCAACCATTTACTACAATGCCGTTAACAGTGTTCTGCTGCGTTGTGACTGGGTATGTCACTTTTCTGTGACGTCACCATCTTCTTTTACTTTTTTCATAATAGGGATCAACTGACCATCTTGGAATTAAATTTCAGTGCTCTATGAACACCCTCCCAAATGGAAAAGCTTTATATATGATGTGTGAAAGCTGTGGCACTCATGTGGCAGTATTTTTCACCATTACAAAAAAATCTAGTTTATCTGGTTTATGCGGTGATCAAATACTACAGTGTTGCATGTGTGGAAATGTAATGTGGGAGAGATGTTTTTTCTCTGGAATCATGTCTTACAACACACTTAAAAGGAAAGGCTGATACACAATAGTGTGACAGAGGTATAAGGATCAATGGTGGTTTTTATTCAGAACATATTGCTTTAAAAATCCTGGTACCTTGAATGAATGCTGTACCAATCAGAAATGGTTAGCGTCTCACTCCTAAAAAAACTCGAAACGTTTTTAGTTTCAGAAAAATTGATTAAAGCTATGATAGGTAATCTTTTATTTGGATGTTACTATACAAAATAATCATTGAATGATTGGCCAGTTGTATAGTACAGCAGGCAATCGATCTTTTGGTGACACTTTGTAGGATATGTTTTGCACTACCAACTTCTTTGATATTATCCAATAGATTTTGTTCATAATTCAGTGTAAGATCCTTCCTTTATGTCTGCTAGCAGTACAATGAAGATCAATATATTGCAGCACATTTCCAGATTATACTCTTGTTCTTCCCGCAAGCTTTTTCACTTTGAGAAAGTTTGAGTACCTGTCACTGGTGGTGACTCATTGTAGTAACCCTCAAACTTGCCTCTACTCACACCTCCCCATTACTAGTGTTACCTTTCTTCCTCATCCTACTTCAATCCCATTTAAATTAAACTACTGTCTAGAGAATATGTATGCAGAGTCTCTCAGTCTATTAATTGTCTGATGACATGAATCTGTTCTATTTTACAGACAAGACACTAAGTGATAAAAACGTGAGTTGGATTAATTTAGCTTAGTGGTTAATTGTAGATATGATGGTGTTCCAACTAAGTAACTGGATTCTGGAGGAATGTTTGCCTTTGAAGCTACTGTATATTTTTAACAGCATTATAGTTTTTTAGAACACTCTCAGTCATCCTCCACCTGCATCGCTGGAGTTATTTCTCCAAATGTCTGGCATTCCTTGGTAAGAGACTGTAAGCTCTCAAAGCCACATGTGCAAGCTGACAAAGTGCAGTGATATTTGAGAATGGACTGTGTGGTGAAATGACCTTTTGTTACAAAATTGTTTTTCACAAGAGAGTTTGACATTTGACATTATTATCATCTGGGAGCCTGAATTTCTTTTTTTTTAAATTTTTATTATCTTCAAGATAGTCTCCACTTAAAAGTTTACGTTGGTGTATAATACTGTTGATGAGGCAAACTTTCTGCTGTAAAATATTTGAAGCTGATTGTCTAACAAAGGACCAATAACCACCCATCACAGCTGCAGCTCTTTAGATTCTCTTCAAGGTTTAATTTTAAAAGCACACATTTCAGACGATTGCCACATTGTTCTTGTTGTGTCTGCTTTACTTCAAACACCACGAGTCTCAAACCACACATCTGTGCTGGTTTCCAGTCAAATCTAAAACACAGCAGAAGTGATGAGTTTAGGGAGTGATGAAAAACTAGAAAAGTAGGTGAAGTTGTTGGCTGGCTAGAGTTCAAAACTTAGATTTTTCACTTCAAGTCATGACACAGTTCTCTAATGAGTGAAATTACAAATCACATTGAATGCATGCCATCTAGATTGTCTATAACACTGATGCTGTAGGTTATAAATTCATATCATTTTCCTTTGGCCAAATTTAACTCCTGGACATTTAACGTCCTTGAGTCTTTTTCAGAACATTTTATTTAACATGTAAAAAAAAAAAAAAACATTTTATTTATTTACTGCTTAACTTTTTATTTTGAACGTTACTGAGGTCTAAATATAAATATGCATTTATAATAAAAACAAAGATCTGAAGCGATTAGAAGCAATTTAATATAGAGTTACGAGACCTTAATGCGGTCATTATTGTGATGCTATGGCAAACTTAAACAGATTGCTATGAACTATTAATAGCCTATAGGCCTTGAAGGTCCCCTGATTGATTAATCAAACGCATCGTTTACCAGAATATGCACATCTCTGTCAGAGCTACTGTCTGTGCCTTACTTACAGGAAATGCTTGCTTGATGGAAGCTTTACATAAAAATAGACCAACTTGAAAGCTGACGTTAACTGTTTTTGCTGGCATGTACTGTACATGCAGTGTGTAACGTTACCATAACAGTCATTTGTACATAAGAAACTCAGAAGGGACAATATTTATTAGTTAGTCTAATGATTTAAAAACCTGATCAGTACATTTCAGGGTACTCTGTTTTTGATCAGTCCTCAAGTCAAAGCATCCTTATAGAACGTCATGGACTGTGTGGGAGGAAGAACTCGAGGCTTATTTTGTGCGCTTAAACAAGGCTTTCAGTACTTGTCTGCAGGGTTTGATAAATGTAGTTATCCAAATGTGAATCCCAATCTTTGGTTAATTGAGACAACTTTTGCTTCTTTAAGGAGAATTGTTCTGTCTCCTGCGCTCACACAGATTTTTCTCCAATCATGTTTATTCACTGTGTGTGGTCCTGGTACAGTAAGTCATGCATGCTCAGTAAACCCTTCTGCCTTATTCCCCGTGTGTCTGTGTGCCTGTGCTCAGATTTGTGTTTCTTTCCCAACCCTGTCTCATGATGATGGATTACTGAGACCCATTGGAACTGCTTGCCGCCTCTCTTATCCTCCATCAACTGTGGCTCAGTGAAACAGCTCTCTCCATTGTTTCAGCGAACAGGAGAACGGACACACACGGACGCACATGCACGCGCAAGTCTGTCTCTCAAATAGACAAAACAAACAGATTAGTGGTCCTGAATTGCCACCAGCTTGGCTTGAGTTAGGTCTGCAGGGCTTATCTGGAGACCTTCGGCCTTAGCATCAGCTGGTCTACACCTGCTTCTTTTATATTTGCTGTATTTATATTTACAAGTTTGCAGTGTTTGTGGTGCTATGATTGCTGTGACATGCAGTCACAGCCACACAGTTACCTAAAAAAGACTGCAAGAAGTTGTAAATAGTTTTTTTTATATCACTTTTAATATTATCATAATATTACCACAAACTAAAGTGCTCACAATAAGCCTTGAGTCCCTCGGTTTTTGAGTCACTGACAGAAAGCCCATCAGAAAATTGCACACTCATTAAAACAAAGCAAAAAAAATTGGTCCTGTGGTTCTTAAACTTCTGGTATGGATGACAAACAAAGCTTGGAGAATTCTGGTTTTTATTTTGACAAATATACGGTACATACTTTACTGTATCTAGTGCACAATAATCTATTTGTGATTTTACAAGTCCATGTGCAATATTTACGTAAAAGGGTAAATGTTTTCTACTCAAATGTCCAGGCTGTCATGAACAAGGCTGGATTCTTAAGGTCAAAGGTCTTAAGGTCTCATACTGGCGAGTAATTTGCTTTGTGTTAGCAGTTGTAAACTTAAGTCACTGCATGTATTCCCTGGGGAATGCAGGACCTTTACCATAAATCTGAGATTTTCAAAATCCTGCTAAGATTTCAAAATGCAGCATGTTTCATAACAAACAGAGATTGAAAGCTAAAATGGATTTAAACACATCAACTTTGTTGTGATACATTCAGCCTTCCTGTTATCTGCCAAAGTATCGCTCCCTGTTTAAAAGAAGCAGCCTGAATGAACACCAGATGTGAAATTAACATGTGTTCCTCCTCAGCCTTCATTTTAACCAACACAGTAGTGAAAATTGCAAAGTTTTAGTCTTCCCTCACTAAAAACCTACACACTGAATAGTGTTGTTATTAGAGCTTATACATGGTGCATTCACTGAAAAAGATTTGTGTCTTTTAGGCTGGTCCTCAGCCAGGCAAGTGGAGCTGAAAACTGACCTATTCAGAGTAGCATGATGTTACCTTTGCTTTTTGACAGAACAAGGTAAAAATCAGAGAAGTTGTTTTCCACGGTTCACAACCTATTCTTTAAGTTATTCAGTCAGTTATTGTTGCCATCATGATCCAGATATAGGTTTTTGATTTTTTTTTTTGGGAACGATGAGTTCAGGAGCTTTGTTTAAAATCCTCTCAGCATCATTCATGCTTGACAACAGTGTAGTTTTCCTCTGATAAAATGCACCAAGAGATACCACTTAAAATGGCGTTCCCTTTGCTGTCCGTGTCCAAGACATTTCCTGCACGTCTCATTTGTTTCCTGCTGTCCCTCTAAGGGTGAGCTCTCAATCACAAACACCCTTTTTGCTGCTTTGCTGATATCCTCTTAGTTTTCCTCTTTGTTCTTTTTTTTTTTTTGTCCCTATCTCACCACTTTAGATGCTTTCTCTATCTCCCTTTCTTTTGCTGTACCCCAGACTGTTTTTGCCCTGGTAAAGAAAAGTGCTTTTTAATGATAACTCTCTCATTCTCTGCACATAAATCATAATGGTTTCTGATCTGCTAAGGTCGAGCTCTTTCAGTAGTGAAGAGTAGCTGTTTCTGAATGTTACTGTTGCTTTTATATTTCCTCTAAATCTGGTGGGTCTGTGACAAAAATACTCTAGTGCTTGTTCAGTGATTGGAATATTTAGCTAGAGATGTTCTGATCCTGTCTGAATTTAGATCTCTGCCGCTACCAAAAGTTTGTTTACCTAAACGTTTAGTGTTAATTTAGGCGTAGGGTTTTATAAGCTAATATAAAGCTCAACAGTTAATGTTTGCCCTTTAGCTGTGATTATATTTACAAGTTGAATAATTATATGATATGCATCATAATGATTCTTTTATACCTATATTTGCATTCTTGTCAACTGAAGAGCTTCGAAATATATACTAGTACCTTAATTTGGCTGTAATCTGTTGATTAAGTGGTTTGAATAAGTTGAATAAGTCTTTTAGAAACTGGAAAACTATAGAATTTGATTTGACCATTTTCCAGGTCTGGACATATGAAAAAACAATAACTTAACATGGAAATTCTCTATTTTTCAGACTTTACTTCTTTTTAAGAACACTTTTTTTTACATGGCTTTATGTTTAAATGTCTTTTAATTTTGGTTTGTCACAGTTTAGTTTGTTATTTCCAGCTCATTGATCCAGAAAAACACAGATTTCCTCTGGCCTGCAAATACTTTTACATCTGGGTTTTAAATTAGACTCTGCATTTTTGAATTGGGTTAATTTTTGTTTTTTTGGATTTCTGTAGGACATTACGGATCAGATCAGAAACTGTGCATTGCTGTATTTGAGTCTTGGATAATCCTGTGCAGATTTTTATGTATTTGAGATTTTAAGTGTTTGTCCAGATGCAAAAAACAGTAAAATAGCAGAAGCCAGCTTCAGTATTGCATTGCTCTACGTTTTTTATTTTTTTGGCGGGGGGATAAAACCAAACTAGGTGAATGTGTTTTTCTCAAATGGCTTTAACGTCATAAGAAAAATGAAAATCTAGAAAATGTATCTGTAAAGCTATAAAATTTTGAAATGCAAATGTCTTTGGAACCCTGTGTTTAGCAAGTCTTCTCCTGTTCGTTAATCACTTAATCACAATTATACTGCATGAGGATGTATTTCAAATGTAAGTTGCTATTTAGACAAACAAAGTCAAAAACTTGATAGTGACAATTTTAGCTTTGATCAGCAATTAGCATTGATACCTTCCCATCTATACCAGCAGTCTCTCTGTGTATTTCCTAAAGGTCAAAAGAATCTATTTAAGCAGCTTTTTGTAATCCAGTTAGTTTTCCTGTTAACCTTTCTGTTTATTGTAAAAATTTGCATATCATACATGCAGAATGGTATTCTTTCTATCCACAGTGAACATTTCAATTCTCTCAAATGCCTTTCTTGTTTGGAGTGTTTGGGCTGCAGCTGCACCTATCCACAAACGCATTCTTCCTTTCTAGAATAAACATCATGAATAGCTGAAATCAAATCTTGCTTATCATGTCAGATATTTGTGATTCAAATGAAAATTGGAGATGGAAATTATTTTCAAAGTAGCTATAAAAATTGCTTGCCATACTAACTAGCTGGTCAAACGGGGCAGCGTCTTGTTATAGAACCCCAAATGAGCACCTGTTTTACCTGTATGCTGTTTCATAGACACCTGGGACCGATTTCAGAAGTGCTGTTAGAAAGTGAATCAAAACAAATAAAGGTGTGATATTTTTCAGCAATGATGACTCAAATGAAATGAGACCCCATAGATTGTCATAGTGTTGTTGCACAGTTAAATATCTCCAAAGAAGGGCATGCTGATCAGCAGACTAAGGACATGGCATCTTTTTGTATTCAGTTTCCCATGTATCAGAAGTGGGCGCTTATGAGATCAGCAACGTGGGAGCTATTGCTGCGACCTTTGATATTTACTCTGTTTTTCATCACATAGATTTTACCACTGTCTTAGAGCTTAAATGTTTAGCTGTGTTTTCTCCTGGAGGAAGCAGGGAAAGGAGCTCCTGTGGCCATTAATACTTTAACTTTTCTTTGACATAGAAAGTAACATGGCGACCACATCCAGATGTTTCTTTATCCGAAAAGGCAAACACAAAAGCAATGTTCAGAGGTACATTCCCCATGACATAGACGGACAGGAATAAAAAGGAATGCTGATGTTTGAGAGCAAGTTAAGAAGGTCAGTAAAGCTTCTGTATCTGCAACTGTGAAGTAGTTAATCTCCTGGACGGCATAAGCTAATGCAATCTGTTTAAGTATTCGCTCCACGGACAGCACAATGATGGGGTTCCGTCGGTCAGAGTTGTCAAGTCAAAAGGCACTTCCCAAGTGTGAAGTTCTGAACAAAGCTTTGCTTCGTTCTAATCAAGCAACACACAGTTCTACTGTGGTACGAATTAACACAGAAAAATTTTAATTATCTGATGGCTTTGTCGGCTACCTAATAATGAAGCAAAACCCTACTGCTATAGTTTATCACAAAAGAAAATATTCTGCAAAATTACCAGAAAGACAGAATTTGTACAGGGCTGTGGCTGAAGACATTTACATGGATCAGATCCTTGTAAACTCTGCTAAAAATGTCTTGTATGTACCAGATCCATGTTTGTTTTGAAACACAACTTATTTTATTATAGAATGATCCTTAATTGTCCCTTGGTAGTTAAATTTATTCATATCATAAAATTGACAGGCAATTGACAAGGAAATGGAAGCATACAGTGCCACACTAAAGATGAGCAACTATAATAAAATTAAAATAATTACACAACAAAATCAAAGGTACATATTTCCATAAGGGATATTAACACTTATTCTAAGTGTTATCTTGTGTACTGTTTTACCAAACACAAACATACAGGAAATAATGCAAAACTGGAGAGTAGTAGGAGAAAATAGCAGAGTGAGGGAAAGTGGTTATTATATCCTACAGCAGACTAAAGCTATAGCAGCGTAACTAAACAGATAGCTTAGGGTAACCTAAGCCACTTTGACTATAAGCTTTATCAAATTCCTAGTCTTAAAAATAGACAGGGTGTCTGCCTCAGGGACTAAAACTGGGAGTTGGTTCCACAGGAGAGGAGCCTGGTAACTAAAAGATCTGCAACCCATTCTACTTTTAGAACCTCTAGGAAGCACCAGTAAACCTGCAGTCTAAGAAAGAAATGTTCTGTTAGGAATATATTCCGCATTTAACAATGAGCCAGTGAAGAGAAGCTAAAATAAGACAAAAATTATCCCTTTTTTAATTTTCATCTCTGCACTCTTGCTGCTGAGTTTTGGATCAGCTGAAGACTTTCAACTGCATTTTATATACATCCTGATAGTAAAGAATTACAATAGCCTTGAAGTAACAAATGCATGAACTAGTTTTTCAGTACCCCTCCGGGACAGGATATTTCTACTTTTGGCAATTTTCCAGAGGTGAAAGAAGGAAATCTTAGAAATCTGTTTAATATGGCATTTAAATTACATCAGTTTCAGGTTTAAAATTGTTGTATCGTGACAACCCTAGTTTTCTCTGTCTTCTCAGACCCCCAGTTGGTCACATCAGATGGGTACTCACACTTGTTCTGCTGGAGGTTTTGTTCAGTTAAAAGGGAGTTTTCCCTTCCACTGTCACCATATGCATGGTCATTCTGGAGGAGAGATTGCTGCAAAATCAGCTACTTGATGCAATGGACCCAAATTGGAATGAATGTTCCTGACTTTAAATCTCTGTAAGATTGGATTGAATGGACTATATGTTTATGTAAAGCAACTGGATCTGTTTATCTTGTAAAGCACCTTGAGTTGACATTTGTGTTAACTGGTGGTATATAAACACACTGAATTGAACTGAATATTATACTATCTTCTGGCTAATTAATTTTTGGACTACTAGACAAAATGGAAAAAGTGACAAAGACCAAGATTGCCTCCCCAAATTCAAGCAGGCTTTGTGGTTTCACACTACTAGATTTGTGCCTTGACACAATCCTGTCTCGTAGGTCTGCAGATAATTTCTTTTAGCTCTTTGCTTTGTTCTTTTGCATGCCCTGTCAGCTGTGAGACCTTTATGTAAATAGAAAAGTGCATTCCATTCCTAATCAGGTTCTGCTTGGTGAGTTTACCATAGGTGGAATCACAGAAGCATTTTGCAGAAACTGATTTTTAGAAACATCTCAAGGATGAGCGGCGCAAATCGGATGTATCGGATGTACCTTAACTAAGTTCTGCATGTCACAACAAACAGTGTGAATGCTTTTGTGCCAATTATATTTATATGTTTTAGAATAAATCATATATCAAAATGTTTGAAAACAGGTCATCACATTTGCCGTTATGGGCTTTCTGTGGGATTTTTAAAAGAAAATTATACTAAATTCGGAGGTTTTGTCTACCTGTATGTGCTCCTATAGACTTTCATCCTATAGACTTAAAAACTGAATCAGAGCTTATCTATATAGCTGTGATTCTCTCCTAAATAATCCACTAAAGGTACTACTACTGCCATTAACTTTTTACATTTTCTTTAACGTAGAAAGTACTCCTGGATTAGTGCTTCTGTATTTTTCTGTTTTTGTGTGTGTGCTCTGTCTACTGAAACCCAGAGTTGGTCAGGCCACTCACACTGAGCCAGGTTCTGCTGGAGGTTTCTTCCTGTTAAAGGGGAGATTTCCTTTCCAATGTTACTACATGCATGCTCAGTATGAGGGGTTGATGCAAAGTCAATGACATAATGCAAGTAATGGTTCACTTTGGCTACATGCTTGTCTGAAAGAGGGGATTGTCGCAAGTCAGTGACTCCATGTAATTGTCTGGGTTTCCCTAGATAAAAATCTTTGTTACCAATTTGAGTAATAAATTGAACTTCACTGCATTGTTCGAGAACTAGGGATAAATGAAAATGTAGAAAAGTAAAGGCGTGTGAATACTTTCTGTTGGCACTGTAATGACCAGATTACATCTGAAAACTCCTCAGTTGATGTCTGTGCTACATTTAAAGCAAAGCAACAAGATTTTTTTCCAAAAAACAGAGAGGAAAAATGCCCTCAACTAGAATTTCATTTGAATGGGCAACTATTTTGTTTACTGTATCATATTGTGCATTGCAGTTTGCTGATGAAGAACTTGTCACACAGTTACAATGCTTGAGGGCATCATGTGATCCCTCTGTTAGACAAAAGGGTTTAACAAAATGTTTTTAATAATTAAAAACATTTTGTTTGTGATCCAATAGCATGTGACGAGGCTTATTGCTCGATCCGTTACTAAGCCTCTTTAGCCAATCAGGTGGCAGACATTTTTAACCGCATTTGCGATGAAGTCAGCTTTGTGATCACTTGGCTGCAGCCCTCAATTCCTGCAGTGTGTATGCACATGCATGGTTTTGTGACCTGGATTGTTTTTTTTTTCGAGAAATATCAGACCTGATATTACTGTTGCATCTACAGACATGCCTCCTCTTTAATAGTTTTCTTTACATATGTCATATTTAGTTGTCATGCACTTTTACTACTGGAAAATATTGATGGTCTAAAGGAGATCTACAACCCCCCAATGTTTCTTCAGGAGCTTCTGTCTGCAGAGAAGACAGGAGCTGTCCATTGTACTGAAATGGGTTCTTCTGTATTTGTGTTCTTTCTCTTTTTACCATTTGTCAAAGCACAGATTCACACATTACTGTTACTGTGCTTTTTGTCCCTCAACTTATTTATAAAGTCCGTTGTCACTTTCTTGCCGATTCCCATTCTCCTCCAGATCTGCCTTTCTTTGTTGTTCCTCTGTTCTTTTTAAAGCTCCTTTTTCTTCCACTCCTGAAAATAAGCTATTTTTACTCAGCCTTTTATATGCTAATGACACCGTTCCTCATTACAGTAACTTGTAAAAGTATCTATATTCCTTAAACATTTTCATGTATTATATTGGATTTTTATGTGACAATGCAACACAAAGTAGTGTGGGAGGTGGAAAGGGATTTACAGTTATCCATATTTTTTTCAGAATAAAATCTGTAAAGTGTGGCATACATCTGTATTATGACCCCTTTTCTATTAAAAATGAATAATATTCAAGGCAACAGGTTGCCTTCAGCAGTCATTTAATTAACAAATAGAGTCCACTCATGTGCTATTAATTCTCAGTGCCACAAGTACTCATGAAGGGACTGGACAGAGATAACATCAGGGAAAACTTTAAAGCAGGCTGAGGTTATAAAAACTCCTAAGCTTTGAACATCTTACAGAGGACTTTTTTTCCACCATCTGAAAATGGAAACGGTATGGTGCAACTGCAAATCTACCTACATGACTGACAGTCTGGGCAAGAGGAACATTAATCAGAGAAGCAGCCAAGAGGCTCATGATTACTCTGAAGGAGCAGTAGAGATCCACAGCTCAGGTTGGAGAAGCAGTTGACAGAACAACAAATCTGGCCTTTTACAGAAGAGCAGCAAGAAAACAAGACATTATTAAAAGAAAACCATTAGAAGTTATGCTTATCGATTAGAAACATGAGAGATAAACAAATGAATTTGCTATTGTCAGACAAGACCAAATTTGAACTTTATAGTCTACATGCAAAACCATATGTATGTGGAAAACCCTAAACACACCACTGCCTTGGCAGAACATGGTGATGGCAGCAATATGCTGTATGCAGACCCAGAAAAAAGCTTTTTAGAGGCTACTATATA
The DNA here is from genome assembly GCF_021462225.1 of Girardinichthys multiradiatus. Classification (NCBI taxonomy): domain Eukaryota; kingdom Metazoa; phylum Chordata; class Actinopteri; order Cyprinodontiformes; family Goodeidae; genus Girardinichthys; species Girardinichthys multiradiatus. The sequence continues at coordinate 21,558,594 of NC_061804.1, forward strand.
CTTGAAACCAGGGCAGTGGGTTACCTTTCAGTCGGACAACAATCATAAACAAACAGCTATAGCTGCAAAGTAATAGTTTAGCTCAGTGATGTCCAAACCTTTTATCACATGGGCCAAAATAACCAAGATGAAAGTACTCATGGGCCATGGAGTTTTTTGTTTTTACGAAAATCCAAAAATAATTTCATTGTTTGTTTTTTTTTTTTTTTTTACCTGCTCAGCAATAAAACAAAGTCAGACCTTTGTAGAGAATGAATCTGGAAATGATTCTACATTCAAAATGTAAAAAGGAAAAATGCAACAGGAATGGGATATGGGTCACTTTCTGAAACCACTTGCTTTATTTAGAAAAATCCAATGAATTGGTGCGCCAAAGCCTGCTACTGAGTAAGTCACTTGGTGTTTGTGTTCCTACTTGCTGTCAAATTAGAATAACGGATCATTATATTTTATAATAATAATAATATTTTAATTTGTCAGTGAAAATTTAAAAATGGGTCATTTTTCATCAAATGCCTGCGCTGACAGGCCACATTTGTGCCATTTTGGAATTGGGATCAAGGGCCACAGAAAATCTTCCAAGGGCTGCAAATGGCAACCAGCCTGCCCTGTGGACACCTCTGGTTTATCTCAAGGGGCCAGTCAAAGCCACAGTAAAAGCCACAACTAAATGCTATTGACATGAGTTAAAAACTGGTGTTTACAGACACTTTCCACCTGACGATACTGCAAAAACAAATGGGCATGCATGTCACTCACTAGTTGAACAAAGCTGGTAAAGACATGACCCAAAACATGTAAATCTTAACTACAATAGCCAGTTCCTTCATACACCTGCAAAGATGAGCTGTTCTCTCTCACACATCCTTTGGTTTCGAGCTCAGCTGGGTCCATACAGAGCTATGCATATAAAACAGGCGAGTGGAGTTCAACCCACCCACCTGCCTGCATCTGTCCTTTCACAAAACACACAGAAAGGGCAAAAAGGTCTCTTAATCCCACCTTAATGTGTTTTGTGAAGCAGGCTGATGAAAAGTCGCTCTACAAAGTTTTCTCTTAGGGGGGCTAAATACAAATGCACATAACACTTTGCATTTTTGTGAAAATGATGAAAACCGTGTGTTCTTGACTGTGCACTTTGCAATATAAAAGGTAAAAGAGGATGAACAATATCACAAGGTTCTGTATTTCTATAATATTCTTGCAGATCTCCTACTTTGCTCTTTTTTCCTTCACCTTCAGTCATGCTGTCATTCATGTGAATTCTTGCTGCTGGTGTGAGCGTGCATGAATGTGTCAGTGACGAACTCGGTGAGAGTGTGTGAGCGAATGACTAAGTTCTGCAACACTCTCGTTTTTTTTTTTTGCAATGAATTGCTTTAAAGGCTTTTGGCCTTTGAATGCTGAGGATGTACGTGTGTATTTTCTGGTTGATTTTTGTAAAGGATGTATATGTGTGTGTAAGTGTAACTGAATATTGTTGTGCACTTGTCCGTGAGTGTGTCCAATATGTTTTATGTGTGCACTTGACAAGATTTGAGTCAGATGTTGGAGGCTGTAAAAGGCACACTGAACTGGTCTGCAGTGAGCTGGAGACTTTCATAAAGAGGATGCAGCAGGCACTAAATCTCGCCTCCTCTTGGACCTCTTTTTTTTTAACCAGCTCTCACTCTTTGGTTTCTGGCAGTGTTAACAGAAACTGACAAGGCAATACATGGGAGGGCTCAATGGCTTTGCTTTTCTTTGATGTATGTACTGACGTACATTTGTTCTTATTTGTACAGAAAAATGTGCCCAGGGCCCGGTTGTTGGGCTCTGACTTCACAAATATTGTGTGAAGCCTTTTTTGCCTTTGGGCCACAATGTTTAAGCATACATGACATTAACTACATGCCAAATACGAGGACATTTTTGTTATTTCATTTGCTATGATTCATAAAGCATTTCTTAATGAAAACAGAAATACGTCTGTAATGGTCTACATTCTTCTATTAGGGAAATCCAGTAGATGTCCACAATGTACAGCTTGCTCTGCTTTCTGCCAGCTGTTTAAATTTCTCTGTGTGTGTTCTTTTTGTCTTTTCAGTTTGGTGCATAAAAGAGTTGTGCATCCACTTGTGTTGTGTTTTTTGGGGGAAGATGAAAGAAGATGCTGTACAGGCCTATTAGTGTCAGTCTTTTCACAAAGAGGAGCTGGATGAAGATATGTCAGCTTCTTTTGATCCATGATATTTTTTTGATCATAAATACTATCTACAAAATGTTCTAGTTATCTTCTGAATGTATTATTCTTTTTGTTCATTTTCCCCCAAAACCTGAGGTTGAGGTCAAGGCTGTGGCTAGAAGGTTTATAATTTTGGGAAACAGTTGGAAACCAACTGCAACTTCATTTAAGTCTGTTCCAGTTTTCAAAATGTTTAAATGCAATCAGATCTAATTACAAATATGCAATATAGTCTATATCATATATAGTGAGTTGGAAACATCCATGTAAATGTTTGGGATACCCCAGTTGCACAACAATGAGTAGATGAGTAGAATTACATACATTAGAAAGAAATAACAGTAAATTTTAAGAATCACAGAAAAATCAAATGCTACTTTAAAGCAAACAGCTTGCTAAGAAGTGATTACAATTACCTGATTAGGTAATCTTTTGCTTTTATTGGGAAGCTGTAAAGAGTAACGTTTTTATTCCTTCAAAGGAGACATCAGTTTCTGCACATCTCAGATTTCATGGAGTTTGTTCCAGAACTGAGGAGGATAGAAAGTAAATGCTGGCTCCGCTTGTTTAGTTCTGATCCTGGAAACATTGGTCTGTGATGGCCTTAGGGTCGTACCTGACGAACAACTCCGATATGTATTTAGGCTCAAGACTATTTCAGTCCTTTTACAAAAAGGTGACCATTGCAGTGTTTTAAGCACTAAGTTGCAGATTGATTGTTTTTTTTTTTTCAACAAAGCTCAGTAAAGATAATTAAAGTAATCTGACTTACAAAAACTAAATCGTGCAATAGTTTTCCATTGCCATGTTTTGGCAGTAAAAACCCTTTATTCTATATTTTTGAAACCAAGTCCATAACTTCACTTATGTGTCCGTAGTCTAGTTGAGTTCTGATATCTACTCTAGCACTTGTTAGATCTAAAACAATGACTCCTGTCTTTTATGCATTTAGTTGGAGGAAATTCTGACTCATTCATGTAACTGATTGATAATAGAGCAGCATTCCCTCAGTGGCTGTAATGGTCTGTGGTAAAGTGGTGACACACAAGACAAAGTTTTGTTTGAAATACACATGCTAAGAGAGGTAGAGCTTGAGGAAGCGTTAAGATATTGAATAACAGTAGGCTGAGAATAGAGCCTTGAGGAACACCACATGTGATCTTAGCTAAACTTTATATTTTACATTGAGTTCTTTACAATAAGATATGAACCATAATTTTCACAGTAACTGGAATAGTTGCTTTTGCTACTTGGTATATTTCCCCTGTGTTTAAAAGTAACTTGTGCCATTAAGTAACCTATTTGAGTTTCTAAAAATATGTATCTTTAGAACAATATGTGTTTCTGAAACTCTCACTGTATACAATGGTTATTTATAGCTTGAAGTACTGTTTACTTTTGCCTTTTAAATATTCAAAACTCATAGTCATTGCAAGAAAAACCACAATAATCTTTATACAAGAAAAAATATTTTCTAATTTCTCAAAATGTTTACATTAAAACTGCAGTTTATAGTTTTCACAAACTACAAAAATTTCCATTAATCAGCTGTAATTTGCAATCAGCTGTGCGTTCTTTTTTGGTTTAATAAAAAAAAGAAAAACAGAAAAAGCTTAGGGACACATCCTTTAATGCATAAATGGGGATAATCTTATAATACCTTCATTTTCGGTTGGATTCAAAGCTACTACCACTGTCAAAGAACCTTCCACTGATTTTTTTTATTATTATTTTATTGTCCTTAAAAGGAAAAAAAAAAGTAATTGGCAGTTCAGACTTCAAGGATAGATGCAAGGGTTGGACATCTCTGCTTTTTGGCACATTCGATGTGTATCGCTACATTAATCACACATGAACAGCAAACGCTTTGATACAATTTAACCCTCAGCCATAATTTTTATGATTTATTGTGTGTTGATTTAGCAGAATGAAACGTGATACCCTATGATCAGATAAGAAAATGCAAGAGAAAGAAGCATTACAATTCAGTGAGAATATTACTTCAGAGACCAGTGAGTTATTGGGCATTATTAAAAGCAACAGATGTTCTGATCTCTGTTTCTCTAGCTCAACAGTTAACAGCAAATGTATTTTTTAGATCACGATTAATAAAAGTAGTTCAACCTTCAATAAGTAGTCTATGTAATTGATAAGTAGTACTGGAAAACAACTTCATTAACAGATCAACACATTTTGCCTTGCGTCCTTCACCACGGCCATTACAAATGACCAAATATGTGTTTAAAGGATAAACTAAAATACAGAAAAAAAATCTGTTAAACCAATCACATACTCACATATACAGACTGGCTACTCTTATCCAGAATAGGGATCATTAGTGTCTGTTATAAACCCGTCTTTTCTGGGCATTTATAAGGCATTCAATTTAACATTTTATTTGAATAAATGCCAATAAATATTGATTTAGTCATTTTTAATCTAAACTTAATTGTTTAACAAGTCGAACTGTGTCTTCTGTAAGATGCAGAGCTGTAAACTCATTCCGCAGTTCCTTCAGACACTTTTATTGTTACATTTTGTCAAATCAGATGACGTTTATTTATCTGAGGAGACCTGACTGTCACATGGGATCTTTATCATCAGTGTTTTATGGTGGGTCTCAGAGACTCAGGACATGCGACCATGTTATTTGATGTTACTGTTGGATTCTTAAATAGCTGCTTAGGCCAGAGAGCAGTCTGGCCTGTGCTTGTTTTAATTGTTTTGTATCCATGTGGATTTATTTCATCATTTGCTTTTAATCACTGTGGAATGAGGGTTTATTTTTGCATCATTCCATAAAGTAATCTGCTGTGATTCTGCACCATTTTTTTACTGTTATATCTTCGTCTCTTCCTTACTGAAGTAAAACCAATACTTCTAATGCATTGCTGCTCTTGGATGATTGCAAGGATTCATTGTTGATAATGCTGATTTTGCTGACTTGTGCCCTCATGTGTGTGCTGACTTGGTGATGAGGAGGCTTGGAATCTTATGAGTGGGGGTTGTGGCTTGTCTCGCCTGCCATCTGTGCCGATGTTGGTACAAAGGCCCATGGGAAAAACAGTCCAGAGGGCTATCCCTCCTGCTTTCTTCATGTCTGGAGGCTGTCGTCAGTCAACATGTCATTATTAATTACAGTTAAAGGGGCAAACCTATGGAAGCAAATCGTTACCATATTTCAAATGAAAAAGCATTTTCAGAAATGCTTTTTCATTTTAAGAATGTGGCTGCATTGTTTGACTCATAAATGAAATTAGTTATCAATAATCCTATTTGCATTTTAATTTTCTTCTTCAAGACTGCTCATTCTTTCACTTAATTAAAATGAAAAAGAAAAAGACATTTGAAATTTATTTTTCAAAATGTACCCCAGCAAATAGATACCAAAATTCAATTTGAAATGTAAAATTTGAAAATGAAAAAGCATTTCCAGAAATGCTTTTTCATTTTAAGAATGTGGCTGCATTGTTTGACTCATAAATAAGATTAGTAATCAATCATCCTATTTGCATTTGCATTTTCTTCTTCACGACTGCACATTTTATGCCATAATCAAAAAGAAAACAAAGCAGACATTGCTTTTTTGTTTTCGTGGTCTGCCCGCAAAGTACTGCCCAGAAGTCGAAAACGAAAAAGCATTCCGAGCTGCGGGCGCAGAAGAGTGACGTCAGCAGCCGCTCTTCCTCAGCTCCCTGCAGACCGAGCTACCCATCTTGTTCGGTAGGGGGCGCTGTGCACGTCTGCATTGCATTACATTGCAAACGTGCCGAGAAATTGATTGAATTGCAGCAGGGCTGAGCTCAATTTGTGGCAGTGGCAGGCAGAACTGGCAGTTCCGGTGGCAGCCTTATGGCCTGGGACATCCAGTGTGTTTTTAAGCATTTATTTATAATTTTCTGTGAGTGACAATTCAGAATAGCCGCTCATGCTCTATAATAAACTGGCTGTTTGTGCAATAAATCGTCGTCATCCTTTCAACACGTCACACACACACATAGTGCTATTTATTTTCCATGTCAAGTAAATACAATCACCTTATGTTATGGGTCTAAAGCTGTTTATTAAATAATAATTAATAATGAAATCCTTATGTAAAGGTAACAGGCTATAACAACAATGACAACCCATGTGCCGATAATCAGCATCAGCTTCCACAAAAACAGCGGCAACCGCATTGGCAAGCTTTTACGGCCGGTCTGGCACCTTCTGGCATCCTAGCGGAATCCCGTGCAACCCTTTTGACATTGTGGCAGTTCCGGTGCCTGCCACCGGAACTGCCACAATGTCTGCTTTGTTTTCTTTTTGATTATGGCATAAAATGTGCAGGCGTGCAAAAGAAAATGCAAATGCAAATAGGATGATTGATTACTAATTTTATTTATGGGTCAAATAATGCAGCTGCATTCTTAAAATGAAAAAGCATTTCTGGAAATGCTTTTTCATTTTCAAATTTTACATTTCAAATTGAATTTTGATATCTATTTGCTGGGGTACATTTTGAAAAATAAATCTCAAATGTCTTTCTTTTTCATTTTAATTAAGTGAAAGAATGAGCAGTCTTGAAGAAGAAAATTAAAATGCAAATAGGATTATTGATAACTAATTTCATTTATGAGTCAAACAATGCAGCCACATTCTTAAAATGAAAAAGCATTTCTGAAAATGCTTTTTCATTTGAAATATGGTAACGATTTGCTTCCATACAAACCCACACATGCTGCCTTTTTTCATACCAATCAGTCATCTTTATTTCAGATATTAATTTGTTTATTTTTCCGATCATCTGACAGTTATTTTAGGCATTATGCGTGTAATATTTTGGGTTAGAGATCAAGATAATGTGGTTTCCAGTAAAACTTGGTCTTAACAATGACTATTAATAGGTTACAGTTACCAAACCAATTAAAGAAAATTCTCATTTTGCTTTTTTGCTTGATCATCTTTTTATTAGGCAGAATGTACGTACCAAACACAAACACATGCATTATTTGTTTAAGCGTAGGATTCCTTTTTTTCAATCTCAGATATACTGCTTTTCATCAAAACTATGTTTCTGGTCTTAGATTTAAAACCTCTTGCAGAAATATTCTCTTGTTCTGTTTGTAAACTACTGTTTGGATGGGCACAAACTTGCTCAGGCATTGTTTTTGTTCTCTTTTAAATGAAGGTAGTAACTCTGAGTGGTGACAGTGACACGTTGTACCGATCTCCCTTTAAACCTTGCTACCACAGTTCAAACGTTGCTAGCTTAGAAATATGCTCTACTCTCTCTCAAAACTAGGTTTCTGCTCTCAGATGTCATACTTCTTGCAAAAATATTTTCTCCTTGTTTGCAACCTGCTCCTGACACTCAAATCTCCTCTCCCTGGAGGAGGTCCCTTCACACTCATCGATTAGCTATGCTCTCTTGCAAAACAAAAGTCTTGCAACAATGCCAGCAAATAGAATCAGAGCATGTAACATTACTGCCTTGTTTTTGGTGCACTTTTGTTATTTTCACTCCAGCAAACCAGTTGAGCCAATTCAACAATAAGACCTGCTACCACTTACATAGGATGCACAGAGTTTAAGGGAGAGCAGTAAATATAAAAATAAGGAATCTTGTTCCTAAGTTGAAATATATGCTTCAGCGAATTGAACGAGAACCGCTGATACTTACACATGTGTTGCTGATTAGAAAATCTAAGAGTTTTTCTATAAAACAGCATGCATATGCTGTTTTATAGAAACATGTGCAAATCAGAAATATTTTCTTAGCAAATTTGACAATTAACGTCCAAGGTTGTAGGAAAAAACATTTGTGTAAGAGGCATTTAAATTGAGTTCAAAAATAGAGTTCTGAGGGAGAGCAGTGCAATGTCTAATATGGAAAATACAAAACTATTAAAATAAAATATATGCTCTCATATTTTAGAAGGAAAAGCTGCATGTAGCATCCCGTAAGTTTAAAATGTCATAGAATTTTGGTTTAACAATCTGGCTAAATGTACTCAATTAAATAATAAATAATTGTTTTATGAATTTTTAATGTAAAGATAAAAAAAAACAACACTTGACAAAGTTTCTTCTATGAATATGATTTTTGAGCTTATGATCAAATGAACCACTTATTGATAGAGTTTGTTGCAAATGAGGTCATGCCGAAAGCAGAATGTGGATTATTGAGTGTTTAGTGGCCAGTTTAGCTCAAGCATAATCCATATCTTTGCGGAGATTTGCTACGGTCATCAGTGGCGCATTAAAACCCTCTGCTGCACATTGGAAAAGCTGCAGGCAATAAAATTGGCTTGCCATCTTGATAAGGAAAGCACAAAAGCGTGTCCAACCCCCCCGTTAGTCCTTCATGTTCCATGTTACATAGACAAGCTTTCTAGTAACCGTTTTCTCCCACGTACACGCTGCTCTTTTTTCCTCAAGTCTTTTGTTTGTTTAACGCTCTTTTATCTCCACCTCTTGTTCTGTTTTCCCCCCTCACTCTGTTTCAGTTTTGCTCTCTTATGCTTTGTGGAGCCCTCTTGGCGAGGCGTTAAGTATATAATCTGTGATCTCATGTCTAGATGGGCCTCTTGTCTCCGCTCTCTCTGCACACAAAGGGGCTGAATGGCCGCGATTCACTCAGGGGACACAAATGAGTCGTGAGCCACCCGTGCACACTCATGCAGACACACACACTAAACAAACATGCAGAGATGCCCGCAGCTCTCCAGCGCTCTCCCTGGAGCTTTGAAGTTGCATATTGATGATGCCAGATCTGAAGGCTCAATTGAATGTGCAGGGGCAGAGGGGATGGCTATTGACTGTCCTCTCACCTCTTTCACCTGTCATCCCTGATGAGCCGTAATGAGCAACAGGTGCCTGTTTTGCCAGGTTTTGCCTCCATAGTCATCAAATGTTCGACGCTCAGTCAAAGTAATCAGCCGCCGTAATCGCTTGTTAGATGTGTCATCACAGCACTAAATAATAGGCTGCAGTGGGCCTGAAGCAGATGTTTTTTTAAGAGGTAAATAATATTATGATTATTTAAAACCTGCTTCTAATACACAGTTTATTGGCAACCCTGTTAAAATAAATGCATTAAAAATCTTTTTATTTTAGTAGCATAATCTGACATGAACAATTAAAAAAAATCTGTCAACTTCAGCTGTTCTCCACTAGTCTTTTCCTGACATATGAAGATCAACACAAACATCAATCTAAAAGATGTTCTACTGTTTTTCTTATTTTGAAAAGTAGCTAAGTAGCAAAAGAAGTAATGGATTATTAATTAAAAGTTTATAAATTCTCTGGTCTACTTTAAAAGCCAAAGTTTGGTATTTTAAACCATAATTTGAAGTAAAATCCATGTTTGCCTTAACAAACAGCATAGCTAAATATACAACCAGTAATTTTATTTTACAAAGTTACCTAATCTTAAAGTTAAATGAAGTTGATTTTTAAAATGTGAATTTGTTCTGGGTGAATCTCGCCCATCGATTTTTTAAAAACTATGTATTATATCAGGTTATTATGAATGAGCATAATTATCTTTTCAACAGATTAGTTTTGTGGGACACATAACTGGAACAAAGTCTTTGCTAATCATATTAATAGCCCCTTTTATTGACCACCCCCATACCCTGTTTTACCACATATATTAAATGAAGATGAAAGGACCCCTACAAATAAATCAGACAGTTTTTATTTTTATCTGGATTTATGATAGGTTTTATTTGTAGTAATATAGATTATTATGAATAACACCAAGTACATTTTTCAAATGCCAAATTGGTGTTTTTTGTAGCTGGACATTGTTGGTCCGTTCGGTCTGTAGTGTTTACGCTATTTGTAATGGGTTGCAGTTTTGCAAATAAAATGAAAACAGTGCAAAACTTTTTTTTCTTAGCCATATATTTACTCATCCCCTTGTGTGTGTTGTCAGGACAAACTTGGATCCTTATCCAGCCTCATTCGTCACAGTTCGAATTTGTTTTTACTTCCATACAGAATGTATTACACTAACTGTAAATATGACTTATTTAGTCATTTAGTCATTTTCTTGTAGCCATATACCCATTCATGAAGATCAACACACTTCTGTCCTAATTATATAACATGTTCTCTTGTTTTTCCCATTTTGAATACTAGTGAGGAGAAATTGGCCTCTGTGTTCAGTCATATTTATATGCCAGGGAAACAGGAACTCTTGGATTAATAATTAAAAGTCAACATACCATTTGATTAATTTAAGTACAAAAATTATACATTACAAAAAGGCCTCAGTTACCTTTTTTATAGGATTTTTGAGGCAGGCCAATAAGTGTGGCAGTTATTCCTTGAAAGGGGATAATTTTCCTCACAAATGTACTCAAATTAAGTTTTAATTGATCTGCATTTTTGAGGGTAGAAATACAAAGCTGCAATAAAAGATGAATTCATTTTAGGGGTTTAAACATCTTTTTAACTGGGAAGCCTGTAAATGTGGAGGGCGTTGAAAATCCAGCAGATGAAGGAGGACCTTGGGAGCAAATTACAGTTCAAAAACAAGCCCAAAAGTGAACAAGGTTACAGTAGAGTGAACATTTAATGGGACAAGCTGACCTTAAGCAGAAGTGCAAATAAATGCTTAAGGGATAAAATACTACAGAAAAGGTCTTTTTAAGGGCAGGCAAGTAGATGTCTTATTAAGAAACAAACATAACAGTCCAGGTCTTTTTGTAGCCCCCTGACCTCCATCAATTGTGTATTTCATACTCTTGTGTATTATAAGCTCTAATCTGTTTTCCCTTAAAAGGGTCAGTTGCCCTTGAAGTGACTCCGGACCACGTTAAAGCACAAGAAAAAGTAAAACAGACACAGCGAACGTTTGTTTCTCCAGCCATTTATTGGAGTTAATTTTTGTGAACTCTCCTTGGAGGTTTTTGTAGTGTGAAGACACCCCTGGCACAGATTTCTAGCCATTTGACTGGGCTTGTGTGGTTTTAAGCTGACTACCAGCATCTTTTTGGCTCTAGATAACCCATATAGCAAAGCCGATAAGGACGAAGGGAAAAAGGAGGCACATTTGCCGTTGTGCAGTCAAATCATGGTTTGAAAATGTACAGTAAGACCATGATGACAGACTTCTGTATTGTCCTAGAAAAAATAGACAATTTGACAAGTGAATATTTGAAAATGAATGTATTATGAGTTTAAGTGAATTTGCTGTGACGTATTCTTTCCCGTTAAATCTTCTCATGTTACAACCATAAACTCTGGTGTAACCTATTGGTATTTTATCTCATAGACCAAGACAACGTAGTGTGCAATTGTGCTGGCAAGGGAAATAACACATGGTTTTATATAATCTTTACAAACAAAAACCTTTATAGAGTAGTTTGCATTTGTATTCAGCACCCTTTACTTTAACAGCCCTAAATAAAATCTGGTGCAAGTTCAGAGGTCCAATAAATAATAAATAGATTCCACTTGTGTGTAATTTAATCTCAGTATATATCAACCAGAGTATGGCCCAACTGTACCAAGTAACCATGGCTGTCCACCTAAACTGGCTGGTGGAGCAATGAAAGCATTAATCAAAAACAGCCAAGAGGCCCATGGTAAATCTGGAGGAGCTGCAGAGATTAACAGCTCAAATGGGGGAATCAGTTGACCAGACAACTAATAGTCATGCAAGTTACAAATCTTTATTTTATGGAAAGTAGCATAAAGAAGGCTAATGTGGAACGAAAGCCATTAAAGGTCCTCTGTAAAGTTTACAATAAGCCATGTAGTGGACACAGCAGACATGTGGAAGAAGGTGGTCGGGTCAGATGAGACCAAAAATTAACTTTTTTGGTTAATAGCAAAATAAAGAAGACTATCTGTATATCATATTGATTACACCCTCGCCACCCTGTAAACCATGGTGGCAGCAGCATCATGCTGTGGGGACAAGTTGATGAGAAGAAGGATGGAGCTAGATACAATACTGAAAGAAAACCTGTTGGTATCTGCAAAACACTTAAGTCGTGGGTGGAGGTTTAATGTCCAGGACGATAACACGATCATACAGACAGAGCTACAATGAAATTGCTTAGATTAAAGTATGTTAGAATGGCCCAGTCAAAGTCTAGACCAATCAAATAGAGAATATGTGGCCAATCTGACTGAGTTTGAGCTACTTTCAAGAGAAACATTGGCAAAAATGTGTAAAACTGGAGGGAGACATTCCACAAAGGCAATTCTATAAATGGGGACTGAATGCAAATGCACACCACATTTGTCAGGTTTTTTATTTATAAACCAAAAAAAAAAAAAGACATTTATTGTCATCCCTCATAATTCTGCATTTTTTATGCCAATCTGTCACTCAAAATCCCAAAATAATACAAAGAAGATTGTGGTTGTAACATTAAAAATGGGAAAAGTTCAAGGGGTATTGTTACTTTTCAGGGCATTATAATAAGTTTCAAACTCCTCTCCCGTCTAGTGCATATACCTGTGAGATGCTCTGTAACCTCCTGCAATGGTGCAAAACAGGCTGCTGCTTCCTTAGCAACTGGTTTTAAACAGGCCATGACTCAGCAGCTAGTGTTCCTACGTGTGTGTGTGTGTTTCTGTGTGTGTGTATGGAACATGCAATGCTTTGGGAGCAGTAATTGTCATAATGCTGCTAAAACAAACAACTTTTACAAGTTGCCAAGAAAACAGTGAGGTCACTGCTTTACTGAGAACGTGGTGGCACTGCCAGGCCCCTTTTATTTGGAGAGGATGGTGTTCATGTTTGTGTGCCCTTTAACTTCCAGCATCATAAATGCCCCTTGTGTTTGCTCACTGGTGTGATTACTTGAATAGATGGGAATCCAGAATATTGGACTTTCAGGGCAGGGTGAACAAAGAGATTAAAGGTTAATAGTGTTTATGCAAAATAATCATTTTGCTCATAAAACTAATTAGTTTGCTTTTGTCTGTGTGCATTATAGTGATTGGTGCTTGAGTGCACTCTAGTGTGCACTGTCTTGCTATTTAAGGCAGCATGTGTATTTATACATCAATTAAAAGCCCCATTTGAGCAAATGAGCTCACGTAACAGTGGTTTTTTATTTAAGTCACAGAAAACGGGGAACATAAATTGTACTTGAACGTTTTCCACACCACTCCTCTGGATTTCGGTGGGTCTTTGCAACGTCTTTAGGTTTTAAATATCCTTTCCAGATGTTGCTTTTGCAGCAACAGAGATAATAATAATAAGAAGAAAGAGGACACCTTCTCCTTTTTTATCTCACCCTGCTTTATGGCCTTAATGCTCCATATTTTTTTTTTGCTTTATTGTTTGTCACTAGATATTTCATTGCAGTTGTTTGCATCACCCCTCTCATCTCGCTGTGATGCTCTGGAAAAGGAAGAGTTAGTACATAGACATAACGCTCGTGCTATACATGAGTAGACATTCCCCAGGGATGTCTGTGTCTTTCTATGTTCCAGTTTGCTACGTATCTACTAGCGTGTTTCTACAAATGCCCTCTGCACCCCCTATGGCTGTTTACATCAAATGTCTTCAGACGGACAAGTTGTATTGGATGCGCTAGAACGCAGTGGTCCCCGGTGAGCGCTGTAATTGGGAACCTCAGAGGAGTAAGGGGGAGAGAAAAATTCGGCGCGGGCTGAATTGAATTCTTCCTGCTTTTATTCCAGACTTCATCCTGTGTAATCTGTGCTAATGTATTCACAGAGTGCGGCGGATCAATTCACTTCACCAAGTGGAGAGATGGCGTGCTGGGACAGAAAGAGAGAGAAAAGGAGAGGTCGTTGTTTTAACTGTAAAGAGGGGAGGGAACAGACGCAGGTGGAAAATGTAGAGGTTATCTAAGAGTTGTAGTGACAAAGCTTGAAGTGTAAAACCTGATGGGACAAGGTGAGGGTAGTGAAACGCATATCTTGAAGCGCCAACAGTTGATGTTAAAGGCCTCTTTGGACCTGAGATTAGGAACTATTGATGGGGAGGCTTGTAATTAAAGCTTGTAGTTTTAATGATTGCTGCAGCTAATGTTCCTTCTTACATCAATATTGCATATTGCAGCATTGTTTTTGTTTGAAGTGAGCTCAGATGCATGTCTACATGAATGGCTTGGCATTCTTTCAATATTGTTGAATATTGTTTTCAATAAACTAGAGGCTACAGCCATTTTACTTGAAAGTATATGAAAAATTTACAGTACTGTGATAATCTAATGGTACTTGTTACATCTATGAAAATATCAATCACTTCTATGATTTTATAAATGCAGATCTCCTGGTGACCTGGTTTTGAGAACATACAATGCAGGTGACTCTCAATAAATTATGTAATCCATAACTTAACTTTAGTTTTAGTAAATCAATCCAAAAAAATAAAACTCATATATTATATAGATTCATAATGCACTGTTATATATTTCAAGCACTTAATTCTGTTATGGTTAAGAGCTAATAAAAACCCAAACTTTTGTTTCGCACAAATCAGAATATAACATGAGGAAAAAATAGGATTTGAAAAACAGAAATGTTATGTCATTGCTATGAAAGCATTGCTAAAGAAGCTGACTGTTCAGAGTGGTTTTCAAACATATCAGTGGAAAGTTGAGTGGAAGGAATAAGTGTGATAGAAAACGTGAACAAGCAAGAGGGATAACTGCAACTTTGAGGGAATTGTGAACCAAAGCCCGTTCAGAAATTCAGATGATGCAGACTGTGGCTAGAGTCAGGGCTTTAACAGCTACCACACACAGCTGCATCCAGAACATAGGCTATAACTGTCACATTTCTTGTGTTAAGCCACCCCTAGACCAGACATAACCTCAGAAGCTTCTTACTGGACTGTTGCACACGGGTTCAAAGTCTCTTTTGGAGTTTGCATGTTTTCCCCGTGCATGCGTGGGTTCTCACCGGGTACTCCGGCTTCCTGACCGTTAGGTTAACTGGTCTTTCTAAATTGCCCTTAGGTGTGAATGAATGTGTGCATGGTTGTTTGTCCTGTGTGTGTCTGTGTAGGCCTGCGATGGATTGGCGACCTGTCCAGGGTGTACCTTGTCTCTCGCCCATTGACTGCAGGAGATAGGCACCAGCTCCCCCCTGACCCACTATGGAATAAGTAGCATAGAAGATGAATGAATGCATAAATGTAATGTTAATTTTACCAAAGAAATGAAAAAAAATCTAAATAAATTTTCAGATGTATAAAAAGTAATTAAATTAATTATGCTGATTATATATCAAGATTCATAGATAATAAATGTAATTAGATATTTATTTTTTTATTTTCCTTCTTGTTGGTCTGTGGATGGATGATAAACTGTTGTATACATTACCAAATTTATCTTTTTGTAAATTTTGTGCTTTGAAAAAAGGGGGTAACTATGTAAGAAATCTTTTTTTCTACCATTGTTCTGTTTTTACACATATATAACATGAAATATTTGTTGTATTCCTGATTGAATAAAAAAAATAAAATAAAATCAAAATCAAATGTAGCGCTACATTTGGAAATTAAGGTCCCCAAGTCTGGAGGAAGTGTGGAGAGGCACAAAATCCAAGTCCAGTGTATAATTTCCACAGTCAGTGATGTTTTAGGGAACCATGTCTTCTGCTTCTGTTGGTCCACTGTGTTTTATTGAGTCCAAAGTTAGAACAGCCATCTACCAGGACATTTTAGAGCACTTCATGCTTCAATGTGCTGGCAAGCTTTGTGGAGATGCTGATGCTTTCATTTTCCATTCCAATTACCAATACCACATTTAATGACCATGCTGTCATGCTAAGTGCTTAATTGGCCAACAAACTCACCTGGCCTGAACCCCACAGAGAATCTGTGGAGTATTGTCAACGAAGATGAGAAACACCCAATGCAGACGAGCCGAAGGCCGCTAATGAAGCAGCATGGGCTACCCTAACACCTCAGCAGGGGCATGGGCGGATTGTGTTCATGCCACGCTGCATTGATGCTGTAATTCATGCAAAAGGATCTAATTCAATTCAGTTTATTTATATAGCGCCAATTCACAACACATGTCGTCTCAAGGCACTTCACAAAGTCAGGTACATACATTCCAATTAATCCTAACCATTGAACAGTGCAGTCAAAGTAAGTTATTTATTCAAACTGGATAAAAAGTTTTTCTATCTAAGGAAACCCAGCAGATTGCATCAAGTCAGAGACTTGCAGCATTCACTCCTCCCAGATGAGCATGTAGCGACAGTGGACAGTCACTGGCGTTGACTTTGCAGCAATCCCTCATACTGAGCATGCATGTAGCGACAGCGGAGAGGAAAAACTCCCTTTTAACAGGAAGAAACCTCCAGCAGAACCAGGCTCAGTGTGAGCGGCCATCTGCCACGACCAACTGGGGGTTAGAGAGAACAGAGCAGAGACACAAAAAGAACACAGAAGCACTGATCCAAGAGTCCTTTCTATGGGAAGGACAAGTAAATGTTAATGGATGTAGCTCCTTTAGTCATTTCATCTAGAAAGAAGGAATAGATAAACTCTGAGCCAGTTTTCAAGGTTAGAGTCTGAAAGAGAGCACATATAATTAGTTACAGTAAAGGCTCAGCCAATTGCTATGTCCAGGAGAGAGAAAGGGTTAAATACTGAAAGACAGGGCCAAGTGGATCATCGGTAGAGGGTGAGCATTAAGTTGTTGGCAGCAGAACATTGGACGATGCCCTCCTCCAGAAAGGTGTCACAGGTAGACACAGAGTCAGGCCAGGTGTAGCTTCTAGGAAGAGAAAAGAGAGAAAACATGAAGTTAAAAGCTGAAATAACAGCAAATAATGCAAAATTGGAGAGTAGTGTGAGAATGTAGCGAAAAGAGTGAAAGTGGTCATTATGTCCTCCAGCAGCCTAAGCCTATAGCAGCATAACTACAGAGATAGCTCAGGATAACTTAAGCCACTCTTATCAGCTTTATCAAAACGGAAAGTTTTAAGCCTAGCCTTAAAAGTAGACAGGGTGTCTGCCTCACGGACTAAAACTGGGAGCTGGTTCCACAGGAGAGGAGCCTGATAACTAAAGGATCTGCCTCCCATTCTACTTCTAGAGACTCTAGGAACCACCTGTAAACTTGCAGTCTGAGAACAAAGTGCTCTGTTAGGAACATATGGAACAATCAGATCTCTGATGTATGATGGAGCTAGATCATTAAGGGCTTTATATGTGAGGAGGAGAATTTTAAATTCTATTCTGGACTTAACAGGGAGCCAATGAAGGGAAGCTAAAATAGGAGAAATATGATCTATCTTTTTAATTTTCATCAGAACTCTTGCTGCAGCATTCTGAATCAGCTGAAGGCTTTTAACTGCATTTTGTGGACATCCTGATAGTAAAGAATTACAATAGTCCAGCCTTGAAGTAACAAATGCATGGACCTGTTTTTCAGCGTCACTCCTGGGTAGGATATTTCTAATTTTGGCAATGTTCTGGACATGAAAGAATGAAATCCTAGAAACCTGTTTAATATGGGATTTAAATGACATGTCCTGGTCAAAAGTAACACCAAGGTTTTTTACTTTATCACCGGAGGTCAATTTAATGCCATCCAGATTAAGTGATTGACCAAGCAGTTTAATTTTTAAAGACTCCGGTCCAAAGACGACAACTTCTGTTTTGTCTGAATTTAGAAGCAAAAACTTTAAAGTCATCCAAGTTTTTACATCTTCAAGACCTGCTTGTAGTCTATCTAACTGGTTGGGTTCATCAGGATTTATGGATAAGTAAAGCTGAGTATCATCAGAATAACAATGAAAATTTATCCTATGCTGCCTGATAATTTGACCTATTGGAAGCATATATATAGTAAAGAGAATTGGCCCAAGTACCAACCCTGTGGTACTCCACAATTAACCCTGGAGTTTAAAGATGATTTATCATTTTTCCTGACTGGAATCTGTCAGACAAATAAGATTTAAACCAGCCTATCGCTGTTCCCCTGATCCCTACAGCATATTCCAGCCTTTCTAAGAGAATATTGTGATCGACTGTATCAAATGCACAAGTCCATTATCTGAGACCATAAGAATATCATTAGTGACTTTCAGCAGATCTGTTTCAGTGCTATGATGAGCTCTGAAACCTGACTGAAACTCTTCAAACAGGTCATTGCTGTGTAAATGCTCACACATTTTATTAGCAACTATTTTCTCAAACATTTTAGATATGAACGGAAGATTGGATATAGGTCTGTAATTTTTCAAGTCATCTCGATCAAGCGAACGTTTCTTAAGTAAAGGTTTAATTACAGCTACCTTAAAAGCTTGTGGTACATATCCATTTACTAAGGATAGATTAATCATATCTAAAATGGGGCTGGTAATCAGAGGGAACACTTCCTTAAATAATTTGGTTGGGATTGGGTCTAACATACAAGTTAAAGGTTTAGATGAAGCTAATATTTCTGATATCTCAGGAAGTTCCACATGATCAAAACAGTCCAAACACAGATCAGGTTCTACAGTTACTTCCAATGTTGTCTCGCTTGCTGAGGATGACGTAATCTTCTTCGGGAGTATGTCAATGATTTTATTTTTAATAGAATCAATTTTGTTTAAAAAGAATCCCATAAAGTCATGACTGCTGAGAGCTAAGGAAATGGATGACTCAACAGAGCTATGACTCTGTGTAAGTTTAGCAACTGTACTAAAGCGAAACCTAGGATTATTCTTGTTCTCCTCTATTAATGATGAAAAATACGCTATTCTGGCTTGGTGAAGTGTCTTTTTATACAACAGTAGGCTATTTTTCGAGATTAAGTAGGAATCCTCTGGGTGTGTAGAGCGCCATTTTCTCTCCAATTTTCTAACATTGTGCTTTAAAGTACACAGCTCTGAATTAAACCAGGGAGCCAGCCTTCTATGAATAATTACCTTCTTTTTGAAGGGGGCTGCATTGTCTAATGCACCACGCAATGATGAAGTAACACTATGAACAAGAGAATCAATTTGTGAAGTGGTAGAAACAAAATTATTGCCCTCCACTGTGTTTTTCTGTGATAATGAGGAAATTAAAAGTGGAACCGATTCTTTAAAGGTTGTTACAGCATTGTCTGATAATGAATTGCTATAATGAAATTTTCTTTCAGGTGTGCAGTACTCGGTTAAATTAAACTCAAAGGTTATTAAAAAATGGTCAGACAGGACAGGGTTATGAGAAAATATTATGTCTTTACACTCAATGCCACATGTCAGCACAAGGTCCAGAGAATGAAGACAAAGGTGGGTAGGTTTGTTAATGTTTTGAGCAAAGCTAATTGAGTCTAGGATAGCGTTAAAGGCTATATTTAGGCTATCATTTTCAGTGTCAACATGAATGTTAAAATCCCCCACTATAATAACTTTATTTGTATTTAACACTAAATCAGATAAAAGGTCTGAAAACAAATCCAAAAATAGAGAGTAAGGGCCTTGTGGACAGTACGAAACAACAAACAGAAGTGGTTTTAGTGTTTTGCAATTTGGATGAGGAAAACTAAGGTTTAAATATTCAAAAGAGTTGTAGCTATTGATTGGTCTGGGACTAATCAATAAATCGGACTGAAATATGGTTGCTACTCCTCCTCCTCGCCCAGTATTTTGAGGAATGAAATTTTTAATAATTAATAGGAGATGACTCATTTATAGTAACATAATCCTCTTGCTGCAGCCAGGTTTCTGTGAGGCAAAATAAATCAATCTGATTGTCACAAATCAGGTCATTTACTAGCAAAGTCTTTGAAGAGAGAGATATTATGTTCAGTAAGCCAAGTTTATTTTTCTTTTTAGTCTGAGTTGTGTTTATTTTTATGAGATTTTCATGATTTCCCCTTTTTAGATAATTTTTTAATCTATTCAGTTTTGGCCGTGGGCGAGACACTGTCTTAATAGGGTAATGGGAGGGTAGCAGTACAGAAGCTGCAGAGAGGAGTGTTAAACTACGATCCTGCTTCCTGGTCTGAACCCTGGGTTGTCAGAGTTTTGGAGAACTAATAAATTTAACAAATATCATTCTGTGTGTAATGACTCTATGTAATTTAGATAAGAACACAGCAAGGCTAGAACATGTTAAAGCTATTACTCTGGGAGGTGCTATAAGGTATAGCAACTAACAATGTTGTAGCACTTTTTTAGAGGTGAACATAAAATACAAAATGACATGGCAGAAATGAATAATCTACCTATTGTTTCTATTCAGTTGCAAACTAGCCTTATTACTGCAGCACAGCTAGCTGTTACAGGAAGCTAGAAAAGCAGTAGTTTAAAACTCCCAGTGAAAATTGCTTTTAAAATAAATAACAGCAAAAATGATGGGTGAGATTGGTTATGATACATATTTTTTTTACCATGTGACAATATCCAGCTAATTATTTAAATGGGTTTAGTTAGTAACATTCAGTATTGTTGTAGGCTAGGAGGCTGAATTAAATATTAGCAATTTACAGCTGCTACACTAAAGCAGCTATTAATTAGTAACCACTCGTAGTCTAGCAGTGTTAATGTAATGGGCTAAAGTGAAAACACTCTTCTGTTGACCACCTTGGGAATGTTTCCAGTTAGTAAATCGTAAATTGCTATGTTTGACTACTGATCATCAAACACATTTGAACATTTAGTGAAGGCAACACAAGTAAGAAAAAAATATATTGTGCAAAGAAATATTTAATTTATTTGAAAAAAAAAAAGCTTTCCAAATTAACCTGACCCTGGTGAAATCGAATCACCTCTCCTTGTTGAATCATGAATTAACGACCTTTATTGATAAGTAAAATGTCACAGCCAACCCCAGACATGAATTGCTGCTGGTAAAATAAGAAAATCCCTTAAAATTGAACCTGCCTGATTACACAAAACTGGCACAAAGATCTCAAAAGGCAACTCATCGTGCTCGGTCTAAATACATTCCAAAACTAATGACACATTTTGAGTTTTAACTGTTCACGTCTGGAAAGAGTTACAAAACCATTTCTGAGGCTTTGGGACTCCAGAAACTCACAGCGAGAGACGTCATCCAGAAGTAGAGAAAACTTGGAACAATTGTAGCCACACTACCACACTTTGACAAATAACGAATCAGCAACAACCTTTTCATAATGCAGACATGAGAGGAATGTTCATCCTATTGTAAACTGCACAGCTACAACAGTCGTAATGTTTATCTTTTCTCTCCCTCTTGCTCTGTATAAGTCTTTGGCATGTTTCTGTTTCATCTGATTTAATAACCTCGATGGTGCTCCCAGAGCTTGCTGGTTTCCATAGCTTCCATTTCCTGGACAGTGTAGTATGCCGAGGGCAAGCTGTGTGGGTATGCTCGTGTTTGTGAATGTGAGGCACAGCCGTATGTACTTTCACAAGTAATTATAGTGCTTCAGCCATTAAGAGACAGAACGTTTGCGCTCGATTTGATAAGTGTGGTATAATCTGACTAATGCCATCTGAGAGGACCAGGAGTGTAATGTGTATGAATCAGTGTCTGTGTGTAAGTCTGGGTGTCTTTGCATGCCGTGGAGTGTGTATGGGAGTGTGTGTATGTGTAGCTGTCGAAGAGGAGGCCATTTTTATGTGGCTGTATGTTTAGTGATTGAGGTTTACAGAGGGGAGAGCTCCTCTCCTGACGTAGGAGACACAGGAGTAGAGGACATGGTGTGTGTGTGTTCATGTAGGTGTGGGTGATGAAAGACGTTTATTTTTTTCTGTGCCTAATGTCCCCCAGGCCAACAAATGTTTTCCTAACCAATCAACATTCATCAGAGTCTATGCTACCTCTCCTGGTGACAAAATAGTAAATGCTTCTCTAAATCATTCACCATTTTTTCTTTAATTCTCCCCTCCCCTATTTCCTTCCCTTCCCCCTTGTCCTCCTCCAGCTGGTGGGCGGCGAGTTTGACCTGGAGATGAACTTCATCATCCAAGAGGCGGAGAGCATTGGCTGCATGGTGGAGCTGCTGTCGCACTGCGAAGTGACGTGCCAGGCTGAGATCTGGAGCATGTTCACCGCCATCCTGCGTAAGAGCGTGCGCAACCTGCAGACCAGCACCGAGGTGGGCCTCATCCAGCAGGTGCTGCTCAAAATGAGCACAGTGGACGACATGATCGCAGGTGGGATGTTGAGACAGCAGGAAAACATTAGTTCAGTTCATAGTTTGGTATCTTATATAGCCAAACAGATGTGGGTGACATTATAAAATCTTTTTTTTAAATCTTCACATTTAATAAACAGCCTATTTTGTTGTGTGCAATTTAAAACGGCAGCCTTATAACAGGAAAAAAAACTGTTGCATTATTCATGGGTCTTAGGCAGAGTTAAAAAGTCTTAAATTTGCTTTTAGTATTTTTGATTTCTGAATAAGGGTTGAAAAACAAAACTATTATTAGTATGAAAAAACATTTGCATTTACACATTTTCCCTAAAAATCCAGATTTCTAAAAGTACATAGCTCAAGAGACCAGGGGCACATTTTGTATACATGCTATATTAAACAAACGGACCTAAAAACTGTTGCAGTGCTATATGGAGCACATGCTTAGTTAGCACTACTTGTTTTATTTGAATATGAGCACCAGTTCTTAAACAAAAAAACCCAGCCATTGCACCAACTGCATGACCAAGATTTACAGAACCACTTGCTAAGAGATGCTACGATGATCTGGGACCAACCAACATCTAAATAGTTAAGAACAATGTGTTAAACTCTAGAATTTGTTCATGTTGTTTGTTTGATTTATGCATATATTTAATTGAAGAGTGTTACACAGGTGGGAGAGCAGGTTAAGAAAAACAGGTGACAATATAAAATAAATGTCTCTTTTGTTTTTCTTCTTTTTGTTTTTAATTTATGCTTTTTCAGTGTTTTAATCATATGTATTAATAGGCTTTATCGCTGTAAAATATCTGCAGTTGATTTCTCGAAAGCGTTTGTGTGTAAAAATTTCAAATAGTTTGAGAATGTTGAGATTCACACAATATGATAACCCTAAGCAAAAAACAAAACAAAACATGGTTTCACAATATTTACAAAAAAACATTACAATGAAAATGTGAAACAGCATTTAATGTTTTTATATAAAGCCTGAAAACATCAGTTACTCTTACTACTGAACAAAAACATCTAACAGATTTATAATTGCAGCTTAAATAATGTTATTAAAACTATAAAAGAATTACCTGCAAAATTTAAAGGCTATAAATGTTGTAAATGAGAAATATCAACGTATGTATTCCTAATAAGTTGGCAAAACACTCATTATGAAGTATTTTTTTAGTTTTATGAAACCAAGATAGCTCAATACATGCACAGAAGTGTCTGATACAAATTGTTTGAGGGGGATTGAAACCTATTCTCATACTTCTTTATATTATTGGTTTATAGAGTTTAGCCGCTGCAGTGATGTCGTTATGGTCTTCTACTGCTGGAGTAGCAATTTCACGCAGGGAAAAGGGATTTTTCCACGAGCAACTTTCAGAAACACACAAAAAACACCTGCCATCCGAAATAGATTTTTACTGTATTTGTTTGACCAATAAAAACCCATAACACATTTTCAATAAATAGTATATAGGATTTTATGAACCTTTCCTACCATGTCGAGTTGACCTTATTTGTTTATGGGATAAATCTTTGATTATATTTTTTATAGTAAAACTTCTAGTGTACTTTGTTTTATACCTATAAAACTTACCCATTTTTCACATCTAAAGTATGTTAACCAGTATGTAGACAGAATTTACCCACTTGGTCATTTCTTTGCATTATCACATCGACCTTGGCTTCCCTTTAATAACATCTCAGCATGCTCATCCCCTCATTTACCGTCCATCCTCTCTGTCCTATCCAGCGTTGCTGGATAATGGCTTTCATAACTTCCCTGACTTGTTAGTACTCACAGCAGAGCTGAGTATACATAGCTGCATCGAATGTCAGTTCTTACCAGCTCTCTGTCCTAACTTGGATTCTGATTTTTCCTGAAACTATTTAAAATGACCTATATGGATTTATTGTTCCAAAACTAGAGCTCAGGGGGGGGTAAATCTGGGACATTTTGTATTGCAGTTTGTTCCCATATCAAGCACCTCAGTGAGCTAGCGTTTCTCCTTTATTCCCTGTCGCTGGGCTTTGGTTAATGAATAATGGTGGGGAGAGTCTTCATATTCGCCAAGTGCAAGAAGAAAGAGGAGCCCCTCTAAGCAGATTGTTTCACTCTACAGAGGCTGAATGCTCTGTCTCTGCCATAGCTACACTGCTCATGTTGTTTGTGTGAAATGAAGGTCAGCGAAGCATTTGAAAATACCATAATTCATAGCGGATATGCTAAAGCATGCTAACATACCTACAACAGCAAAATCATCAAAGCAGTTGCATGCCATTAGGAAGAGCATGAGTTCATGGAGTCATGTATTATGTATGTGTATTTGCCGTTAAGAGTCACTGCAATTTAAAATACAAGATTTAGGTTAATTAATGTCCCTATTTACTTCAAGAAGTACATCCATTGTAATATAAAAGTGGCATTTTATATTGAAACTAAGAAAAAATCCACCATATGTTTTATTGCATCCCAGCTTAAGTCAAATAGGGATGCTGGTCAAGTTCATACTCTTATCAATCCAGGACTGTTTCATACCAGTCTTGAATATGATTTGTCATGGACATACTTTGACAACTGACAACTTTAAAGCTATTTTCTGTAACCTTATTTTAGTCAAATGTAAGAAATACCTACAAGAAGCAGCTGGCTCACATTTTCTTGGTGAGATAAAGGCCTTTAATTTATTATTATTTCAAAAGAGTCATTCGGGTCAAATGGAAATCTGAACTGCAATCCGAGAAATAAGGTGTCAATCAAATCTTTACAAAACAATATGGTCAATATTAAATTACATATGAGATTTGAGCATTTCATTATGATAATATTGTCCCAATATTTTAGAAAAAAAATACTTAACTACCAAGATAAATAATCTGATAAATTATAGTACATGGGTATAAAATGAAAACGGGAAGGGATGGAAAGGCAGTGAGAAACGTCCAAGAGCTGATTTGACATGGAGCTGTCAAGCCATGATGCATCTGTTTGGTATAGAGTGGTGTAGCTGTTAGTATGTTGACTCTCACTGAATGATACATAACCAAACTGTCACTGTATGCAAACAGGCTCAGTGTTATGACCTCATCACAGATAATCAGAGAAAAGTCTGTGAAGGACCTTCCAGATGCTGACTCAAAGACACGCTTATGAGAACACACATCTTACCCTCTGTTCTCTGTACCCTCTTCTCATGTGTGTGTGTTTACTCAGACCTCCTGGTGGATATGCTAGGAGTCCTGGCCAGTTACAGCATCACAGTCAAGGAGCTGAAGCTGCTCTTCAGTATGCTGAGAGGAGAGAATGGCATCTGGGTAAGTTGGTGGAGAGCAAAACCTGTGTATATATATATATATATTCAAACATCTTTAATTCAAGATCATTATGCACAACAACAAGGCAACAAAGTACAGTGATAACATTTTTTTGAATAAATATAAGGTCACACTAAAGTGCAATAATTCAACATAAAATTGATCAGTTTTCTTAGCTTTTTTTGTGGTTACATGCACTAATTGCTGGTGAGAATTTGCTGTTCACAGCAGAGACAGCTCTGAATCTGGAGACTTGAAAAGGAGTCTTTTATTTCTTAAAAGAAATGCTCAGAAATGTTAAAGTCCAATCCATTCTTTATTTGAGATTCAAATGAAACAAAACCATTGCACATAAAAGACGCAGGCAACTTGTGGTGGCGATAGGCCAAGGAAATTAAGACTTTTCAGACACTCCGTCACAGTCTTGTAAAAGACACTGTTTATAATGAAAGCTTTAAGTTTATAATACATTTAGTGTTGGTATATGTTCTAAATTTTCTTTAGAATAAACATGGGAGCGCGCTTTATTTAATTAACTTAAAACTAGCCAAATCTAATGACTTTATTCAATGACTGATTTGTCTTTGTCAACACATAAGCTTATATATATTATATATATATATAAAAGTACATGTATACACGTATAAATATACTTTTCAATTGACCTCCTTTTTGTTTTAAGTATTTTGTTTTTATCTTTTTTTGGCTTGAAATTAGATTTTCCTCTGATTCTTATATCCTTGTATCCTACCACAATAGTGGTCGAAGCTAAATTTATTCCAAATGAGATTAATTATACAGCAGGAGTTTGTGGTGTCATTAGTCTGGGTGTCACCTAATGGGATTATTGTGCTAATAGACTTGAATAAAAGAGGATGTGTCTGTGTGTGCATGTGGCATGCAAATGTTTGTATTGATTTGTAATTGGATTTAGAGACAAGGGTAATTTGTGTTTATGTTTAGATTTTTATGTTTTATTTTTGCAGTGGTGCTGTTTTTGCTCTCTTGTAATTGACTTTATTAATGGAACAGAGGAGTGACTGTGCTACTGCTGTTACAACATTAGAAGCTTGATGATAAAAGCAGTGACAGCCTGATCAGGTGTGAAGGTTAAACAGTCAATGCTGTTCAATATACTCAGCCTCGTTTACATGTAACTACTATTTTCTGTTTCTAAACACAGAGCAGCTCCACTGGACTAAATGGTTTTGCTCAAGGACAAACTTTTTTTCTTTCCTACTGACAGGTTGTTTAACCAGCACATATTTTTTACAGTCAGCAAAGCAAACCATAACTTTGAAGACAAAACGGCTGAGTTTCCTTCACTCTAGTATTTTGCATGCTTTGCAAATAATTTAAATTCTGCATGTATTATACTTTTTGCACCTTGCATCTTTATGCTTTCAAGCTGAAAATGCAGCTTGATACTTTATGATTGCCTTCTTTTAGAGCTTCTGTAAAAACACCGTTTAATGAGATTGCACCTGAAGCTGGAAACTAAAAGTGATGAGTTTAAGATCAGCTTGGCTTCCTGTTGCTGTAATACAAACTGCTTCCTGTAGTATACTGATTAGCTCAGCTTGCAGTCACTCGGTTTACTGTTTCAGAAGGAATGTTTTAAAACTGAGCTGTACACAGAGGATTTTATGAGGTGAAAGTCCATGTGAAAACAGCCAGCGCAGGGCTTGGGTTTATGTATATTTACAGATTTCTTGTAAAAGCAGAAGCAATCCAGAATGCCCCCCACCTTCCTTTCCAAAAAAACTCTTGTCAACTTTGATTGGTACACTCCGAATCGGGCTCAATTCCGAACGCTGTAGATCGTTTCCAGGAATTTGTAAGCTCCAAAATACCTGCAGGGCAAGGTACAAAATTAATTCTTGTCCTTATTGGGTCAGATATGGTGAAAAACATTGGAATGTCCTGTTTAATTTAATGCAGACCTAAAATCCTTTCTTTCAACATCTTTTTCTCTGTAAAGTTAGTAGAACTGTGAATGTGTCACTAACTTCAGGTGCACATCAATAATTTTTTTCACAGATTCTAATCAAAAAGAGAAATTCGTATAGATTTATTACATACAGAGTGGTGTTTTCGTTCTGTTGATTTTGATAAATTTGGCCTACAGCTAATTTTCTTTAAAAAGTTTACTTTTAAATTGGACCAGTTAAAAATAGAATTTGACACAAAAATTGTATTTAATGTTCTGACATGACAGTTGTCCTGCAGATTCAAACCCTCCTTAAACAGGATGTGCCACAAAAGGCCATTGTTAAAGAAGCTCTTAGTTACCCAAGCACATTAATGGTGAATTGAGTAGGTTGAAAAAGTGCAGTAGGAAATGGTGCACAAGCAACAGGGCCGACTGCAACCTTGAGAGGATTGTGAATCAAAGCCCACTCAAGTGGTTGGGGGAGATTCGCAAGGCATGGGCTGCAACTGGAGCTAATGTTATAGGAACCAACACACACAGATGTATCCAGCAATTGGTTACAAAGGTCACATTCCTTGTGCTAAGTCACTCCTAAACTAGAGACAGCATTAGAGGTGTTTTACATGGGCCCAAGAGAAAAAGGGTTAGACTATATTTTGCATTATATTTAGAATTGATGGGATACACAACACAGCAGGAGAGCCATTTGCTGTATGTCTTTCCCTTCTCTCTACACCTTCTTCCCTGGTTAATTTCTATTCAATTAAGATCCACTTCTGCCAGAAAATTTTAAAAAAAAAAAAAAAAAAAAAGGTATTATTGAGTTAGTATTGAGTGCATACATTGTACAGTACATGGACATAATATTCATTGTATTGGTCTTATGTTTTGTATTGATCTTCAATGATATTCTAAATGATGGAGATTTACATGTAATGCCTTTGCCCTTCCTCATCACCCTTTGATGAAGCACATGCACAACTACTATCAGCCTCCTCTGGTCACTGATCAGTGGTCCATACCCTCAGCCATTTTACAGTACCTGCGCTGTCCAATAACTATTGTCACCCATCCACTTTCCCCCATTTCCCTGTCCATTTCAATTCCTCCTCTCTCAGCAGCCCTCTCTAGGCACAGATCGATTAAGGGGCACCGTGGTATTGAGGGGTTGTTATCAGGGAGGGAGGAGGTGATTGAAGACTTATTGATCCAGGGTGGTTTTGTGGTAGAGATGTGAAGCCACACAGTCACTTTTCTTTTTTTAATGATTTTTTGAACTGTCTTTCTGTACTGTCCATCTGGTGGACTGCATTTGCCATGTAATAATGAACGAATTTACTTTGTCGTCTCCTATCCTAGCCAAGACACGCTATCAAGCTGCTGTCGGTGTTGAACCAGATGCCTCAGAGGCATGGTCCCGACACCTTCTTCAACTTCCCTGGACGCAGTGCAGCGGTGAGACACACACATGTACCTCTTCTTCTGCAAACGTATTCTCCCTGCTTCTAAATTGCTAAAAATGGTTTCTTCCAGTTTATGTGTACCATCAGTCCAGACATCGTTGTAGATGCTTCATTCCATCAGAAAAAGAACATAAATGTTGAATATTAATGCTGATCATATGGTGAATCTTAAAAGTGCACACATCCCTGTTAAAATGCTGGGTTTTTGTCACATAAGAAAATGAAACTATGATTATACATTTCAAAACACATCAAACCATGTTTGATGTGTTTTACATGTCAACAGTTCAACTGGAAAACATGGAAATCTGTTTGGGAAAAAGTGGAACATTCCGAAATGTTTTTTTTTTTTTTTCACTCATGAAGCCATTCTTTAGTTAACTTGGATGTATGCTTGAACTCATTGCAATGATGAAGAATGAAATCCCTCTTCAGCTTTGTGGTCAAAACTGTCTCCATGAAAACCTCAGTTCCTCATGCAGAAAATGAACTCTGCAGCATGATGCAGCCACCATCATGTTGGACTGTGGGACTTGTGTTCCTTTTGATATGTACAATGTTGTTTTGTTTAGGCCCAAATATAATTTTGGCAGCTCCCTTAGTATTGCTTTAGGCCTCTTGGCAGCTATTCTGAACAATTTCTAAATTTCTTATTACCAGTCATAGAGAAAAGTCAAGTGACATCACTGTTGGCATTCTTCGCTGTACAGTCCCCCTAGAGCAACATTTTGTCAAATAGGCACTGTAGATTAGACACCATAATTACTATAAAGTAAAAGGTGAGTAAATGTCTACAAAAATAAATGTAATGGTGTTTTTAAAGAATAGCATATATAGTATGATGCTGTGGAGATCTTTTTACCCCTTTCCTGACTGATACCTGTGTGCATTTAAATAATTTTCAACCTGTCTATTGATTTAGCGAAGTAATGCAATGAGATTCACCTTTGAAGGTGTACTAACATATGCAACCAGATTGTGGCCCCTTTTTCATTTTTTTTACCTTTTCTTCTCTTACAAATTTGTCTTTCAGTTGATTTGCACAGGATATATGTCATTTTAAAGGTGACATCTATATTTATTTATTATGGTATAATTGTTTTACATCTCATAAACCTGGCCTTTTAACAGCCATCTGTACACTTTTGAGATCCACTTATGGGCATATTGGATGTTTTATGCATTGATGTAAACTGCTCTGTTGCATGTATCCTCCATCAGGCTATAGCGCTGCCACCAATTGCAAAATGGCCGTACCAAAATGGATTTACCATCAACACCTGGTTCAGACAAGATCCACTCAACAACATCAACGTGGACAAAGATAAACCATACCTTTACTGGTGAGTTTACCACCCTGTACTTGGACTAGAAGTAAAAAAAGAGTTTTGTTGACTTAGTAGAACAAATTCTCTCAAAAACTTTTTATTTTTATTTTTAAAACAAAAAATCTTGCTTTTGCCTCTTCTTTAAGCTTACAGCATTACATCATTGTTTTTCCAAACATATTCTCAGGCGAGCTTGATCACAGTGAAAGACCGAAGAATATCAATCTGCTTATTTGAATTTTTGTGTAATCATCCCTTTTATATAATATATTTCTTAGACTTTTTATGTTTTTTTTTTCTTTTTATGTTTATAAGAAAAGAGTCCTTAATTCATAGTTGCTTTAAGTGATTACTCTTTTTGCACAAACCAACCTTAACTATTGTTATTGATTCAAGCATTAAGTAATGAAAAAGCCCAAGGCTGAGTGAAGAAGCTGGACTGGCTTGTATTGTGTCCAGACTGAAATAAATTTTAGCTGAGGGGGAAGACAGATGCTGCACAAAGTAGAAAGTGTCTGATTTCTTCACATCACCAAAAAGTAGTTGACAGATTTTCGCCTTATTCATCATTGGCGATGAAGGAACGATTTATGCGCAGACTGACTGGAGCTTATCTTTTTTCTATAAAAAAAATGAGAGTAATACTTAAAAAGATACACTGGCCTCAGCTGGACTAAAAACAAAATTTCTGCTGCTGTGATTATTTTTAGTTGAAGGGATTATTAAGTATCGCTTCTAAATTCCCATTAGAAACAATACATTTGTTTCACGGTGTTCTTGTCTCTCTTGACCACGGATGTCTTCTAACAGTACATGACTGAAGAAGCCTGTTTGAACTTTCAACCTGCTTGACCTCATTAGTCATATAGCAAAGAAATACAGCCTGAAATGGACTGTTGTGAAGAAATCAAGCATTCAACACAAAACAATACCTTGCCATCTGTTTACAGATATTTACAAGGTTTTACAACTTCCTAAAATTTCCTCATGTCTAAATGATCTGTCTATACATTGGTAATGCTTTTGTAAATAATACTTCACCCAGCTCTCGCAGGTTTCTACGGCTCCATTAATAAATTTGTTCAAGGACAGAAATTACTGAAGTCTAAGAATTTTCATTTCTGTCTCGTTTATTTAAAAAATAAAATAGTTAAATAGTCACTGTGCCAAGGATAATTATTGTTATGCAACACTCTTTGTGTATGCAGTTTGCTTCTTTTCTGCAGGGGATTTGGGGGAAGATTCGGGGAAGATGGTAAAATTCAGACAATTAGGAACCATGTAAAACAATTGAAACGTTTTTCAATTCAATTCTCTTTATTTATGTCTCACCAATTCATAACAAATGTTGTCTTAAGGCACTTACCAAAAATTAAAAGTGGAAATATTCAAAAATGTGTCATGCGTTGAACAAAATTACGATTAAGAAACCATGTTTTCTTAAACGTTTTGGTGTTAACTTGGTTTTTCTTGGGCTAATAAAAAGTTGCCTAGGCTACCTTCGGATAAGCAATGGGTCCATCAAATTAAACAAGAATTTTATAGTGTTTTATCTTGTAGCAACTTTTTAACTCTTTGGACCTCTTTTCTTCAGATTCTCTGTGACAGACCAAAACAAAATTGTGCCTAAATCAGAAGGTTTAACATAAAATCCCAGTAACATATACTGAAGTTTCTCTGGTTGCAATGTGACCAAATGAGATAAAGTTCAAGGAGTATGAAAATATTTGCAAGGCACTGTATAGACCATTTAGGGATTTTCTTTTGTATACTGACAATATATCATCAAAAATAATAATATATTTGAAATATTTTTAAGTGCTTTTATGTAGTGGGATACATGGTTTGCTTTTGGTCTTTCCTAAAAAGCATTAAAGATGCTGTTTGCTGTTTACGTGGCATATCTACATGAGAATGTCTAGTTGCTGCTGCAACGCTGGATAATGTAGCAGCAATTCCAAAATCCAGTGTAACCAACTAAAAGTAAAGTTTTGAAATATAATAGAATAAAATAGCTTTTATTGTAATTGTATACAAGATGTACAACAATATTGGTGACTAACTTTCTCATTGGTGCACAAATTAAATATAATAGTATGTAAATATACAGTAAGACTGTAAGTAGTAATAAAGTAGAAAAGGTGAAACTAATTTTTCAGATGACTATGAGGATAATAACATTCATGTATAATATAAAGCTATGTGGTAGTTGGTAAAAAATGATGTGAATCCAGTATGTTCATCAACTGAGGCTACATGTATTTATAAATGTATGTTTTAAACATTTCGTGTGTTTGCAGTTGGCCCCAAGCTATGCAAGCGCAGGAAACCCCGGAAAATCCCTAAAGTGATGACGTGGTCATTTTAGCAGCTTTGGAAATAAGGATTTCTCCTGCTTAAATATTAAACACAAGATTGATTTAACATTTCTGGCAAGCTCTTTCCAGAGGAATAAATTCAACTTTAGTTTTGGTGCTTAAACTCTCCATGTAAGCTGAAAGACAGCTTTATTTCTTCACAGAGTGTGGTAGACTTGAGGTGTTTTCATAATAAAAGCATGCAATCCAACAGGCCAAATATGAACAAGAGATTGCGTATATAAAGCACAACCAGTTTGAAACTCACGAGGGTGCGTTGGCTGAAGATGTCTAAATTGTGAACACCGGAGTGAGATGACTGAGCGACATAGACAGTAAGGTAATAGATAAATAGATTATTGATTTGGGACAAAACTTTAAATGTCAAGACACTCCATAATGAGTGCACGGTTTGTTGATTCCCTCTGTTTGCTGTGCAGCTATGGACTCTGCTTGTCTCACTGTTGGTGTTGGAAGAGCAAGCTGTTAGCCAGTGTAAAGCTTCATTAGTTTTGACCTTTTATTTAATTGAACTCCTTTCATGGACTTCTTCCATCCACCTCTTCTGTCTGTGATGCTAACTAGCAGCGTCCTCATTCACCTTACATCCCCCCCCCCCCCCCCCCCCCCCCCCCCCCAAAGAGTCAAGAGTCATTCCAACCGGCAAAAAAAAAAAACCAACCAGGAGGTAATCTCCTGAAGGAAGGATACCATCGCAGAGATGAGCTCTAATCATGTAAAGTGTTAGGATGTAATCCTGTTTCCTTAGTAACCGTTTGTCAGATTGTCATGGTAAGTGCGGTGCAAGAGAGGGAGGGCCGCCTCCTCTGTTCTGGCCTGGGTCTTATCATCCTCCCCCAGATGCAGCTTCTTCTCAAGCAGCATGTTTGACAGCGGCCCATCCAGCTGCATGACGGCCATGATAACGCGCTCCTAATACATACCAGGGATTCGCTCGAGAGGGATTTATATGCTCTCCGGCTTTGCTGCGCGTGTGATCCTCCTGGGCCTATTTTAGGAGAGAAATGTGTTATAGCTGTGAAACTGAGCTGTACATGGATGTAACGAGAGTGGGAAGATAAACATTATGGGGCACAAATGAAGGGAAAAGGAATTAGTAATGTTCCCTAAAAATGTGTAATTTGCGGCCTATAGTGCTCCTGTGAAAAAAAAAGTTTTCTTTCACTGGCTTAAATAACAAGATATGTGGGTGTTCTGCTTACAAACTGGAAAGAGGATTTTTTTTTTTATATTTTATTTTATATATATTACCTAAGTATATTTCAATTTAATTTGTACAAATACAGTGCTGCGAAAAATGTTTCCCCACTTACACATTTCTTCTGTTTAGTTTTTTTTGTCACACTTAAATGTTTTATACCATCAAATAAATTTTAATACAGGATAAATATATTCAAATTTTTTAAATAATTACCTTTTTTAGTAAAGCTACTTAAAGCAACTATTCTCTCTGTGAAAAAGCAATCACCATCTAAGTCTAAAAACTGGTTGTTTTGCCTTAAAGCATATTTCTCCTAATTCTCATATGAACCAACTTTTAAAGAAACTGAAAGTCCTTGTTTCCATTTTGGGAGACAGATCTTGTTTTTTTGTAAATGCCAGAAAGCATCTTCTTGCTGCCACTTTTTAACCTGTCCCTGATTATGAAGAGAATATTCACCCAGCTGCCATGAATGGTTAGACACTGTCATTCATAACCTCTCACACATCACTGCACTCTGTATTCTTAGATCAACTGGACATCTTTATCCACAAGCAGACATCCAGTAGAACAATTTAATATATAAGTCAATACTTGGACTATGACCATCATACTTGTCAACTTTTATCCTATTACTGTGTCTTTACAATCTGTGTTCTCATGACCTTTTAACCCTTAACATTCCATATGTACGTTCTGATCTGGGCAATAAAGACTCTCAGACACTAACTACAGTGTCTGAGACTCTCCAATTGAATCACCTTTGGAGCTTTTAAAGAGACTTGGAAGTTCAGTTGACATCTGTTGTTGCTTTGAGTGCTTTTGGTTGTCATCTTTTCATTGGTGCTATTGTGTTTTGGTGTTGTTTCTGTGAACACCTCCCTCTTGGAAATAATTTTGTGAAATTAGCAATAACTAGGAATGAGTGTTCTACATCACTGTGGAGGAGTTTTGGACTACTCTTGTTTGCTGAATGTGTTTTCATTCAGCAACGCTGGAGGGTTTTCTAGCATTACTTTTGTGACCCGCTAGATGTGCTCTTGGTGTAACTTTGGTAGGCCAGGCATTTCAGGGAAGGTTCACCACAGTTCCACCTTTTTGTCCAGTTGTGGATAACGGCTCTCAATGTGGTTTGCTGGAGTCCTGTAGACTCTGAACCCTTCTAAGACTCATAGCTATAAATGATTTTGTTTCTTATCTGTTTTTGAATTTCTTTAGATCGAGGCATGTGTTGCTTCTTTAGGTCTTTTAGCCTAATTCATGTTGCCCAACACGTTTTATTCTTTGGGTGTAGCTAGTGAAGTTAAACCAAACAATGCAGTTGATTCATTAATGTATTTTTATTTTATTTTCTCAGGTTAGTAATACGTTGATTGGTTAAATATTAATTAGTTTGATCATCTGATGATAATTTAAGTGTAACAAAAAAGCAAAAACAGGAAATCTGTGAGGAGGCAAATACTTTTTCATAGCATTATACAGGTCCTTCTCAAAATATTAGCATATTGTGATAAAGTTCATTATTTTCCATAATGTCATGATGAAAATTTAACATTGATATATTTTAGATTCATTGCACACTAACTGAAATATTTCAGGTCTTTTATTGTCTTAATACGGATGATTTTGGCATACAGCTCATGAAAACCTAAAATTCCTATCTCACAAAATTAGCATATTTCATCCGACCAATAAAAGAAAAGTGTTTTTAATACAAAAAACGTCAACCTTCAAATAATCATGTACAGTTATGCACTCAATACTTGGTCGGGAATCCTTTTGCAGAAATGACTGCTTCAATGCGGCGTGGCATGGAGGCAATCAGCCTGTGGCACCGCTGAGGTCTTATGGAGGCCCAGGATGCTTCGATAGCGGCCTTTAGCTCATCCAGAGTGTTGGGTCTTGAGTCTCTCAACGTTCTCTTCACAATATCCCACAGATTCTCTATGGGGTTCAGGTCAGGAGAGTTGGCAGGCCAATTGAGCACAGTGATACCATGGTCAGTAAACCATTTACCAGTGGTTTTGGCACTGTGAGCAGGTGCCAGGTCGTGCTGAAAAATGAAATCTTCATCTCCATAAAGCTTTTCAGCAGATGGAAGCATGAAGTGCTCCAAAATCTCCTGATAGCTAGCTGCATTGACCCTGCCCTTGATAAAACACAGTGGACCAACACCAGCAGCTGACACGGCACCCCAGACCATCACTGACTGTGGGTACTTGACACTGGACTTCTGGCATTTTGGCATTTCCTTCTCCCCAGTCTTCCTCCAGACTCTGGCACCTTGATTTCCGAATGACATGCAGAATTTGCTTTCATCTGAAAAAAGTACTTTGGACCACTGAGCAACAGTCCAGTGCTGCTTCTCTGTAGCCCAGGTCAGGCGCTTCTGCCGCTGTTTCTGGTTCAAAAGTGGCTTGACCTGGGGAATGCGGCACCTGTAGCCCATTTCCTGCACACGCCTGTGCACGGTGGCTCTGGATGTTTCTACTCCAGACTCAGTCCACTGCTTCCGCAGTTCCCCCAAGGTCTGGAATCGGCCCTTCTCCACAATCTTCCTCAGGGTCTGGTCACCTCTTCTCGTTGTGCAGCGTTTTCTGCCACACTTTTTCCTTCCCACAGACTTCCCACTGAGGTGCCTTGATACAGCACTCTGGGAACAGCCTATTTGTTCAGAAATTTCTTTCTGTGTCTTACCCTCTTGCTTGAGGGTGTCAATAGTGGCCTTCTGGACAGCAGTCAGGTCGGCAGTCTTACCCATGATTGGGGTTTTGAGTGATGAACCAGGCTGGGAGTTTTAATGGCCTCAGGAATCATTTGCAGGTGTTTAGAGTTAACTCGTTGATTCAGATGATTAGGTTCATAGCTCGTTTAGAGACCCTTTTAATGATATGCTAATTTTGTGAGATAGGAATTTTGGGTTTTCATGAGCTGTATGCCAAAATCATCCATATTAAGACAATAAAAGACCTGAAATATTTCAGTTAGTGTGCAATGAATCTAAAATATATGAATGTTAAATTTTCATCATGACATTATGGAAAATAATGAACTTTATCACAATATGCTAATATTTTGAGAAGGACCTGTATATAATACATAAAATATAGAAATATTCATGCATTTATTGTTCTTTTTAATTTCATTGGAGTTTTGTTTGACAAAAAAAGAAACAAGACATTTCAAAGTTTGAATCATTTGTTATTTAAATGTTTTAATTTATAGAAATTAATCTCTTTGGTTCTTCAACAGTTTTCGTACGAGTAAAGGAATCGGTTACTCTGCTCACTTTGTGGGAAACTGCCTCATTGTGACATCCCTGAAGTCCAAAGGAAAAGGCTTCCAGCACTGTGTAAAATACGATTTCCAACCACGTAAGGTAAGAAATCTTGCTGTATCCTGTTCCACTTGTTCGATGAGACAGTGGCAGGAGTGTTCTGCTGCTCTCTACTTACATCTCTCTGTGCACTTGCTGCGAATGTTGATGAGCCTTGATAAGGTCTGTCAATTAAGGCCCCCTCTGCTGCGCTGTCAGCAGTTTGCTGCTGTCCTAAACACAAACACCCACACAAGACCTTGCATGTGCACGTAAACAAACGCACATTCTGGTTGATGAGATGGCCTTCTGCAGTCTTTGCTGACTCAGTGAAATCCTGGCACAGCCTAACAAAGTTCCCAGTGGTTCCATTTGATCAATTTGTATGTCACCCTCGTTTGTCTGGTTGGTGTATGGGTTAATGTCCATGTTCAAGTGTGTGCTGGGGGGAGTGAATGCTTGGATAGACAATTTTCTCCCTCATTACAGATGGACCTGGCAGAATTTTAGACCATCTTCCTGAAAGAATCTAACAAACTGAAATCATTTATACCAGGTCGCACTCATAGAGCTTCAGTATGAGAATGTTTCAGAGAGTATTCTTACTGCTGAAAAGACAGAAATAAGCGCACAGGCTTCCTGAGGCAAATATAGAGCAGTGAATAATGGGGTTCTTACACAGTCTGGAAAAGTCCGATATTTTATTAAGGTGTTTTCTAGGTCTAGATATGTAAGAAAAAGGTAGATTATGGAAAGCATTTATATCTCCAGACTTTTATTCACTATCTGTTCTCTGAAACATCCATCCATCCATCCATCCATCCATCCATCCATCCCTTCCTTCCTTCCTTCCTTCCTTCCTTCCATCCATCCATCCATCCATCCATCCATCCATCCATCCATCCATCCATCCAACCATCCATCCATCCTTCCTTCCTTCCTTCCTTCCGTCCTTCCTTCCTTCCTTCCCTCCCTCCCTCCCTTCCTTCCTTCCTTCCTTCCTTCCATCCATCCATCCATCCATCCATCCATCCATCCATCCATCCATCCATCCATCCCTCCCTCCCTCCCTCCCTCCCTTCCTTCCTTCCATCCATCCATCCATCCATCTATCATCTATCATTGATCAATCCATCCATCCATCCATCCATCTATCATCTATCATTGATCAATCCATCCATCCATCCATCCATGTTTTTGCAGATTGCATATTTAAACCTTAACCACTGTAAGCGAGCGCTCAATTTCAGTTTCATTTTACACAAAAGGGTTTGATGGAAATCAGTATAATGTAAAAAATTTGCCAGCTCAAAAAAGATAAGGCAACACCCCCTAAATGATAATCACATGATATAACTAAACAATACTAAACAGCACAAAACACATGCAAAGCAAATTTACCGTTTGGTTCCTGTGTTTTTTTTCAGTGGTACATGATCAGCATCGTCCACATCTATAACCGCTGGAGAAACTCAGAGATCCGCTGCTACGTCAACGGTCAGCTGGTCTCCTACGGTGACATGGCATGGCATGTCAACACCAATGATGTAAGGACACTATAGATATTGTATTTAATATGAAATAACTTATTATTGGACATACTTTCTTAAGACCAGATTTCTTGTAATGGCTGCTGAAGAAATAGTTTTCCATAAATCATCTTTAACTTCCAAATAAGTGCCTCTGATAAAGCTCTGAAATCGAGTATTGGTTTGGCTTTTCTTCAAGCTTTCCCTCATGTTGTGATCTTGGCAAACATTTGAGGTCTGCCCTCTGCATTTGCCAGCTGCAGCAGAGTTGCCCTTGGGCTCTTTTCCAGCACAACTCGCCCGAACTCCAACTTCCAACTTTCCCATTTAGCAGGAGACAGGTAGCCTGACCTCACAGTGGCATTTCATGCTTCCTTCCTCATAGGCTCTCAACCTTTTCTGCAGTTACCAAATAGTTGGAGAACACACATTTCCTGGCCTTGAGGCAAATGTTTTAGTTTGTGCACATGGTTTGTGCAGCTCATCAAAAAATTCTCTTGAGGTGAAAGAACAGGTCTCAATATCCACTGATCCTATCAGAGTTTGTTTTCTCTTGAAGGCTGGAGATAAAACGTATGTCATCATTTTTAAACAGCAGAGCCGGACAGATTTCATTGTGATAAGGGGTATTAAAGGGATGTAGATGCTGAGAGGCGAGTGGACTGAAGAACTCATAGAAGGTGATAGTGAAGAAGAGTGGAGAAGAAGAGATTAAAAACCAACAGCCGTCAAACGTTCTGCTGTTGTTCCTCCATCCACTGCAAATAGCCAAGGGTCTTTCAACATATTAAGATTTAAGACAAAACGTACACTGCAGCTTAATGTTATTAAAAACATTATAAATTATCTCTTCCTATTTTTTCAGAGCTATGACAAGTGTTTTCTGGGTTCATCAGAGACTGCAGATGCGAACCGAGTCTTCTGTGGTCAGCTTGGAGCCATTTATGTTTTCAGTGAAGCTCTCAACCCGGCTCAGATCTTTGCCATTCATCAACTCGGACCAGGATATAAGGTACATTCATAAAGCAGATCACACCTCCACTCCTTATTCTTTGTAAGCTTCATAATGAGTCAGTCTGAGGCACAATTGGCAAGAGTTTTTGATTCTGATGTTGTTTTTGCCCAGCTAACATTGAATCGGTTGTTGCTGCTGGGGATCATAAATATTTATTTATGTATTTGTTCATTATAGAAGTTAAAGAACTTATTGTTCATATTTTGTCTAGTTTTTCAGTGATTCCTTGGCAGAGTACAAACTGTAAGTCTGCACCTGGTTTACATTATGATATCGTGGCAATTTAAATTGTCTGAGTAAATGACCTTTTCAATATTATTACTTTGTAATTTCTTTGCCTAAAGCGGCCTAAATTATACTGCTTCCACTTCAGGAAGCATGAACTTGATTTGCAAACATTTTGTGTCACTTAAATGCTAACCTATTTGTAAAAATCTGAAAAGTGCAATGAAAAAATGTACTTTCTGATGAGGAATAAGTTAGGACATTTTTTCTCCTCTTAAAATGGTAAAAACTACACATTAGCGTATCAAATTAGATGGACATGATAAGAACATCATTATCATCATTCTGAAGGAGGCTGGCCCTATTGTAGGAGCCTATGAGTCTGATGAGGGATTTAAAGGGCTCTCAAAAGACTTTTAAATCAGCCATTGCACTGAACAAAAAATGGTCTACTAGTGAATGACTTTAACCCTGAAAACAGACCCCCAAGATGCTAAAAGAAGTCTACGAAAACGGCCTCTCGCTGCTCATCATGTGAAAAGGCATTCCTATACAATCACAAAAACCTTGCACAGGATTGAGTGTAAAGTTTTCAAACTTTTTTGTCAGCTAAAACAAAAACACGTTTGTTAATATATTGTTCTTAATCAGTAAACTAGGGTTTCGTTTTGGTAAGTGCAATCAAATCACTGTCCTTTCCAGAGATAAAAAAACATGATCGATATGTGAAAAAGTTTAATATTGAATATTTAATGGAGTTTCCGACTTTTACATGTGCCTAAATTTACTAAATGTAAACATATATACATCATAAGAGAATTCCTATTGTTGCAGAGCACCATGGGCTCTAAAAATCCAATTCCAGGCCTTTTTGGCCTGGCTATCAGTGAAAGATGACCAGAGCACCTCACCAGCTGTCTTCTACTTGTTTTGGCAGACTTGCCTGAAGCTACTTGCAGCTTTTTCATTAAGGTGTCCAGACCTGTCAAGATTCCAGCGCTATGAGACTGCATCAGTATGAAGCTGCTGATGTGCAACACGCTGCTGGAATTACAGCAGATCCTTAGAAGAAGTCTGTCAAAAAATCCTTTAAGATACTTCTTTACTTACTATAACATGATGAAGTAGTAATTAAACCGTAAGAATACAAATTATTGTCAGCGCTGGTAATCCTCAGAAGCATAGTTGCTTGTTATTCTGCCCTCACTGAACATTATGTCCCAGTTCGGCTGATAGATGAACATTATTTCAATGAAAGGTGAACCTTGCTTTCTTCCTTATGGTAAATGCACATAACGTTAACATGTTTTAGATTAAATGGATGCATGAATGCGCAATCACATGTTTTAGTATATAGTTATATAACTAACTAGAATTAACTATGACTAACATAGCTAATATGTTGATAAGTAGGATATAGTATGGTGCAAAACGTTGCATGAAAACCGCTAGCGTAATGTTAATACCAGTGGAAAATCCAATTCATAGCTATACTGATTATAGACTTTACAATCAAATGTTAACATGTACAAAATAAATTCCAGCATGCTACTGTGATATGATGCCATCTGTGTAACAAGTCCATTCGTGAAATTTCCTTGCTTCTACATACTCCACTGTCAAATGTCAGTGGTATTTTAAGAAAGTGGAAGCGATTAAGAACAGCCATGAAATGGTAGAGCATGTAAACTGACGGAGTAGAGGCAGAGGATGCTGACGTACATAGTGCGCAGAAGTTGCCAACTTTCTGCAGAGTCAATCGCAACAGACTTCCAAACTTCATGTGGCCATCACATTAGCTCAAGACCATTTCAAAGAGAGCTTCATGGAATTGGTTTCCATGGCCGAGCCGTTGCATCCACGCCATGCATCACCAAGTGCAATGCAGACTTCGGATGCAGTGATGTAAAGTATGCCGCCACTGGAGGTGCATTCTCTGGAGTGACATATTGCGCTTCAGCATCCGGCATTTTCATGGACGAGTCTGGGTTTGCCAACTGCCAGAAAAAGGGTACTTGTCTGAATGTATTGTGCCAAGTCTAAAGTTTGGTGGAATGGGGATTATGCTGTGGGGTTGTTTTTTAGGAGCTGGTCTATGCCCCTTAATTCCATTGAAAGGAACGCTGAATACTTCAGCATACCAAGAGATTTTGGACAATTTGTAGATGGCCCCTTCTTCTTCTAACATGACGGTACAGATTCCTGACCTCATCTCAATAAAACACCTTTGGGATGATTTAGAGCACAGATCGAGTGCCAGGATTTGTTGTCCAATAGCAGTCTATGAGCCCACAAATGTGCTTGTGGAAGAATGGTCATAAACTCCTGTTACCACATTGTAGAGAAGTTGGTGCAGAAATGTGACATTACTGGTTTTCTGATCCAAAATGACAGAACTGTTTTAAAGTACTGGTTGGATGTACATTTTTAGTAGACATCTGACAGCAATGAAGTTATCCCACTTCGCTAGAAAGGTGGCACAGATTTGAATAATATACAGATTATACAAATAAGTACAGTTTGGCCTCACATGGAAGCTATTAGTCATATCATACGCTTTGCCTTCTCTGATCTAACACAGTATGGGTACGGGTATTTTATAGACTAGACCTCTCATATTCTCCTCCAGATGATTACATGCTCATCCTCAGTTTTTTTTTTTTACTCCATGAATTCTGATTTCACACTGTCACAGCCCACTGCTTCCCGAGGCTGATCAGTTAGATGATTGCCTCTCTGCATGGTGCAGAATGGGCTTCGCAGATGCCCAGAAGAGACCATTAAATGGCTCAGTTGTTTCAAAGACGTTGGGCTTCCGTGTTGGTACTGTAATGATGAGTGCGTGGGTTTTTTTTCCAGCTGGTTAAAGGATGATGCCACTGAGACTCAGTTTGTTTTGCCCAGTTTCCTTTCTTTATGCAAATGTAGGCCACTTCTCGTCATCTTGGCACCACAAAAATAATGTATGTTTCTGACATGTTGCTCTTAGTATTGCTTAGTCCATGTCCAGGAGAGCCAAATCTTCAAAGTACAGTGGGTAACCCTTGCAGCTGTACTGTATGTATTTTCTTGGACTTGGCTGCTGTCAATGTTACTGCTCAATAATGAGCAGCCAGACATAAACAAGCCCTCAGTACACCGAGGAGGCCCGTGATCTTCACATTTGTGGCGGCTTATGATGGCAGACACACCATGTTACACTGAATGTCTGTGTGTGCAGTTTAGTGCCTCCATGCT
Organism: Girardinichthys multiradiatus; assembly: GCF_021462225.1. Taxonomy (NCBI): domain Eukaryota; kingdom Metazoa; phylum Chordata; class Actinopteri; order Cyprinodontiformes; family Goodeidae; genus Girardinichthys; species Girardinichthys multiradiatus. The sequence goes on from NC_061804.1 coordinate 21,601,803, forward strand.
CCACTAATAACACAAGAAAATGGAGCATAACATCTTGTTTTCTTGTGTGGGCCATATCTGAAGGAAAGCTCCTGAGTTCCTCTATCTTTCTCTCTCTGTGTTTATAAAATTATGTGCGTGGGTTTGTTAGGTCTGTTTGGCGTCACTCATGTTGTTTAAAGCGCTGCGGGTTGCTCACGTCGTCAGGAATTCAGATATCTTCACTGTAAAGCAGTACCAGCAATCTGGCCACAACAGAATTATTGAAGCCTTCAGGTCTATCTGTATAGTGGGTTTTATTTGTGTAAGTTCAGATGTTTGGTTGCCTTTTTGTCCTGGCTCACAGCTCACCTTGTGTGTGATTTAATAAAGTTATCCATGAAATTAAGGTCCCGTCTTGAGAAATCCTTTTTTAGCAACACTGCCTTGGCACATGTAGGCAACCAGCTTCTCTATATGTTATGTCTAAAAAAAAAGAAAAAAGATGTTCAGTTGCATTTAGACATCCAATGGTGCTCTTTTAGTTTCGATGCTATTCTTTTCTAAACAGCAGACCTGTAAACAAGGGAACAGTAGGTGCAACTGGAATTGCAAAGCGAGGGAGGGGGCATTATATTAGTTGGAAAACTTGGTTTTCCCCCCAAAAATCAACTAAAAGAAATGCTCAGACAAAATTCTTACATGTTCTTACATTTACATGTACTAACCAGTGCTTCATTAACTTGTTTAGAGACAAGACAAACAGTTTGTTTTTGTTTTTTACAGGTTTTAAACATGTAGCAAGTATTTTCCCTTTAACCTGTTAAACCACACCTTACCTTAAATAAATCACGTTTAGCTTCACAGTTGTAAGGCCTACTTGCAAACTTTTGGTACCTGTGTAAAGGTAGACATAAAAGAACATTCTTCCAGTAGAACCACTATTGTAACTGTTACTATGTCTAATTTAATTGTGATTAAACAATGAAAAAATAAAAATTTTTGAGACTCGCCCAAAGTTTTTTCTAAATGAACATAGCAAAATACTATGAAAATCGTTTGGAATTCTGAGGAGAACCCCCAGGTTGCATTCATGCACATCTTTACTATAACAGCAGCAAATGTGGACTAAATAAGTTGAAGCATATATGTTCCACAAAAGATTTAGAGCGCAATGTGCCAGGCGGAAATGGCTGTTAGGCAAAGGGTGCCAAACTTTCCCCAAATGTGTTTTTCTGGTAAAATAAAAGTGCTGACTTCCATTGTAGGTCTTCTGCATATTACATAGCCTTTGGTTATGACATTTACCCTGTGTATTATCAAAATGTACAGTTTCAAACATAACTGGAAGTTATCGGAGTAGTGCGCAAGCTAGCAGCCGGCGGACAGCAACCAGCAGGCTGTAATGTGCAAGCTAATTACATCACCAGAGAAGGTGCTAGAAAGACAAGTTATGCCTTGTCATAGCCTGTGTTTAAGTTGCTGTAATACTAAAAGGTATTTGTGCAAAAACCCATTTGGAGAATTGTTTTGTGAAGATTAAAGCCTCCTCTTTCAACATATTTTGACCATCATCCCTGTCCCTCCTGACGAAAAGCAGGCCCAAACCATGATGCTGCCACCACCATGTTTGACAGTGGGGATAGTGTGTAATACTATCCCCTGTGTTCAGGGTGATGAGGTGTGTTGCTTTTACCCCAAACATATCGTTTTGCATTGTGTCCAAACAGTTCGATTTTGGTTTCATCTGACCAGAGCACCTTCTTCCACATGTTTGGTGTGTCTCCCAGGTGGCTTGTGGCAAACTTTAAACAAGACTTTTTATGGATATCATTGAGAAATGGCTTTCTTCTTGCCACTCTTCCATAAAGGCCAGATTGTTGTCCTATGGACAGACTCTCCCACCTCAGCTGTAGATCTCTGCAGTTCATCCAGAATGATCATGGGCCTCTTGGCTGCATCTCTGATCAGTCTTCTCCTTGTTCGAGATGAAAGTTTAGAGGGATGGCCGGGTCTTGGTAGATTTGCAGTGGTCTGATACTCCTTCCATTTCAATATGATTGCTTGCACAGTGTTCCTTGGGATGTTTAAAGCTTGGGAAATCTTTTTGTATCCAAATCCGGCTTTAAACTTCTCCACAACAGTATCTTGGACCTGCCTGGTGTGTTCCTTGGTCTTCATGATGCTCTCTGCGCTTTGAACAGAACCCTGAGACTATCACAGAGCAGGTGCATTTATACAGAGACTTGATTACACACAGGTGGATTCTATTTATCATCATTAGTCATTTGGGACAACATTGGATCATTCAGAGATCCTCACTGAACTTCTGGAGTGAGTTTGCTGCACTAAAAGTAAAGGGGCCGAATAATATTGCACGCCCCACTTTTCAGTTTTTTATTTGTTAAACACGTTTGACACATCCAATAAATGTAATTCCACTTCACAATTGTGTCCCACTTGTTGATTCTTCACAAAAAATTAGAATTTTATATCTTGATGTTTGAAGCCTGAAATGTGGCAAGAGGTTGAAAAGTTCAAGAGGGTTGAATACTTTCGCAAGGTACTGTAAGTAAAGATTTAGCAAGGGTATGGTGGAATCCTGAGGGTGCGAATGTAAGTCTGAGTGTGTTTGCAAGAATTAGACTGTCAACACTGATAGAAGCGCCATTGTCCTTGAGAAAAGAGGTGGTGGTTTTATCAATCGGCCGCATAGTCCTATCAGCACACAGCTGGTAGGGGAGTGCTGGGGAAGAGCGTCATGTTTATATAACATCCAGGAGATATTTTGTCAATGGCCAGTTAGCAAAAGTTGCCAAGGCCACATTGGGGAGCCAGATTTAGAAAAACAATAAATGTTGTGGTTCAGGGAGTTGTGAATTTCCAACTACCTTAAATGTTTACTGGTATGTCTCAATTGCGTATCCAAATAGCCAAATTTCTGGTACTTACCGCAGATCTCGAGCGTACAATTTCTCCAAGATTATATCCTTTAACCTCTCAGTCCAACCGCTGCCAGGCTGCGATTCTGTTCAAGAATCGTGTCCAGCTTGCGATTCTGCTCTCTTAACATTCCAGTCTGAAGGTTGATCGCTCTCCAGACTCCATCCAACATCGCAGGCAGCTTTGGAATGCTTTGAACAGCCGCCCACGTTTTGCGAATCACTCGATAAGCCAGGTAACCACCAACTCCAAAAAGCAGAAATCCTGTTATCAAAAGTCCAAATATGTACACATTTTCTATGTCCTCGACCGACATAACGTTCCGTCTGGACAAGAGTGTCTCCTACTGTCAAGAATCTTCCCGTTGAAAAGAAACAAATTTGATCAATTACGTTTAGAGTCCAGCTGACCAAATCCTTAATTTAAAAGTTTGGAGGATATGCAAAGCGAGGCTCTGAGAAAAATACAGACAAAAAGCAGAAGCAGGGATCAGCAGGGAGGGAGGGAGAGAAAACGCGTGTGTCTTCCACCGAGAGCAAGAGAATTAGATTTTCACATAGGCTTTCTTTGACAACAGAAGAAGCAAGTTACATTTATTATTGTAGTACTTGTGAAGAAAACATCTCTGAAGCCTGTATTAGATGTGCCTGACATCTACTACAGTTTTGCTGGAGAGACTTGATTATTGGTTGCACAGATTATGACCATCAGCCAAGGGGTCAAATTAATGTGATTAACCTGTTCATTATCCGATTAGGGGTTGTTTTTAATCCAAATTCTCCAGATGTAAGCAAGGCTTCAGTGGACTAATCTTGAATAAAAAAACCTGCACATACTCTGCAAGAACAGAAATGTGGTCTCTCTCAAAGAACACTTTGGGAGTTCTTGCAGCTTGTTCTTGACACATCATGTTGGCAGAACCTTTTTTCTTGTGTGCTGTCTAACAATTCTTATGATTGGTCAGGAATTTTAAGTGGATGTGAACTTGCCAGGAGTTCTGCATTAGAGTTCTTGTGAAGTACACAATGCCTAGGCTAGGAAGAACTTTGTTCTTGTTCTTGCTACCTCGATTAAAAGAAAAACATTCTCTGTTCCAGTAGAGTATCTGTTAGTCTTTAGGCATTTATTTTTTCAATCGACACAGAAAAACTTAAAAACCTGCAGTCTCTCTCTCTCCTTCTCTCACTCTCTCTCTATTTCATTTATTTATTCCATTGGTTCTATTCGCTGGTTCTATGTTCTTCAGTCTGTATACATGGTGTACACAAGTAGTAATATTCTTTTCAGTAACGTTGTTGTTTTCATGTTCTGTCATGTCATACATCACGTTTCGAGGTTCTCTTACTAATGAAGCTTAAAAAAGAAAAGGTTTGGGGGGGGTTGTAGGTCGGGTAACTCTGCCTTGCTTGTCCGAAATTCAGCTCATAGTATATTTTGATATGTTTCTGGTTAATCACAAAAATTACAGAAAATCTTGCTGTCCTGTATAGTAAACTTAGCAATGTTCTTTGAACAAGATAGTTTTTAATGACTTCTACGCTGCTGTGCTTTTGTCGTTTTACCCATACAGACAACGGTGCTGTGCAGGAAAGACCTAACACAATATAAAATTATTTAAAAATTGGATTTAACATGAAAAAAAAATTCTCAGTGATATCTGTTATAAGTCTACATATGAACTTATCTAAGCAGGTATTTGGAGAAAGTCCAGATAATTTCCAAGTAAACTTGTACACTTCAGTCATATGCTGGAAAGCTCATTTACTGCTTTTGGCCTATATTTTGCAAACAGTGTGGAGAGGCAGATTGAACTGAATGGATCAAACATATGTGTGTTTGTGTGTGTATTTTGATATCACTGCTGTCGTAGCTGTCAGGTGCATAAAAATGTGGCAGTTGTCCTATTTGTTCCTCAGTGTGTTGAGGACACGTTTGTCTTTAAACTCAGGTCTGTAGAACTTCACATAAAAAATTAAATCTCTCCTTGCATTCTCTAGTATCTTCCTTAAGTCCTTAAGGAGTCATCAAAACTGTTCTACACGTTCATCTACCTGACCCTTGTATTTCCGCACGGTAACATAAATACAGACCTATTTTACATGACCACAACTTCACACACATCATAAATGCTGCATGGCAAACGGGCTTACTCTGCAAAAAATGTGCTTCCTAATAAGTGTATTAATTTCACATTCCGGCTATTCAAATGTTTTGTGTGCAGAGGGCTCACTAACCTTAGAAAAAAACCAAAGTGCACTTTATTTGTTTTTGTGATGGATTACCACTGCATCTTACTACGGCTTTGTTGGTAAGCTTTAATGGATAATTAATCTCTTTAACATAGCCTTTCAATAGAGAGGCTGAAGTATCCTGTTCGTAAATCAGTTGATATTAACTTAGGGGTGTGCAACTATCCCTAATTATTCTTGCAGATGCTGCTCAGAAGGTATAGATGTGTGTGTAAGTTTTAGAAATGTGCTTGGATGAAGATATAGTATATTATATCTACTTCTACGTGCAAACTGCTCAGGGCACTTATCTCACACTAGACCTCTGTTTAAATAAGTATCAGGCTATTGTCAAAAATGTTAATACCGCGGCAGAGGGGTAAAGGAAGTGATCCATGTACAGAGGCTTCAGTCCTCAATGCAGCCATCATGGGTTCGAGTCCTGGCCTGTTGACCTTTGGTGCATGTCTTTCAATCTCTCTCTCCACCCCATATTCCCTGCTGGTCAATTTACAAAATACTGGCCACTAGTGCCACAAAAAAAAAACAAAAAAAAACAAAAGCCAAAACACGTTTATAGTTTTGTGTCTGGGAATATCAGGAAGTTTAAAATTCTTTTAAATTCTTTGAACTCTGTTGAATCCTTATGATTCCTATTGCCTGCCTCCTTCTGTTTCACTTTGTGAAAAGTTTGAATTTTTTTTTATTGAAATATTGAATGCTGTCAGATTACTTTGCACCCCTGATCCTGATATTTCACCTGTATCTCCTGCTGTTTTAAAACATTTTGAGCTTGTTACTATCTCATATTTTCTGAAATAGTTCAACACCTGAGGCCTTCATACTGTCCAGGTGACAGTATTCAGTCATGTTACAGTACTGAAATGGCTCTTCTCAAGGTGTGCAATGATTTGCTTTTGAGGCTTCTGCTATTTTAAGTCTTGATCTCACTGCTGCCTTCGACACAGTCGATCATGACATTTTATTATCATGCTTGGAACAGTCTGTTCGTGGGAAGGGCACAGCACTTACATGGTTAGAGTCTTAATTGTCTTATAGGAGTTTCTCTGTCCAATTTGGACAGTTTTCCTCCACAGGAGCCCCACTTAAATGTGGGGTACCTTAGGGCTCCATTTTAAGCCCTGTTTTATTGTTATGCAGATGACATCCAGACTTATTTACTTTTGAAATCTGGTGGAGTCAGTGTCTAGAGAATTTGTGGAAGTGTTTACAGGATGTCAAAACATGGATAGAGCTTCCTCTGCTTACATGAAAGTAAAGTGGAGTCATTGGGTTTGGAAAAACTGACTTGCTGATAGAATGCAGCATCGCTGTCGACTTCTTGCACTCATCTGACTGCCCTTTTATAAGAAGTCTTGGTGTTTTTTTAAATTTTTTTTATTTCTTTTGGCACTATAGGCCTTTATTTTTGACAGTAGGCAGACAGGAAGGAGGGGCAAAGAGAGGGGGAGACATTCGGCAAAGGTCGCCGGGTCCAGGACTCGAACCCGGGACGGCCACTTCGTGGACTATAGCTTCTATATGTGGTCGCACGCTAACCCCTACACCACCAGCGCTAACCCCTACACCACCACCACCAGAGTTTTCTTTATTTTCATGACTATGAATATTGTAGCTTCACAATGAAGGCATCAAAACTATGAATTATATACTGAACAAAAAAGTGTGAAACAACTGAAAATATGTCTTATTTTCTAGGTTCTTCAAAGTAGCCACCTTTTGCTCTGATTACTGCTCCGCGGACTCTTGGCATTCTCTTGATGAGCTTCAAGAGGTAGTCACCTGAAATGGTTTTCCAACAGTCTTGAAGGAGTTCCCAGAGATGCTTAGCACTTGTTGGGCCTTTTGCCTTCACTCTGCGGTCCAGCTCACCCCAAACCATCTCGATTGGGTTCAGGTCCGGTGACTGTGGAGGCCAGGTCATCTGGCGCAGCACCCCATCACTCTCGTTCTTGGTCAAATAGCCCTTACACAGCCTGGAGGTGTGTTTGGGGTCATTGTCCTGTTGAAAAATAAATGATGGTCCAACTAAAGGCAAACCGGATGGAATAGCATCCCGCTACAAGATGCTGTGGTAGCCATGCTGATTCAGTATGCCTTCAATTTTGAATAAATCCCCAACAGTATCACCAGCAAAGCACCCCCACACCATCACACCTCCTCCTCCATGCGTCACGGTGGGAACCAGGCATGTAGAGTCCATCCGTTCACCTCTTCTGCGCCGCACAAAGACACGGTGGTTGGAACCAAAGATCTCAAACTTGGACTCATCAGACCAAAGCACAGATTTCCACTGGTCTAATGTCCATTCCTTGTGTTCTTTAGCCCAAACAAGTCTCTTCTGCTTGTTGCCTGTCCTCAGCAGTGGTTTCCTAGCAGCTATTTTACCATGAAGGCCTGATTCACACAGTCTCCTCTTAACAGTTGTTCTAGAGATGTGTCTGCTGCTAGAACTCTGTGTGGCATTGACCTGTTCTCTAATCTGAGCTGCTGTTAACCTGCGATTTCTGAGGCTGGTGACTCGGATGAACTTATTGTCTGCAGCAGAGGCGACTCTTGGTCTTCCTTTTCTGGGGCGGTCCTCATGTGATCCAGTTTCTTTGTAGCGCTTAATGGTTTTTGCGACTGCACTTGGGGACACTTTCAATGTTTTCCCAATTGTTCGGACTGACTGACCTTCATTTCTTACAGCAATGATGGCCACTCGTTTTTCTTTACTTAGCTGCTTTTTTCTGGCCATAATACAAATTCTAACAGTAGGTCTATCAGCTGTGTACTGTATTCACCTCCTGCACAACATAACTGATGGTCCCAACCACATTTATAAGGCTTGAAATCCCACTTATTATACCTGACAGGACACACCTGTGAAGTAAAAACCATTTCAGGTGACTACCTTTTGAAGCTCATCAACAGAATGCCAAGAGTGCGGAGCAGTAATCAAAGCAAAAGGTGGCTACTTTGAAGAACCTAGAATATAAGACATATTTTCAGTTGTTTCACACTTTTTTGTTCAGTATATAATTCCACATGTGTTAATTCATAGTTTTGATGCTTTCAGTGTGAAGCTACAATATTCATAGTCATGAAAATAAAGACAACTCTTTGAATGAGAAGGTGTGTCCAAACCTTTGGTCTGTACATTCTGTGTGTGTGTGTGTGTGTGTCTATATATATATAAATAAAGAAAAAACTAATATATATATATATATAAAACATAAAAATAATATATATGTAACATAAAAACAGAATATGTCCCATTTTACCACAAATATATTGAAAATATTGTTTAAAAACAAATATCTTCTTAGCTGAATAGCTGTGAATACCCTTGAACTAATGCTTTGGTGAAGGATTTTTTTGATTTAGTTTTATTTTTAGCTCCTCTTGATAATGAAACCATTATTAGAGTTAATGGGTGTAGAAAATTGATTGAGTGATGAAAACAGGTTAGCACATCCTCCATCACCCGCTGTTCAGAAACGTTATATAAAAAAGTACCTAATGGTTTACATTACACCCTTAAGTTAAGCCCAAAATTATTGTTATCCCTGGCAGACTTATATTAAAAGTAATGTAATGTGAAGAAAATTTTTTTCTGACCTGAAGTAATATGAAAGTTTTGTAGTGGCCCAGCTAGAGTCTTGACTCAAATCTGTGGGAGGAGCTTTTGATTAGGGCGATGGCAAGGAGGCATTTCCCACTTAAAGACTTTGGAGTTCATTACCAAATATAAATCCTAAAAAAATAAAAGCAAAAACATTAAATGATTATTGAAATGTGTAAATAATTTTTGACATTCACTTTTTTAAAAATATAAATAAAAACAGAATTTTTTTTTTTTTAAAACCTAATACTACTCTTACATTATTTAATTATGAATTAAGAATAATGTTGCGCCTAACTTTGTATATCTACATATGTTAAAGTCAGAATGGTTTATTTCTATAAAGTTTTGATGTGATATACTAACTGACTAAAATATGATCTTACAACCAAATAATCAGGGGAACAAAAGAGAAAACCCTAAACACCAAAAACATTTGTTTGAAGAACTTTGTATCTTGTCAGGAGAAAATGTTTATGGGTGTGATTGTAAGACGGTATCTTCATAAAGGCTTAGAATCTTGGCGAAGGTTAGGATAAACATTATTTAACATACTGGGACTGGATGACAAATGTGTTGATCTTTTTGTGGGTTGTCGTTCTGACAGACTACAAAGAGATAAATCTGGATCCCTGAATGCTTCTTTCCCACACATGCGCTCCCCCGCTCTGCCTCTTATTCTGCACTAATTGAATTAGTGCCCTGGTTTGCACTGTGTTCATTAAGTTAATGCTGTGTTGTTTACACGAGGCTCCGGCTGCAATTAAGCCGACTCCATTTTGGGTGTTGAACTTGTACATGCAGATACACACTTGCACTTATCTCGTCAACTGACAACTCATTTGTCTTCCTGGTTTCAAGTTTTTTTCCTGGCTTTCTTATTCTGTCTGTCTCTGCAGAGCACTTTCAAGTTCAAGTCCGAGAGTGACATCCACCTGGCTGAGCACCACAAGCAGGTGTTGTATGACAGCAAGTTGGCCAGCTCTATCTCCTTCACCTACAACGCCAAGGCGACGGACGCCCAGCTCTGCCTGGAGTCGTCGCCAAGGGAAAACCCCTCCATCTTTGTCCACTCACCGCATGCGCTCATGCTGCAGGTCAGTTTCAGCTATATCCTCTCTATATCTCCTTGGTTGGTTCAGAAAATGCAAAAATGCATGAATGAAGCAAAATAAACCAGCATGTCAGTTTGATTATCAGGCCGCTATGACACAGGCTGACTCAAAGCCACTTCAGGAGCATTTGTGCAAAATTTGTAGTGTTTATTGTGGTTGGCATACAGAGGTTAACTTGTTTTCTATAAAAGGGACATGTTAAATATTTCAAAAAAAAAATACACACTGCACTTAATGAAAAGCAATTAAAACAAATCCTAAAGGAAATACTTGGGTCAAGATGATTAGTTTTATTGTAGGTTTAAGCATCCGTCTTTCGTTAAAGGTGTGCAGAGCTCTGAATTGTAAAATTTAGTGAATATTTATGAACAAAAATACTTCCTCCTAAGCTCAAAGTGGAAATAAAATGGATATAAAGATAGTAGGAGAGTGACACTGTGATTGGCTATTAAAATACTTTTTATAGTGATTTTATTCTCTTTTTTGCAGTTCAGTGAGTTTGGAGAGAGTACAGACATTCGACACCAGATTTTTACTTTTTAATAGCAAGCTTGGTTTTTTCTTATAGCTAAAAAAGTATGTTTTTCTTTCTACTAATTAGATTGAAGTGTATTGGAAAGACAACCCGCAAAGATGAAATGGGGCATCCCTTGCCAAGTCATCTCAGGTTTTATTTATAAGAAAATGAGATTATGCATACTGTTAAGCCCTAAAGGATTAATACCCTTAGCAGATTTATTTTTTTATTTTTTATTTTACCAACCTTTTTCTTCTGACTAGAAGTAACATCAACATTTTGAATTGGCCAACCCGGAGTCCTGACTTGACTCTGATAGAGAATCTGTGGAAGAAGCAAAAGATTAGGGTGATGGGAGGCATTTCAACCCCAATATATCAAACGCCTGTTAATGTTGAATTTCTAAATTAATCGACCAGAAGAAGCTCTTTATTTTGAAGAATCAGAATTGTTTTTAAAATGACATTATTAACCCGTGTTTAAAATGGTCCAGTCCTTCGCTACATATGGTGCTGTGAAAAGGTATTTCCTCCCCTACAGATCTTGTCTGTTTTTTCTTTCTTTTTTGCTCCGACATAAAATTTTCAGATCAACAAAGAAAATTAAAAATATTCATCAGATACAAAAAAGTAGTTTTCAAATGAGGATTCTATTCGTTAATGTAAGAAAGTTAGCCAAACCGACTTGACCCGATGTGAAATACTAGCAAATTACATCCCAACTTAAATCATGAATTAGCTGTGATGACCCACGATGTTTTGGACAGCATTTCATTAGCCACACCCTAGTCAGATTACTCTCACACCTGTAAAATCATCACTTAAATTGAAACTGTCTGACCGCACGAAGTAGGCTAAAACATCCCAAAACACAACAAATCATGGCCTGATTTAAGAGTGCATCCATGACTCCTCCTGGAGGTCACAAAATGACCCAAAACAACTGACTTAACTTGCCTCAGGGTTAATGATTCAATAATAACAAAGAGAGAGTGCAAAAATAGCATTGACTTCCAAGGTTACACCACTGCTGAACAAAAAACACAAAGGTTTGTCTCACATTTGCTATGAAACATCCTGATGATATCCTGTGACCCATCAAAACTGAAAGGGGCACATTTGGAAACACGTAAGTGGGCAAAAAAGCAAAAAACTGAACTATTCTGAAAGTGGGCAAACACTTTTTTACAGCACTGTACTGCAGTGTAGATGCTTTGTTGTCCTTAATTCGGAAGGTTTGTAGGAGTATTAAAAAACCATGAAGTAAATCTTACTGAACAATGAGCATATTCCAAGGTGATTCAATACAGAGTTCAGTTTGATTTACATCATTATTGCTATGAAGCTACAACAAACAAGTATATTGTCATGATCCGATAATAGCCGATGGTCCATAAATATCCCTGGCTGATAAATTAGGCGCACCATTTAACAGGAGAATATTTACATCCCTGTGGCTTACTTATGGGCTGATTTTCACCTGATTAAATGAAATAAAGTTTGTTCATGAGACTCAAGTTCCACAACTCAAGTCTCGATTATTTTCAGTGCGAGTCGTAGTCAGTTTCAGTCCAAGTCTTAAAGACTCAGAGTTCCCCATCTCTGTATTTGATCAGTTTTACAACTTTTCAAAGGCTGAAAAACCCATCAGTTTGACACAAGTTTGTACAATTTTTTTTTTTACAAATGTTTATTACAATGGAAACTCTTTCATGTTCAGTTAATTCACAGTAAAATTACCAGTAAATGTGGCCTCAGTACTAAAGTCAAAGAAATAAAAAGTATTTCTTTTTAACCAGCAATGAAATGCTTCTACCCTTCTATCCTGCTTCTATCCTTTTACAGTCCACCTTTCTTGAAATCTGCTTTAACATTTCGATGCTTTCAGTTTTATTTACTTTGCTTTGTGTAAAACTAACTGAGCTCTGTTTTCCAACAGGATGTGAAGGCCATTGTTACTCACTCCATCCATAGTGCCATCCACTCTATAGGAGGCATCCAGGTCCTGTTTCCACTCTTCGCTCAGCTGGATTACAAGCAGCTCAATGACAGCAGCGTAGACACCACAGTCTGGTGAGCCATTAACAACACAAAAGTACAAAATGAGCCTTATCTTCATATGAAATCTGACATTATAAAGCTGTGCTGAAAGCTACAAAACAAACGGGGAATATTAGTTGGAAAGGACAAAGTAAGAGGCACTTTCCCCTGCAGAAAACAGAAATTTTTCAATGTATCTGTCCTTTGGCTTTAGGATCATCCTGATACCGCTGCATCATGTGGTCTTTAATGCAGTTACTTTATCATGCAGCATCACAACATCATGTCAGCCACAGACAGATTATTTATTTAATATTATCAGAAGGATGGAGATACGGCAGAAAATACGCCTGCGTATTAATAATAAGTTATGGAGAAGCTGAATGTGGGTGGAAGGAGCTGTGATGGGAACGTGGTTCAAGTATTCTACTGCAACCCGCTCACAGGTTGCAGTAGAAAACACATTTAAACACATCCATGTGTTGTATGTTGCAGCGCGACTCTGCTGGCGTTCCTGGTGGAGTTGTTGAAAAGCTCCGTGGCCATGCAGGAGCAGATGCTGGGAGGGAAGGGTTTTCTGGTGATTGGTTACCTGCTGGAGAAGGTCAGTGCGAAGGCCTATGATGTGGTTTCAAGTCGTGGTTGTTTATTGGTCCGTTGATAAGGAGAGAAGCCTTGGTCTTTACCGTGGCCTCCACTGTATTTTTCAAGGTTCATGAAGGATCCACACAAAGATCTTCCCTCTTAACCATAACTATTTATACTGATAAAAATAAACTCTTGCGTTTGTTGTTTTCCAGTGTGTTAGCTGAAAGTAATACTGTGTAATTTTTATTTAAAAAAGTACCTGGCCTTGAACAGTGATCTAACAGAGTGAGTAAAAAGACGCAATACCACTGTTTCTACTTTTGTGTGTCTTCTACCAATAAAACATTATCAGCCATGGTAAATGCTTAAGTACAGCGCTTTGCAAATGTATACACACCCTTGAACTTCTGGATGTTTTTTCACATTACAATAACAAACACAAAACTACAATAAGATAAGAATAAGATATTTCCTCTATTTCACAATACGCATAAGATACATGTTTTTTAACAAATAATAATTTGAAAATTGTAGTAAACCTACGTATTCAGACCACTTTACTCTGATTATCTTATATAAAACTACAGTGAAAGTGGTATTTGTGGAGGAACACTTCACATGACCCTGAAAACACCATCCTCACTGTAAACTATGGTGTTTGCTGCATCAAGCTTTTTAGAGTTAATGGGAAGATGGATGGAGCTTAAATACAAAACAATACTAGAAGAAAACCTTTTCAAGGCTGTCAACAACTTCAAGGGGTAGAAATTCTTTTGCAAGGCACTCTTTCACTATACTTTAGTTATGCATTGTGTTGCATTTGTTGTCTGAGAAAATAGACTTCATTTGCTTAGTTATGTCTTTGCTTGATTAAGCTACGACTCATACTTGACCTTCTTCCTGCAGTCGTCTCGGATTCACATCACTAGGGCAGTCCTTGAGCAGTTCCTGTCTTTCGCAAAGTATCTGGATGGTTTACCTCATGGAGCGCCACTCCTCAAACAGCTCTGTGACCATGTCCTCTTCAACGCTGCCATCTGGATACACACACCTGCCAAGGTCTGTTTATCTTTGTGTGCATCTCCTGTAAGTACTTTGTTCCAAAAAAAGGCAGATAACTGTACTGATGACAGAGAGAAGGGAATTAAAACAAGAACAACAAATATATTATCCTCTTCTCTATGATATTTTGATTGAGTTCATGCCTGAACCAAACAAAAGAGAAACACAGAACTGACGTCTCAGCGGCCATTACCCTTTATATTAATTTAATAAATGAGCTCGGAGGACGTGCAGAGAGGAGCCGTATCTCTGTCCTGTTAAAGGACAAAAGATCTAAGCGAGGGAAACAAATAGGAAATGTGACATTTGAAAATACCCCAGGAGAAGAGAGAGGGTTTGCAGCTCCTCTTTTCTTATTCTCGCTCTGAACTAGATGTGAGAGACTTTGGCATTCCCACGAGGTCCATCGGCTCGTGCCGCAGTTTGCAAAACTTCTCTCTGACCCTAAGAGGCAATCTTGCAGTCGAAGGGCACTCCGGGGCAAATTGGAGCAAAAATGGAAGATACAAAATCCGATTAGTTAATGTTGCTCCGGTAGAAACACAGAATCCAACACTGTGACTTTTATTGATCCCAGTTGTCAACACAAAGCGGATCAAAGTGAATTATCTTATAATTTTTTTCCCCTTCATTCAAGTGCCAGTAAAGAAAATGCATGATGATAACTGAGCAGAGATACAGTATAACGAGAGCAAGGCCAGTCTCAGCAATGTACATAGCAGGAAAAAATGTTAATCCTCAAATCTTACATCTGTTCTACTTCCCTCTGAGCTTAATATTTTTATTCCTCTAAAGGTGTTACTGCTACCCTAATTATTGCCAAGATTAACCTTGTTGCTATTTAGGGCTTAATTAAACACATGCAAAAGTCACCTTTCTCATCATGCCTCCAGAAACCCTTTTTACTGTTACACATAGTCCTGTCAGAGAAAACCAATTATTTTTGTTGCAGCAGTGCACAAAATGTCTGATTTTTGTTGTTCTACTGTGCTAAATCTCTGCAGGTATGCAGCTGAGTTTGTGTGACATAATATAAAGTAATTTACTGAATGCCTTTTTAAGGCAGCTGAGTCGTCTCTGATGTGATGAGGTCAGGCCGTGGTCCTGCGTTAATTTTATCAGCTTAAAAAGATCTACCTCTTTAAGGCCGGCCCTCAGCAAGGTGGTCGCTGTAATGAGCTCAGAGGTTTGTGAGCTGTCTCATTTCAGCAAATGTGCAACGAGGATTGGCTGAAGGAATATTGGGAGAGGGGAAAAGGGAACAGAAGGAAGGAACAAATATGCAATTATAGAGTGGCACCCCCTTAAAGCTCAGGCATTAAAAGTAGCTCCTCAGATTGAAGCGTAATGATTTCAGGCCCTGAAATATTAATGATAGGACAAAGCATAAAAGAAACAGGTTGTTAATTCTCTTTCTCATTCTCCTGTGGCTGTCTTCATACAATTAAACTGCAATTAAACAGCATTTTCTTCAACCACAATAAACATACTGCTAATTTATTAGTCCAGCTACTTGTGTGTGTCTCAGTGTATCTACATGCGCTACACGAATGGTTTGTTTGTGCCTGCACAGGTTCAGCTGTCCCTCTACACGTACCTGTCGTCAGAGTTCATCGGCACCGCCACTATATACACCACCATTCGCCGCGTTGGCACAGTCCTGCAGCTGATGCACACTCTGAAGTACTACTACTGGGCTACAAACCCTTTGGAGTGCAGTGGAATCACACCCAAAGGGCTTGGTATGTTCATGGTTAAACCCAACTCTTGTATATGACACACATAAAAACAATAAAGAATAGAGTTAAGTGGAACACATTGTGAATCCTTTTGTACGCGATGGACTAGGGGGGCACCACAAGCCCTTGACAGAAAAAAGAAGTAATCGGTCAATTGGGTGTTGAGCTAATTTTCTCTTAATGATGTGTCCAGTCAGTGGGGAATGAGCGGCCCCTCCTGCCCCCCTGTGCTGTGTAAGAACATAGTTGTCCTTCAGGGTTAATGACAGCTGCTAATGATGCTGAAGTTGGAATCTGATTTGCAACCTCTGATTTGGCTAAATTAAAGGGCTATTTGATTTTTTTTGGGGGAAGCCTGGACCACATTTCCTTATCTCATGACCATCTCATTTCAAAATCTAAAATGATCTTAGCTGAATTATTATCTGCTGAACAGAGATTCTTTTAAAACACATTTAAAGTTATTGATCCTATGTTTAATTAGATCTCTAATATATTTATACCTTTAGGTATAAATGTATATCTATATCCAAAAATCTCCATATGCCTATATGTCTCTTTAAATTTCTTTTTATAAAACACAAGAATAATATACAATGGATCGATTTAGTTCTTCCGTGGAGAAGTGGGTGTTGCTTTTTTCATCAAGGGGAAAGGGTGCTTTGAAGGAGAGATTCACCTAAGACATTCATGCATGAACCAGCACTGCTTTTATCTGTAACTTAATTTAAATGTACACAGGTGAATGTTCTTTTGTTAAAGTGGAACTAAACCCCTAATCAACTTTTTTGTAGATTAACTGTATAAATTAGGCCTTAAGTGTGCTATCTTTGTTACTGTGCAATTTTTTCGTTTTAATATAAACTTGTTTAATTCTGCAATATTTGTCCTAAAAACATCTTAGTGCTGCCCTCTTTGGGTTGAACAGTGGCTGCTACAATTGGATTTCCCTATTGGTAAAAACGGTACAGCTTGGTACATGTCTATGTCACAGCCCCACGTTCGGGTATAAAACCATCTCACTCAGACACACGCCCCGTGGTGAGTCAGGAGTTGGAACTGCGAGCATTGTTCGTTGCGTTTTATGCTTTGCACCTTTGATCATATGCTTTACTTGAGATAATATAAATCTACATGTAAATGTACACTTTCTGAAAGATTGTTGCTGCTTTGAATATTAGCCCATGTTTGCAATGATGCTGCTAACATCACTTTGCCACTCAGAAACTGGACCCGTTCTGTCCTCCACTGCCGAGGGGATCGCTGAGTCAGTGCCTTCAGCCTCAAACTGATAAGAATCAGGCCCGCTGGGCTCCATAAAGCTTCCCTCAACCTCTGGTGATGAGGGGGGTGAAAAATCCTCCAACTGAAAAGATCTATCCTTGTTGAAACTACTAGCGTCGCTCTTTTCACTTAGTCATGCCCCTCAGTGTCTCTTGGCACTGAGGGGCACGGTGGCATGTTTAGATACGCTTTCTCCCTTAATTGGTCTCTTTATTTTCATGACTATTTAAACTGTAGATTCTAACCAAAGGCAACAAAACTATGTATAAACACACATTGAAATATGCAGTAAACAAAAAGTGTAAAATAAGATTCTACAAAATAGCCACCCTTTGCTGTGACGACTGCTTTGTTCTCTTGGTATTTTCTCCATGAGCTTCATGAGGTGGTCACCTGAAATGGTTTTCCAAAGAGTCTTGAAAGAACTTCTCAAAGGTTCATTGAGAGATGGCCAGAGGTAAAGTTTTCAGTCATCACATCAAAGGGCGGCTACTTTAAGGAATCTTAAATATAAAATGTTTTTGAAGTTCTTTTGCAATTGTTTTTGCTACATAATTCCATATGTGTTCATTCACAGTTTTGATGGCTCCAGTGAGAATCTACATACAATGTAAATAGTCATAAACATAAAGAAAACCGTTAAATGAGAAAGGTGTTCTAAAACGTTTGACCGGTAGATTATATGATTAAATATTTACTTTCCCAGACATCATTCCCTAACCCAGTCTGCATCATTTCAATTTCTAAACATAAGTTGTTGCTTGTTGTGCTTAATTACTTGGCCTTGTTTCTTGAATATCTTTTATCTAAAAGTCTTCATCACTTCTGAACATGGGTTTGAAGTATCAGGCTTATAAATAGTAGTCACAGTAATCACACGAATAGGGCCTTTAAGTCAATAACAGGGCCATTAAGGTCACGAGTCACTGGTCCTAACACCCAAACACTCATCTCCCTCCAGTAAAAGAGAAAAGAAGAGTGTATGTAGCCGTAGTGTTGGAGACACTAAGAACGATATTTTCAGGCACAATATTCTGGTGCATTTTAAGCCTTGCATCACTGAGACAAAGTAGGGTTCACTCAAAGGATAAAACACCCAAGCACAAGCTCAACAGTGTGCAATAGGTGTCCAGTGCAGCGAGTAATGTTCAGACCTCTACACAGGAGAAACAAGACAGTAGCTGCACATGCAGTGATTAAAAAATGGTCTCAGAATTTTTTTTATTTGAGTCTAAAAAAGTATGGAATTTGATGACAAAACTGTGAAGGAGCCCTGATAGACTGATTTCATTGTCCCTGTTACTTAATTTTGCACCAGGTTCCTTGTGGTGGAGCCCCACTGAGCTCTCCACACTGTGTACGAGATTTTAGAGTAGATGATGCATACATCTTTATTACATGAAAAGGACAAGTTTTATGTAGTCAGAAGACTAAATGTTCCTCTGAAGCCATTGTAAAAATATTTATACTTAGTGAATTGTTAACATATCCTTTTTATACTTCCTGTGAGAACAGTTCTGTTCTTTGTACTCCTTTAAAAGAATGTGGAAAAGACAGTTTCAACAGCTTCTGTTGCCACAAAGCGGAGCATCACAAAGGTCTGAGTACGCCCTCACTTTAATCAATCTCTTCTTTGCCCCGGACCTGCAGCTGATTGTGAGTACGCATCGAGGATCACCATGGTAACAGACGAATTTGATGGGCATATCCAAGGGAGCGTTTGGAATTTCTAATCAAGTGGCTGTCTGGCTCCCTTTTCTGTTTGGCGATATTGCCGTTTGACTGCTGGGATTCAGACCTATAAAGGAGCACTGATAACAGCGCAGCAGCAATTAGCCTCAGACACATACTCGCTGCCATTCAAAGCCAAAAGCTGCTATTTGTGGTTTGACAGACCACATGCACGTACACTTCACTGTACTGTAAGAGTGTGATGTGCAATAATTTACATAGTAATAGGACGATGTTTTGATCTCACCGCAGGCTTTGTGGATAAAAATGGATTCATCTGAGTGAGTGTCGGTCTGAGGGAATGAGGTTGATTCCAAGTTTCACATTTACATTTGTTGTATTACTGGTTTTTTCCTCTTTCCTCTGGTTTTACTTCTTTTATGAAACAAAATTAATTTGCACTTTTTCCATTTATTTTGCAAATAATTCAGTTACCTCATACGGCCATAAAAAGAACACTGTAATAAGAAAGCTAACCTTAGGCCTTTTGTACTGGCATTGCTTTGAATCTTGCAAATAGGTTAGAATTCAGTCAATATGGTAATTAAATTGCTTGCCATTTCACACATGAAGAAAGTAGCCACAGCAAATTAACATAAATTTGTGATTTGGTGAATAGGTTTTTATTTTTACTGTCTTATTTTCTTCCACATCCTTTCATTTTGTAGAAATATATACAACATTCTTTATGTGTGAATCTTAAACTTTCATATTAGAGCTGCACAATATAATTGTCATTGAAATTCTAAAGTGTGCTATATCACGATTGCAACGTACTGCTTGTGTGAAATACATGGTAGGCTGTGATATTTCAGAGGCCATGCATTTAAACTCTGCTTGCCAATGATATGTCTGGCCTCTTGGGTAGCACAGGCATGAAGAAGAGTTATCCGTCAATTGTGCTTAGATGGTTTTAATTAGCTTTATGGTAAACAGTCAGTGTTTTCAGAGTAGGCTTTATCGAGGGTGTGTGTGTTTTGGTTAAGGTCGAAAGCGCAATGAAGACTCAAACATGGCGTAATTCATGCAAGAACTGGTGCTGATGGCTATATGGGTTGTACCTCTTGGTGACTAAGATGCAGTACCACTGGGAGAGTGGTGGGAATATTGAGATGATGGAACAGAGACAGAAGACTGAGAAAGTGGTTGTCAATTGAAGGCATCATTGGAGTATTTAACTATAATATTAGAATTGAAACGTTTCCCAATACTGTACTGCCCTAATTCACAGGTACGATACAGTATATCAGGAAAAACTGTTATATTATCTTCATCTATTTTAAAATATTTTTAATGTCTGTTTGGGAACTTTGTCCCTTTTTGGAAAACCTAATTCAAGTGTAAACGTGATAGCTGTTGATGTGCAGTGAAAGGTGAAAAATGTGGAAGTAATGCTCCTCCCTTATTATTCCATCCACTTTGTGCAATGCACCACAGCTAGCAGACAAGTCCAACAGCAACATACTCTCACTATGCTTGGCAGTAGGTAGAGGGCTCTTAAGTTAGAGAGGCTTTCCATAACTCAGCTGAACATTCTTCTTGCTGTTTGGGTATATTGACCAACCAGCTTAATGTTATTGTTCTCCGTCAATAAACATTTCTCTAAAAGGCTTTGGGCTTCTCTCTGTGGGTGGCTGCAAATGCCAAACAAACTTTAAGACATTTTTTGGACTGCAACCTTTCCGTCTGGGACAATGTAAAAACTCCTTTTGCTCTGGACAGCGACACTGGTTTCTCACTTGCGACTGAACATCCTAACCAGTTTTTCATTAATCTGAGGATGAAAGTATGGGTCTTCTTCCAGACCATGACCAATGAATATATTATGTTTTAGATAAATAAATGTAACCTTTATTTCTTGTTTGTAAAATTCATTGATGTTTTATGGCACAGTCATTTCAACCCTGCATGGTTAAAATAAATCATTAAAATCCCACTAAACAGTGGCATCTATCTCCGTTATGTTTGTATGTAAGCCTCTGGCCTTAACTGTAAATGCTTATGACTGTGATGCTTGCCAAGTTCTAAAAGGGCAGACACAGGTCATGTTTACCACTGCATTGCATCCACTAGACAGAACTTTTTAAGCTGTTTGAAACTCAGGAGACCAACTTTTGTGGTTTTGAAAGTGAAACATTTTTAATTTCATGGCTGATATCAGCTTCTAGCACCTTCACAAAGAGACAAGTAATGGTCTTGTCCACTAATGCTTCCTTACTAGTATCATGGATGCTGCTTTGAACTGTCCTCTGACGACAACCTGCAATCCTTGAGGTGTTGCCGTTCCTGAATTTTAGTTTATCAAGCTGCAGTTCACTTTTTCACTTTATTCTGTCCTCGGTGATATTGGACCCTACAGAAAAGACAGCAGTTTAACTTTTTTCAAACATAAATGCAAATTGTTATCTGTAACAATTTTTCAGTAGTTTCCATCACATAATAATCTGTTTTAAATACAAAGTCGCCTGAGGGCTGAAGATTATTGGCATTCAGCATTAGCTTTTAACATTGTCCTCTGTGGAGAGATTTCTGCCTATATTCTGAATTCTATCTTGATTCTCTAAGGGCCTTAGATGATGTAATCTTGTACTGTTTGGCTAGGCAGTCTTTAACAAAGCAATAACCCAGCCTTTACTCTGTGAATCTCAGGCTCTTTTGACAGCTTATTTCATGTCCAATCATGTAACAGGAATATGAAGATAATTAATTATGGGATGTTTCACCAGGTGCCTCTTCTCTCTAACATATTGAATTTGCAGTTATACAAAAAATGACTTAAAGATAAAAAGTTTTAAAGTTTCACAAGTTGGTCTTTGATGTTTATTGATACATATATTCAGAAAATTATAGTATATGTGGTGCTTTTGTAAATTATTTGCCCCTTAAACCTTTTATTACATTTTGTCAATCTCAATTACAAACGTTAATATATTTTATTGAAATTTAAGATAATAGGAAATCACAAATTACCACATAACTGTGAAGTGAAAGAAAACTAATACATGGTTTTCCATATATTATCCTTTTCCTATATAGTATCCTTTTACAAAAAAAAAAGTTTTGCATATATTTAAATTCAGTCCCTTTTTTTTCTTTGATACCCCTAAATAAAATCCAGTGGAACCTATAGCCTCCAAAGTTCTAATTTTTACGGGGAACCGTCACTGTCAGCATCATGCCGTGGGGCGACTTCTCTTCATCAGGAACAGTAAGGCTGGTAAGAGTTGGATGGAAGGAGATAAATACAGGGCAATCTTGGAGGAAAAATTGTTATAGGAGGCAAACCATTTGAGACTGAGGTGGCGGTTCAGCTTCCAGCAACATAACAACCCTGAACATACAACCAGAGCTACAATGGAACAATTTAGATCAAAGCATTTTCAGGTGTTAGAATGGTCTATTCAAAGCCCAGCCTAAAATCCATGTTCTCAGATACTTTCTATTGAACTTGACTTGACTATTTGCAGAAAGGAATGGGGAAATTTTTCATGCTCTAGATGTGCAGAGCTAGTAGAGACATACAACAAAACACTTGCAGCTGTAATTGAACTGAAGGATGGGACTACAAAGTATTAATTCAGGGGGCTGCATACAAATGCACGCCACACTTTTTTAAATTTGTACAAATAATTAAAACCAGGTATCTATTTTATTCCTCCGTTACTAAATGATGCAGTAATCTTTTTTTTCTTTTTTTTTAGTAAAATACATTAAGGTTTGTGGAAGAATTGTGAAAAATGTGTGAAACGGTTCAAGGCTTATTAATACTTTTGCAAAGCACTGGGTCCCAACACACTAGAGATATTGTGTTAATGCCTTCTCAGAAAGACTCAGAACATATGTAATTTCCATGAAGAAAATACATCTCTTTGACCCTCTAGTGTCATATCGGATCAGAAGGGAAAAAAAAAAGTGTGATTAAGATTGGGAGAGCAGGGAAATTAATTTCCAGGAGTAAAAGGCCGTTATTAAACTTGCCCCCGAGAAGCAATTTAGGCCAATTTAAGCCTTATTCATGTCCTCTCTGTATGTAAGACCCTAAAACTGAGGAATATACTCGCTTTCACACATGGCCACATAAACCATGATGGATGGCCACTGTCACCATTTCCAGCAGCATGGAACAGCTTGACAGGTGAGGATGATGGATAACAAAGGAGTGCTTCAGTGTCATGTTTTTGGCTATGTGAAGAACGGGTGAACAGGCTCAGGCGACTACACACACTCATATGATTCAAGGGCATCAAACCATGGCAGAGAAACGCGCAAAGATGCTTCTTCTTCTTTCTTCTCTCTGTTAGTATTTTATGTTTCTGTCAGCAGCAGAGGACCAATATGAGTTTTAATTTTGCTGGAGTATATGGTACATTTTATTCAGCAAAGAAGTACTGTTTTTAATAGCATTTTGTTCTCTAGTGGCAGACAAAATTGATAAAGTGAGAAGAGCTCAAAACATCAAATGCACACAAGTTGGAGATTATAAATGTTCCCTATTAAGTGGATAATGTCTCCTGTGGGATTGATGAGGGGAATGCATGTTTTGAAGTCTTTAATGTTGCTTTTTTAATTGCTAATATGATTTAATATATATAATTGCTAATATATAAAGGATTATGTATAATGAGGAGGTATGCGTGGTTTAATTTTGCTAAAGTAGGACCATTTAAAGATCGAATTTTCTAGTTTTGAAAAAAAAGGGAATTTATAGTTATTATTTCAATACATGTGTCACGATGCTCCGATCCAGTAATTCTGATTTATATACTGGGTTCTGATCCAAACCCAGGATATAAACCAACATTTCTATCAATACCGACATTTACCTAAACATAGTGCCATTCTTGATCATTGTGTTATGAAAGCTAGAATGAAGAAAGGCGTCAGAATGTTCCTTTTATGTCTTTTCTTAAATTGTTCTCCTTTACTTACATTCTTGCAAGCTGCTAAATCTGAACTATAGGAATGGGGGGCATGACTGATATCAGAACACAAAAGTAAATATTCATGAGCAGAGGTGAATTCAACGTGTCTACACGCAAGGCTGAAAGAAATAACACCAAACAGTTCAATGAAATGCGAAAGCAACGTTAGCTATTTAAGCAGACTGCCAACATTTTCAAATCATAACAGCTTCACGGCAAGGCAGAAAGCTCAAAAGAATAAAATAAAAATTTTCTTAGATCCTGTTGCCTTCCTGTTAGCCTTTCTGTTTCAGCAGGAGCTCATTGTTGATTAACTGTAAAGCAACGAGTTCTCTCCTCACTTCCTAACTTTAATAACTTTTGACACTCAAAATGTTTTCACAAACCACAACAAATAGCTGACTAATATGTTCCCTGTCAACAGTAAAACATCCCCATGCTGAGCTACCATACTGATTATTTATTAATGTCAGTAATTTAGAATATGGGAATAAACAAACACTTGTCAAATGTTTGGAAGTTGTCTAACTCTTTGTGGCTGTTAGAGCAAATGTTTTTTTTTTTGTAATGATGCTATATTAGACCTGAATGTTTGAGTCATGATGGAGCTAAAGCTGAGCTCTTCATGGTGCGGATTTTCAGATATATGAAATGCCTTTTGCCGCGTGTGTCAGATGCTTTTGTGTTTTCAGCTCCCAACTCGTCCTCCTCGTAGCCCTCCACAGCAAACAACTAATGGAGTGGCAGAGCTACAAAGTAGATACAGTGGATTACGCTGCTTGTTTGCTTTGGATCACTCGGACCATCAATCACAGTTTTTTTTGTAAATGACTTTGGCGCTGCTGTAATAAGTTAGATTAGCGCAAGCATAAAATATCTAGATTGCCAAATAGCCACTAGAGTTAATGACAGTGATTTACAGTTCTGATGTAGAGAAAGTGAGCGCATGTGAATGTTTTCCCCAGCTCTCGAGAAACCCTAATAAAACTAAATGTCAGTAAACAGAAGGGCTCACTCAGACTGGGCTGCAGATATATTTAAAGTGCCTTTATTGTTTCTGAAAATTTTTTGTAACTTTTTATTTTTATCTGTTTGTTTTTGCTCAGATGGACCACGGCCATCTCAGAAGGAGATCATCTCACTCCGAGCCTTCATGCTGCTTTTCCTCAAACAGCTCATATTGAAGGTAGAGGGAGAAAATGTGATTATCTCCATGGCATAGTTTAAGCTGTTGGAAATCACTTTACTTCTTTGATGTCCTCTATTGTTTCTCCTCCCGGGCACTTTGCAGTCTAATCTAAAATATGTGGAAAATAGCATTAAAGATGAGCAATGTCAATGGAGCACTGTAGCTTTTGTTTGTGTGTGTGTGTGTGTGTGTGTGTGCATACATTTATTCTTTTTCCTTCCGTGTTGAGTCATCTGAGGTTAATAAGAAGTAAAAACAACTGAAGATCACTGAGACGCCTTTGTGAATCCATTTTTTGTTCCTAGGACCGAGGCGTGAAGGAGGACGAGCTGCAGAGCATCCTCAACTATCTGTTGACCATGCATGAGGTACAGATGCTTTCGTCTTTATTAAAATTGAGTCAGAGAGAGGGCAAAAGAGGGACACAGAGGGAGATGGTGAGAGCCTGAGTGGAGCTGGTGGCAAAGTGTGCGCTGTAATCTGGGGGTTGGAGTTATGGTCCACTTAAACGAGCGAGAGTGTGAGTCAGCTTCATCGCAGTGACAGCAAAAAAAAAAAAAATGGCGCAACAATGGACTGAACAGAATGTACTCCTCAGTAACAATTATATCTATTCTTGCTCTGAAATACCACCTTCTCCTCCACAATCCCCCCTCCGTGTCCACCCCTGCAACTCACTCTCTGTCTTCCTGGCCCTCTATTCATCTCTCCCCTCCGGGCTTTTTCCTTTTATTCCCCTCCTCCGCTGCCGCCTCACCTGTTCACCTTCGCTTTCTTTTTCCTACGTAGGATGAGAATATCCACGATGTGCTCCAGCTGTTGGTGGCTCTTATGTCTGAGCACCCAGCATCTATGATCCCTGCTTTTGACCAGAGAAATGGCATCAGGTGAGTGCAGCCCACACATGCATGTTCATACAAAAAGATCTATTGCTGCACCAAATACAGACATCTTTTTTATTCACCTGCATTCATCCTAAGACTTTCACTAGTTGAGTTAAAATCCAATTTTAATATACACTGTATGAAAATATAAAACAGATTTTTCCCTACTGTCTGATGTTATATCAGATTAACCTTTTCCTCTATTAGGTCAGTTTTAAAACCAATATTATTTCTGTTTGCTGAATGACAGCATAACAGACAGAGGTTTTTAAGGAATTGTTTTTTAGTTTTATAATCTTCAAAGTCAGACAGTTGGGTATCATCCTAGTAGTTTTTGGCCTATTCTTCCTGACAGAACTGGTGTAACTCAATTAGATCTGGACACAAGTTTTCTATTGGACTGATATCAGGACTTTGTGATGGTCTCTCCAAAACATTGACATTTTGTCCTTAAGCCACTTTAAAACTAATTTGGTGATATATTAGACTCATTGTCAATTTGGAAAACACATTTGTGCCCAAGCTTTAACTTCCCGGCTGATGTCTTGAGACATTGCTTTAGTATTTCCACACAATGTTCTTTTATCATGTTGCCATCTATTTTGTTAGGTGCACCACTCACACACCACAATGCTGCTACTCCTGTACTTCACAGTTGGGATGGTGAACTTATGCTTTCAAGTTTTGCCCATTTACCTCCAAGTTCAATAATGGTCATTATGGCCAAACACTTCAATTTTAGTTGCATTAGACCACAGGAAATGTCTCAAAAATAAGGTCCTGCATTTGCAAAAATTAATCTTAATTTTTATGTTACTTTTGGAGTAATGGCTTTTTCCTCTAACTTGGCTAGTTTCACCTTGGAGAATGACACTCTTACCAGCTTCACCCAGCATCTTCACAAGGTCTTTTACTTTTAATCTGGGGTTGAAACTTACATTTTGCACCAAAACACCCTCATCTCTGTGACTCGGAGCTGAGTTTTCTTCCTAAACGGAATGAAAACTGGACATTCCAGTGTTGTTTATACTTGTGTATAATTATTTGAACAGATGAATGTGACATTTTCAGACATCTGGGAATTCTACACAGGGATAGCCCAGGGTCCTCAGTAGTCTTTCTGGTATCTTGGCTGATATCTTTTGATTTTTCCATTATGTCACACATGTATGTTAAAGGTGTTGCCTTAAAATACATCCAGAAGAGTGCCTCCATTTAACGCTGTTGTGAATTAATTAATCAGTAGTTTATGGCATCATAGTCCCTGCTTTCCTAATTTTTTAAGCTGAGTATTGTTTGATACTAATCATAGTATATGTAAACTTAGGAGTTTAAAAAAAGGTCAGAAAAAGTTGCCCAAAAAAGGCATTCTCTCCTGATATTCTGGCAATTAGCAAAGATAAATATCTTTTGTATTCCCAACTGACCTAAAACAGGAAATAATTAGTCTGATTTAATTTCAGACAGTGATGAAAAAAGTGTTATTAATTTTTTATACGTTGTATATAAATATCTGGTTTCAACTTTATATTTGAAAACAAACCATTATTTTTAATTACATTTTTTTTTTATGTGCCTGCTGATTAGAAAGCATGTTCTGTCCTCATGCGGTGGATTTGTGCAGCAACATAAAAATGTACATGTAATCAAACGTATCGTTCCATGCCGAGTAACGATACCTAGGAGAACAGAGCCTTCTGATTACTTGAAGACAGTCGGGCCAACAGTGGGGGAAATTTTCCCAATGCGTAACTCCACTTGGATGCCTTTTCAGTTGCCACAGTAACTCTTATTGCTAGAGAGCTACTTGCAAGCTGCGCTGTCTTTTTATATGTCCCCTTTGTGCACTCATTTGAAATACATCAAACCTGTTGCTTTCTTTATTTACAACCAGGGTTTTATGTGCAGTCTGCAAAAGTGTGGAAATTGATTTTGTCATTTCGAAGTCTTAATAATTTGAGGATAAAATAGAAAAATTACTATGGGAAAATCAATCTATGTTTATAAGACGTCTTTTTTTGTTCAGCTCATTGAACAATTAACTGTTGACAGATCCCACATATAATTGCACTTAAAAATCAGAAAATAAATAATGTAGTGGTGCTGTTTTAGCCTTTAGACAATTTAAGATCAGGGTTTTAAGTTGAACCTGTGATTCCTAAACTGGATCCAGTTTAGATTCAAAACTAAGCCTTGACACGAAATTGTACAAACATAATAGAGGTTTTACAGACTACGAACTGTGATTTAAAGAAATCCCCAAGTCTGAATGTTTTGAAACAGTGTATCTAATGCCCAATAAGATACAAAAAAACCTTTTACAACAATGCCAACTCAGGAGCTGAATAAATCTGTCATGTCATAATTTGTTGAGCATAGTTATACAAATATCTAATTGGATACTGAATTGAATTACTGTGAAAATAATTAAATTTGAGTCTGGTAAAATGTGAAATATTAAAATGGAAATTGAAATGGAAAATGTATTGGAAGCATGTAAAACAAAAACATGAAATATTCCGTTCTTTAATTCCTTTTAGTCTCCATCCAAGGTTTAATCCCCATATGTTTGTTGTTGTTACAGGGTGATCTGCAAGCTCCTGGCCTCTAAGAGTGAAAGTATACGAGTTCAGGCCCTCAAAGTTCTCGGCTACTTTCTTAAGCACCTCGGTCACAAGTAAGTCAATACTTTAATTTCTTTTTTCTGCTATTTTCTATTTCTCTTGCCCAGCAGTCAAGGATTAGGGAAATTTAGGGATAGAGATTTTTGTAGCCACTTTCTGATTTCTCATTCCAATTTCAATTTCACTTTAGGAACTGTATAGTTATTAGTTATTAAAAGCAGAAATGACAATGTATGTTAGAGAACAATTACTATAAAATGGATTATATATATTTTTTTTTAAACAAAGACAAAATGATTCAGGGGTTATATTTATTTATTTTAATTTTAAACTGGCTTTAGCACCATATACTGAAGATTAATGCCAATAGCACTGCAAAATAGCAGATTCATTGTTGATATTAAAGAGATTGACCCTTACATTTTCAAAAGGCTGCCAACATTTCCAAATCCAGCATGTTTCAAAAAAAAAAGAAGATGATTACTCAAAATGAGAAAACAGAGAAATTTTGCTGCACTCAGTCTTATTGTTATGTGCTGCAATTGTCGGTCTCTCTCTCTTGCAGCCTGAACAACTGTCAACAACTTGTGATAGAAAGTACATTTTCCCTTTAAATAGCTTTTTTGCACATCTGTGCTTCTTAATTGTAACCAGCTCACTGATACTGAGAATAGCTAACATTGAGTTCTTCCCATCAAGTTCTTCTCATTGAGTTCACAAGCTGTTTCTTTCAGTCACAAAATAAAAACACAAATATTGCATAAATGCTGAGAAACTGTCAGACTCTACACTGCAAAACTATAAGACAATTACAGAACCTCAGCATTGCACTCTCCAGTGAGCTTTATAAGATCTATTTGTTCGTGCTTGTGTGGAGATCTCATCCTCGTCATCACGTCCAGGCGGAAAAATCATTGTGACACCTTGCACTCTGAGGGAGGAATCTTGATGCGGAACTATGAATGCTGGGGGATTTAGTCATCCCATGTGACATGGACACCTCTCACTGCACAACATGAGAGAGGGCTATCACGCTGCACCTCAACCCTACACAATTAATCCCCCACCTACTTAAAATCTGCTCCCACCACACATCTTATTGCTATTTGCATACTTTTGCATTATTTCAGAAAATTGCATGGCACTCCCAAGTCCACTTCGGCATTACAATAGCATTATTAAAGAATCAACTCTGTTGTGAATTGACAAAATATCTAAGAAGCTATGTTGTGTAATAAGTAATGTCAGATGAGGGTTTATTAGTAATTGAGACAAATTAAAGCAGTGTTACAGTTTAAACTGTACGTTCTACATTCAAAATGCTACTCACAACAGGCAGATTGGGAAAAAAAAAACAACCAAATGTTAAACTGTATCTCCAAGATTTATCGATGCACTGGACAGATATTAAAAAGTGGTTCTGTTGCAACACACTGGTTTCCAAAGGGCTATTTGCTGACGACTTATCGCAGGATCCAAATCCCACCCTGGCATATCACATGTATTCAAGAAATATGAGCACAACAAGCCGGGCATATGGAAAGCGTTAAAAAAGAAAGTTAATGTTTTGAGCAGATAAACAGCATCTAAACACTGTTTCAATTAACACCTCTTTGAAAGGCATCTTGTTAGTGCAAAATGCAGTTTTATGCCTGTCAAATTATCTCTTTAACAATTTTTTTGTAGATGCAGCTAAAAAATGCAAAAACTAACTAACAAAGAAATTACAATTTAAGGTAATGTGCTAATTATGTTATTGTTAATTTATATGAATAACTTTAAGTCTTTACTAGATTTTATGTCTTGTTCACATTTATTGGCACCCCAATAGTTGGAAAAAATAGTTGGTAAATAGTTGGAAAAGGGCCGTAAAATAAAGTCATCTTTTATTGCAGTCTTTTATTTTATCTCTATACTGATGATAAGACAAATACTCAATATCATTTTTGATAGTGCAGAAACCTTTTTTTTGAAGGCATGGGGTTATTCCTAATAAGAGCAGAAAAATAAGACCAAATACTGTATGACAATATATTCATTGTCCTAATTAGACCAAACCCATAAGTCGTCCAGACTCAATGTTTCCATTTGCCTGTCATATAGCTGATGAAACACTGACATTTTTCCACTCAGGAACAAATAAAGGATTATCTACCTAAAAATAAATTCTTTATAGTGTAAAAAAAATCTGGTTCATATAAAAACCTTTTTTACAGTGTAAGCAGCAATCTGGACCGTGCAAATGCAATCAGCAGCAGACACAGTATGGTAATTTTGCATATTATTATTGGTGATCAACTGCAGCCAACAGGGTAGGTTGCTACTGGGTCACACTAGCTTTGGCCTGAATTGTCATATTCAGCCTGGGTCCACCTTTTTTCACATTTGCTTGTTATTATTAGCTATATTAGCCAACAATTCCTTTACTACTGAGTAAAAGAGTAATGAATGTATGTATGTTGGTCATTTTTCATCTTTAAATCTTTGTACATGATGGAACTGTCGGTTGATGAAATTTTTTTTTTCCTGCATTAATTTTTACCCAAGTTGGAACATGGCCGGTGCATACTCAGCACCAACTCCACACCGGGAAGTGTATCCCTTAGCGGAGTTCAGCCTGACTTTACATCATAACAGGGGCTATCAATAAGGTGCTAACATAAATAAAAAAAACGTTAGCTTATGCTGTCTGGTATGTTTACTTCTTCACTATTGCAGATAAAGGAGCTTTACTGACCTTTTTAAATTGCTCTCAAACATCAGAGTGTAGGTTTTAGCGCTAGAACAGCGGGCATCTGGGCTTATCTGCACGCTTTGGCTTTTCGTCTGCCTCATATGCAAAATCCTTCCAAACAAAGCTTTTGCATCTGCCCTGTTGCCTTTCTCTGCTTTTCTCTGTACATCCTTGCTGTATTAACAGCCTTCCAACAGCAGCTCTGTGATTTGAGTCTCTGTCAAGATTGTTCAGGTGGCTGCAGAGAGGGGCGGTTTAGTGTCTGTGTGTCTGCAGTGCTGATGTGAACATTTGTGCACCAGCGCAGTAAGATGAAAATGGCTTAGTTTGTTTTAATTTTGACACAAATTCAAATTATTAAAGAATTCTGTTTTTTTTGTATCTATTATATGCAATGCTTTTGGTTTGACCACCCCACCCCATGACAGCAAATTATTTTAGAGCCTTTGTACACATTTTTACACATCTATGGTAGGTTCTGTATACTATAAATGACCCCAGTAGTCATTAACCTATAATGTTTGGTAAGTTATTAATCATTGAATAATTTACTGTTGATTACTATTATTGTTAAGTATCCTCACATTTAGAATAACAATATTTGCTTATGAAGGCCCCCGTAAAATGCTTTAATATGTAAAACAATTATTTGATCAACCAAAATGTACTTTTTTAGTCCACAAGAAGGGAAATTGCTTCATACATTGGTTTAGTAAGACTTTAGCACAGTATGGTATATACATACAGTTACATTCAATAAATTAAAATATTATTGAAATGTTAATTTATTTCAGTAAATTGATTTAATAGGTTTAACACATTATACAGATGAATTTACACAGAGACTGATTTATTTCTCTTAATTTTGATGATTTTCTGCTCACAGTTAATAAAAACACAACATTTAAAATTAGAATATTAAAGGTTGTAATTTTCAAAAGGTATTTTTAATCTGACAAACAAGGCTTATCAGAACACATATTCTAATTTATTGAGTTCGATTGAACATAAAGTAAAATTGTGTGAATTCACCCCTTTGTTTTTAAGATGAAATGAAATAACTTCCAGTGAATCAAGGTCACATGAATCTCCTTATTTTATTATGATTTACCAGTTATTTTGTAAAACCTTTATGGAACAAGAAAACCAGGATCCTTGAGCAATTGCTTGTATTTTTTCTCTCTTGTTCTTATTTACTTTTTATAACACCTATCTTGAAAACCTCTGACCCCAAACTTAGGGGTCAGAGGGTGTATAGAAATTAGCCAATTAGATGCAGCAATTTTGCAAAATACATGCTAATTTAAAGAAAATGCAGTTGACCTTACTGAGAGGTCATGTGTTTGGGGGTTTGTTTAGTTGTAATTCCTAATATCTTCACTGTCAAACAATCTGTACATTCTAATTGTCTATATGTTAATTCCTTCAACAAAGCCATTGGTGTTGGAGAAAAAAGGATGTGTTTAAAATGTTGGGTTTTCAAGCAATAACTATTCAATGTGTCGCCATATATATATATATATATACATATATATATATATGTATATATATATATGTGTGTGTGTGTGTATATATATGTGTATATATATATATGTGTGTGTGTGTGTATATATATGTATATATACATATACATATATATATGTGTGTGTGTGTGTGTATATATATATATAGATGTGTATATATATATATATGTGTGTATATAGATGTGTATATATATATACATATATATATATATATATATATGTATATATATATAGATATATATATGTATATATATATATATATATACGTATATATATATATTGAAGGCAAATGCTTGTTAATGTGGAAAAGATTACAATAAAAAAATCTTTAAAAAAGATGTATTGTGTTGACAGTTATATATATATATATATATATATATATATATATATATATATATATATATATCAGAATCAGAATCAGCTTTATTGCCAAGTTCGTGCATACAAACAAGGAATTTGACTCCGGTACACTTTGCTCTTTTGTTCTGTTTTTGCATTACAGAATATACAATATACAAATATATATATATTTATTTATTTATTTATTTGATTTATTTTATTTTATTTTTTTCAGGTTTAAGGTACACCTGAAAAACAATTAAAATCATAGATTAAAAGTAGGGGTGGTTGATACGGCAGAAATATACTATCACATTGTGAAAACTAAACTAAAATTATAATTGTACTTTCACTTTCTCAACAACAGCATAACCCAAAAAGAAAACATAACAGAACATTTGGGTCTGAGAACATGTCTGACCAAAGCCTTTGATTAGTGGGTGATATTACAAAGAAAGAGAGAGAGAGCTGCAGCAGCCAGTGCAGTCTTTCTTTCACGGCTGTTTTAATGTGGACATCAGTGTAAAGGGTTAAAAAAAAGCTTGTTTGAGAAAATGACAACTTTGTTTTCTCATGTCTACTGTAAGAATTAGCAAGTTTTACAATATTCTGCGTTTTACAGTGAATTTAATGTTAATTTATAATTCTGCCCATGTTTTCCATTACATAAAATCATAAAGCTTGGTACTATGAATGTCACAATCTCTTTGCTTTGAAAGACTGTCAGGATTTTATAACCAGTCACTTTTTAATATTTTTATACTGGCCACTCCTAGTCCAAAGGATTTTGTTTGCAAATACATCAGTGTTGTTCTGTGCATCCTGCTAATCTGTCATGTGCTCGGTAACAATCAGGGTCAGTTATAAGTATGTAATGGCCT
Organism: Girardinichthys multiradiatus; assembly: GCF_021462225.1. Taxonomy (NCBI): domain Eukaryota; kingdom Metazoa; phylum Chordata; class Actinopteri; order Cyprinodontiformes; family Goodeidae; genus Girardinichthys; species Girardinichthys multiradiatus. The sequence goes on from NC_061804.1 coordinate 21,635,731, forward strand.
AAATAAGATGCAATGATGTTTCTGTTCCCCTGCAGAAGGAAGGTGGAGATCATGCACACACACAGTCTGTTCACACTGCTGGGAGAAAGACTGATGATGCACACCAACACCGTTTCCGTCACCACCTACAACACTCTGTATGAGGTAGGTAATTGTGGGACAGCATCTCTTTTCTCAACATTTCCATACATACATACATACATAATCTCTAATGATTATGCCAGAATCTAATTGATTTGTATGCTACTGTAATAATGTCCACTAAACTTCTGATGATGCAGATTCTGACAGAGCAGGTGTGCACTCAGGTGGTTCACAAGCCCCATCCTGAGCCGGACTCTACTGTCAAGATCCAGAATCCTAGTAAGTACTGTAGAACTCCTGTGTAGCTTCCGTCTGTCACTCTTTTCTCTTTGCTGATGCAAACAAACAAAGTCTGGATTGAAAATCAGCTCTGCTGGTATCTCTCACTTGCTGGTTTCTTCCACACATCGCTCATAATTTTCTTCCTCACTTTTTATATTTTCTGCCTTCCCTGGTCTCTCATCAATGACTCACTGTTGTTTCACCCAGTGATTTTGAAGGTAGTGGCTACCCTGTTGAAGAACTCCACACCCAGTGCTGAGCTGATGGAAGTCCGGAGACTCTTCCTCTCCGACATGATTAAACTCTTCAGTAACAGCCGTGAAAACCGACGGTAAAAGCAAACAAACCCTTATTCCTGTCTTTTGTCTGCCATATGATAAATAAATCCCATGCTGCTTAGCAGCTCGTGTAAATTGTTTTGTGTTTATGCATCAGCTGCCTGTTGCAGTGCTCGGTGTGGCAGGATTGGATGTTCTCCCTTGGATATATCAACCCCAAGAACCCAGAGGAGCAGAAGATAACTGAGATGGTGTACAACATCTTTAGGATCCTTCTCTACCATGCCATTAAATATGAATGGGGGGGTTGGAGAGTCTGGGTTGATACCCTCTCCATTGCACATTCCAAGGTAATGGTGGAAAATGCACACTTCAAGTCTTTAGTGTCCTTTTTTGGCAAAATACAGTACTCTGCAGAAATGAGTAAGAATCTGTTTACTTATATAGCTCCCTTTCAAAATAAATGCCACAATCTCAACGCCCTTTAGAGAGACAAACAGAAGCATATTCTATCATATGGAATCCAAGATGTTCATAATTCTTGGAAAGAAAAACAAGAATAATATAAAAACTCTGCCAGTGATCGTGCCCAGAAACAACCAGCGCTGCAAAAAAGTGCCTAACAGATAAATCAAATTAACATAAAAAAAAAACAAGTTAAAAGGACAGGGTTAAAAACAACAATGAGATTAGGGAATAAAACATTAAGATTACCGACAGTAACTACCAACAGGCAGCAAAAGCTCTGTCATTACCCATGTAATGAGACACAGCCAAAAACAGGGGCACTGGACCATTAGTACTTTCTGAGGAAGATACTAATAAAAAGGTACTAAAGGCAAAAATATCTCTGTCACTAGTCCGTCCAGATGCGCTAAACCAGGAGTACTTTCTAAGCAATGTTGAACAGAAAGAGAACAAAGTTTCTAACAGCAATCTTTGCTGCAGGAGAAAATGCACACACTGCAGGTGATAGTCTTCTTTATTCAAAGAAATTATTAGGAAAACATACAGTACATCAAAAATGTTGGTACTTATAGCTCTGTTACTAAGAGCCTTTCAGGAAAACTGTCTTTTGTTAAATCTATGAAAAATACAAAAGTTAACTCAGTTTGACAGCACCACACCAACAAGGTGATGTCCTAAGAGCTTTAGCTGAAAACAAGACTGACAGAAGATGATCATTCAACAACTTGAAAAAGCATTTGTTATCGGTTGCAAGGACTGGACAGATAAAGAGGGAAAAGCTGCCGAAGAAAACCTTCGCAAAGACCTACAGAAAGCCTGGGGAAGAACTGTTCAAAACAAAGAAAAAAGGAAATTATGGTTAAAACTGACCCAGAGCAGCATATATGCACATATTAATAGCAATAATAATACGTTCTTATATGTTATATTTTCTTTAAAAAAAAAATCTATTTATCTAATTTTAATGATCATTAGTTGAAATGTTTAGATTCTGTCAAAGATTGTAAAGTTGAGCCAATATTATAGATGCTGGCCTTAATGGTCCTGGAGACTGGAGTCCCAGTTTTGTTCTTGCCGTCTGACCATGATGATCTATAGGCCCCCTTAGGAGTACCTTCTGAATATGATGTGGAGGGAAGCTACTGTTAGTACATGTCTTCTGGTTACGTTACCAATTATATCCCACCATCTGTCACAGGTGACCTATGAAGCCCATAAGGAGTACTTGGCTAAGATGTATGAAGAGTATCAGCGTCAGGAGGAGGAAAACATGAAGAAAGGAAAGAAAGGCTCCGTCTCCACCATCTCCGGGCTCTCAGCTGCGCCTGCCCCTGTCGTCAACGGGAATCTGGAGATAGATGACAACTCTCAGACGCAGACCCCTGAAAATGAAGCCGAGTATGGCGATGGGGCAGGCGGGGACTCTCGTAACCTTCTTGCCGAAGGATCAGTAAAGCGGCCGAATGGTGAAGCTTTGACGCCCGGGGAGCAGAGTGCCGGTCCGGGGGTGAGAGTCGAGGTCCACGACCTGCTTGTAGACATTAAAGCTGAGAAGGTAGAGGCCACCGAGGTGAAGCTGGATGACCTGGACCTGTCTCCGGAGGGCCTGAGTGGAAGCGTTGGTGGCAGTGGGGGTGGTGTAGGAATTGAAAATGGACCTCTTGTAGAAGTGGATTCTCTCTTGGACAGTTCTTATTGCTCTGTTGTTCCGAATCTTAATGGGAATCTGGCGCCCAAAGACGACATGGCAGGCTCAGGGGTTGGAATCGGCACTAGCCTGGGGCTGTCAGGGGTCAGCATGGAGGATGATGGTAACATGGGGCCTCTCATCACATTAGCTGATGAGAAAGACAGCGTTCCAAACAACAATGGATTTCTCTTCAGCAAGGTAGGATCTCATTACGGCTCTCTCTGGTTAATTAAAATTGTTTTTGTGGCGCTTTATCCTCCCCTTCTGGCCTAGAATGAATAAATTAATCTGCAGCTATCACTTCTGATTTTTATGCTTTCTACTTTCCCAAATAAAAGTCATTCCTGCACATTTTTCCTAATGCCATAATACTACCATTTATCTGCAACCAGGTTGATGAGAAGCTGCTTCCAGCTCTGGCATCCACAGATCCCCTTGTTCTTCCAAGTCCAGACCAGCCTACTCCGTTGGGCACGGCCCCTGCTCACTCCACCACCAGCGCCAGTGATGACCTCAGCCTGCTGGCCCACATGACTAGCTGCGACTCTGATTTAACACAAACCCAAAGCCATGCCTCTGGGGAACTCCTAGAGGATGGACCATTTAAGATCCAGAGTCCGCTGGCTGACATCAGCTCTATCGCTGAAGCTGAGAGCCAGAACCAGCTCCAAGGAATGACCAGACTAGAATTCCCAGAGGGGGAGGGTGCATCCGGGCCAGAGGGTGAGACAGCGGGGCTGAAGCCCGCGGGAGACACAGCCAGTACCACGTCTGATACAGAGAGGTCAGATGATGGGAAAGACAAGGACATGAAGAAGATCCAAACTACAGCAACCACCCAGGTGAGTTTGAACTCTCAAGGTGCACAATTACCTGGCTGCTTTGCTTTCTAATGGTTCTGTGAAACTACAGTACATACATCGCTAGTCTGATGTTTACACACACACTCATCTTAGACATGAATGCCATCCTAATTGTGGGCTTAATGATGCACCTAAACCCGTCTTTTTCTCATGGTTTAATGATTATAAAAATATATGTCGAAAAATGTAAACAAAAAAAATGGATGCGCAGGTTCTGTTGATTGTGGATTTGAGAAAATCCACAATCAACAGAAACAGTGTCAGAATTATAAATACTACTTCAAAAATATACATACACCCCATTTATATACAGGTAAATGCTTTTTGTATGAATCAATTCTGTCATAATTCTGGCTAATTAAAATAGTTGGTATTCTGGCATTAACCTGACTTTTCAAACATATTACCCAAACTTTCAATGGTTTCATTCCTGAAGCTTTATGTAAGCTTGTTTTATCCATTCTAAGACTACTTTTGATTTTTCTTTGGATTGTTTCTCCTATTTTGACACCTAGTTTCAACGGTCCACCTGTTGTTTCAAAGTAAGGTTGAACAATTTGAAAGTAGCTATGCAGACCTTAAGCATGATGCCGCCACCACCATGCTTGACTGTTGTTATAGTGTTGTTAGATTGAAAGCTTCACTTTGACTCTTCCAAACATACATCCTGTGGACAATGATACTGGTGCACCAGCTTGGGCCTTCTGGTTCTAAGGATGCTATTGAACATTTCATCTGAGGTAATAGTTTGGGTCAAAAAAAGAACACTGGACATCACTGGGTTTTCCAAGAGGCTAGTGATACCAAACACACATCAAAACTAGTTTTGGGCAGATGAACTGAATATCCTAAGCCCTGACCTCAATTGGATTGAAAATGTATGAGCTTCCACACATACTGGCTTATTTTTAACCTTGATTCATCAAGTGAACTGTAACCATGTGACTGTTTTTACGTGCAGACCTAAATGAGAAATGCACTGTTAACTTTTCAGTCGTCCACTCCTTGGCAGGCCCTGCACGGCCGTACCGCAGCCCAGCTCGAGCGGGACCTTCGCGTTGACCTGGGCTTCCGGGGAATGCCAATGACGGAAGAGCAACGGCGCCAGTTCAGCCCCGGCCCGCGTACCACCATGTTCCGGATCCCAGAATTCAAGTGGTCCCCAATGCACCAGAGGCTGCTCACTGACCTACTCTTTGCGCTGGAGACGGACGTGCACGTGTGGAGGAGGTTAGTAGAGCCACGTGAGATGTGTATGTCTGCTGCACAAAATTAGGTCAGCTGCACTTTTCCACCACTTGTCTCACTAAGTAACTTTTCCTGCCCTCATGCTCGTTTTTATTTCAGCCACTCCACCAAGTCAGTGATGGACTTTGTGAACAGCAACGAGAACATCATCTTCGTCCACAACACCATCCATCTCATCTCTCAGATGGTGGACAACATCATCATCGCCTGCGGAGGCATCCTGCCTCTCCTGTCAGCCGCCACCTCCCCTTCTGTAAGTGGCTCTTCTCTGCCCCCATGTGGTAGAAAAGAGAACTGCGGCTCTTTAATGTACCTCCACGTGTTTGTGAAAGAAACGGATATTTTCCCGCAGTTTTATGGTTGCTAGTTTATAAACAATCAAACCCTAAATGATCAAGAGTTACATATGTTGAAATTTCGTATTAGTAGAGCGTCCTGTTTGGTTTTACAATGAACATGAGCATTTGTGAATGAATTAAACTTTCAAGAACATGTAGATTCTTCTCATCAGTAACTTCATATATATAACTTTTGATCTAACACAGCATTTTAATCTTTATTTAAACTTTGCTCTTAAATTAACTCTTTAATTTGATCATTTAAATAACTTTTAATTTCTATTATCTATATATTTTAATCTTCGGTTTCCTCTCTGTGTTACGTGTATTTTGCATATTTTCTTGTCTTTCTTTGTCTCTGTTTTTGTCTGTTTTGCATGCGCAGAGTTCTAAGAGTAGTGCCAACACTGTAAGTTACAGTTTCTTCCTCTTTTTCTACTTTGTTAATTCTTATGTTCTAGTTTTATTATCACTGTAAGCATCACTAACCTATGCGTGTCTGATTTCCATAGTGTTTTATGTGGCTGTGCTTCTGTGCTGCTAATCAGATGTCCAATTTTGTTTGTTATTTGCTGTGGCCAGACCTGTATCTGTTTGTTAAACATAGTAGGAGGAATGTGGAAAGATTTGTCAACAATAAATACTTTGTGGTGAAGTCTTTTCTCTGAAACAGATCAAATAAATAGTTCTGGTCAGACGTTTTCCAACACACAATATTGGAATGAATTTCGTATTATGTTTGAGATTTTAATTATTTATTTGAAAAGCTATTTTTCTCGGATTGACATATATTACAGCATAATGACAGATTGATTCTTTTTTGCACAAATTGAGTTTGAATTTGTTGTGGATTTTCTTTATTAAATACAGAATCAATATTTTACATAAAGCCTGCATGTATGTAGACATAAACGTTCCTTCAATATTTGGATAACTGCCCTTCAACAAAATGCACAGATCTTGTTCAGATTCCTCAGGTGTGACAGCCTTGGCTCTTCCTGACATGCATATTGTCATTGTGGTTAAGAAGGCATAGGGCTTGTCCATGTAACCAGCTGCACATTTTAATCGAGCTTAAAGGTGTTCATTTCAGAGTAGGGGCTACTATCTTCATCAGTACCTTCTCAGTCCATGTTGACAAGATGCTTGCTTCAATGTAGGCAGCTGCACTGGTCTTCCAACCGTGTCCAGTTTCTAATCTTTCCTGGGCTAAAACTGGAACACAGTTGGGTGTATGTTTGGAAGAGTCAAGGGGAAGCTTTCAAAGCTAATAACACTATACGTAACAGCTCTCAAGCATGGTGGTGGCAGCGTCATGGTGAAGTTTTGCTAAGCTACCTCCTAAACAGGTAGATGGTTGAAACGTGGACACGACTGGTTGTTTAAATAGGGAAATGAGCCCAAACATGTATCAAAACTGGTTTTGGAGTGGATAAGCAACATTAAGCTTCTGGAATGGTATATTGGAAATTTGTGGGCTATGCCTGGAAGCCAGTTCTGTGACAAGAAATTAACCAATTTAAATAAATCCTACAAATTCTGTCACAAAAGTGGGCAAATATTTAGCCAGAATTATGCCAAAAGTTTGTTCATGGCCATAAAAAGTGTGTACCTTGTTAAGGGGCATTTATCTAAGTATTATTTGAGGTGCAATACAATACAATACAAATACCGTAAGTGTGTTTTTATTAGCCTTAGTATACAGGCTAAAGCAAACAAGCTTTAGGAAACTTGCTGTTTGAAGGCCCTTAATGTGAAGCTCTGAAAGAAAGTATGATCTGTTGAGGTATATGTATAATTTATATATCACGAAACCTTTTTAACCAATTCACTTCTGAATTGAATCAGTACATAACAACAGTGTTGTCTAGAAGAACAGTTTATATAAATTATTAAAAGTTTAAACTTAATATGATCTACATGCTTATAATGTGTATGTAAACTTCTGGCCTGGACTGTAGTGTATTTTCTATAAGAAAGAGAACAAGAGTGTTTTAGACAGTTCTCAAAACTTGCTTTTGCTAAGAATGTCCCGTTTGTATCAACACTGAAGAAGGCAGGAGGAGCCGGACCCCTGAGGGGTTCAAAAGGAGAGGAGGTGAGCCCCGTTCCTGGGGGAGGAGGCACAGGGGGAGAGGTGCGTACAGAGCCAGAGACTCATCATCACCAGAAGAACTAAGAGCACCAACCAAAGCACTTCTGTTCTCACTCTGTGTCCACACTGTCTGTGCTCTGATGAGCCTCCTGATGCGTGCACTTTGTCGACTCCCCACAGATCTGCACACTCTGCTTACAGAAGCAGTGAAACTGCAAACCAAACACTTGGTTTAAAGCTCTGCTATGCTGTTATTAACTTATATATATCACATTAGAACACATTAAAGCAGACATAGTTTAAAGGTCACGTAACAAGGTAAATTCAAGTGACCAGCTTAATCACAAGCCACACTGCTGCTGTCACCATGCTACTGTTACCATTACCTGTATGTCATCAGGCTCCATTTCCTCTGTATTGTGGACAGCACTTTATTGTTTCAGGATTTCATCATCTTGATTTCTCAGCATGACACTGAAGGTTGCTCTTTCTGTTTTTTGCTGAAAACTGACATGACTGATTTAGTCATGCTGATCCACAGCCCAGCTTTCCCAAAGGCGATATCTTTAGAAAAAGAGGATTTCACTGTTTCTCCTTGTTGGCAGGGAGAGATTCCTTTTCGCTGTCTTTACGACCCAGTTATTACAGATTAACTCTCAAACATATGTGTATTTTTGCTCTGCCCTTCCTAGACGGAGTTGGAGAACATAGAGGCGACACAGGGCATGTCTTCGGAGACGGCGGTCACTTTTCTGTCCCGTCTGATGGCTATGGTAGACGTTCTGGTGTTTGCCAGCTCACTGAACTTTAGTGAGATCGAAGCAGAAAAGAACATGTCATCGGGAGGTCTCATGAGGCAATGTCTCCGCCTCGGTGTGTGATGCTTTAACAAATTCAGTATTGATGGAAATCTAAACCACTGCATTTATGGGTAGGGTGTAGACATGATGTGTCTTACAGATTTATGACCTGCTTCAATATATAGCTAGTATCAGCTGTGCTGTTAATATTTCAGATTTTAGCTTAGCTTAGTTAATTTCTAGCACTTTACTTTGAAACTAAAGCAGAAACATTTGTATAAGAGATGCAAAAAGAAAGCGGTGGTTGACTAAATTCTGTTGATTTTCAGCGTGATCAGTTTTTGTGATTAGTTTACTTACCATATAAAAGCACTGCCAGATTGCACTAAAATAAACACTCTTTGGTGTGGAAGTTGTTACTGAGTGAGTAAGACTTGGCTATTGTCAGGATCAGTGATGTTTTAGTAATGTCAGTTGTGTAAAATGCAAACAGTATTTGGTTTAAAATAGATAAACCCTGTTTAATATTTTACTTCAACCCTTCTAACACACAGACTTGACATAGCCTCTATATATATATATATATATATATATATATGTATATACACACATACATATATATATAAAAATTGGTCACAAAATTCTGTGCAGAGCTTCTCAACTTTAAATTCTCTTTTAGAAACTGGAAACTGCTCATTTAGCAATTTGCCTAATAAGTGAAGTGAAAATGAAGTCTTTTAATTTACCCTTGAACTTATTTATTTTCAACCCAATTAACACCTGGCAATATCCCAAAAGTACCCAAAAAATGCAGGTATCCGATTAAAAATTTCTGATTACTTTTTAAATACTGTTAGGAAGCTGGGAAATGACATTGCCTGAAATCCTAATGAATATAGCTGAAACCTGAGGACCTTCATAGACCCACAGTATGTATTAAAAACAGAGACGTAAACTAGAGATACACCAATAAGACTTTTGATCCGTGTTTCAGATTTTGGGTTTTTGTAAAGTTTTAAACAATTCTAATTCATTTTTTAGAACCTAATGTTCACCTTATACAGATAATACACTTGGCCCTGTCTTTCTGTGTTTAACCCTCTCACTCCTAGACATACAGAGGTTGGACAATGAAACTGAAACACCTGTGATTTTAGTGTGGGAGGTTTCATGGCCAAACTGGACCGGCCTGGTAGCCAGTCTTCATTAATTGCACATTGCACCAGTAAGAGCAGGGTGTGAAGGTTCAATTAGCAGGGTAAGAGCACAGTTTTGCTCAAAATATTGAAATGCACACAACATTATGGGTGAAATACCAGAGTTCAAAAGAGGACAAATTGTTTGTCCACGTCTTGCTGGCGCATCTGTCACCAAGACAACAAGTCTTTGTGATGTATCAAGAGCCACGATATCCAGGGTAATGTCAGCATACCACCAAGAAGGACGAACCACATCCAACAGGATTAACTGTGGACGCAAGAGGAAGCTGTCTGAAAGGGATGTTCGGGTGCTAACCCGGATTGTATCCAAAAAACATAAAACCACAGCTGCCCAAATCACGGCAGAATTAAATGTGCACCTCAACTCTCCTGTTTCCACCAGAATTGTCCGTCAGGAGCTCCACAGGGTCAATATGCACGGCCGGGCTGCTATAGCCAAACCTTTGGTCACTCATGCCAATGCCAATCATCAGTTTCAATGGTGCAAGGAGTGCAAATCTTGGACTGTGGACAATGTGAAACATGTATTGTTCTCTGATGAGTCCACCTTTACTGTTTTCCCCACATCCGGGAGAGTTACGGTGTGGAGAAGCCCCAAAGAAGCGTACCACCCAGACTGTTGCATGCCCAGAGTGAAGCATGGGGGTGGATCAGTGATGGTTTGGGCTGCCATATCATGGCATTCCCTTGGCCCAATACTTGTGCTAGATGGGCGCGTCACTGCCAAGGACTATCGAACCATTCTTGAGGACCATGTGCATCCAATGGTTCAAACATTGTATCCTGAAGGTGGTGCACCAATACACACAGCAAGACTGGTGAAAGATTGGTTTGATGAACATGAAAGTGAAGTTGAACATCTCCCATGGCCTGCACAGTCACCAGATCTAAATATTATTGAGCCACTTTGGGGTGTTTTGGAGGAGCGAGTCAGGAAACGTTTTCCTCCACCAGTATCACGTAGTGACCTGGCCACTATCCTGCAAGAAGAATGGCTTAAAATCCCTCTGACCACTGTGCAGGACTTGTATATGTCATTCCCAAGACGGATTGACGCTGTATTGGCCGCAAAAGGAGGCCCTACACCATAATAATAAATTATTGTGGTCTAAAACCAGGTGTTTCAGTTTCATTGTCCAACCCCTGGCTACTTGCTGAGCTTCTACTGTGACTAAATGTATGTGCTCCCTTTCATACTCTAGACTTGAAAACTGGCTCAGAGTTCATCTGCTTAGATGTCTTTCTCTCCAAGATGAAGCCCCTAAAGGAGCTATAACCATTAACATTCACTTTTCCTTCCCATAGAAAGGACTCCTGGATCAGCGCTTCTTTGTTCTCTTTGTGTCTCTGCTCTGTTCTCTCAAACCCCCAGTCGGTCATGGCAGATGGCCGCTCACACTGAGCCTGGTTCTGCTGGAGGTTTCTTCCTGTTAAAAGGGAGTTTTTCCTCTCCACTTTTGCTACATGCATGCTCAGTATGAGGGATTGCTGCAAAGTCAATACAAGCAACTATCACTACATGCTCATCCAGGAAGGTGAATGCTGCAGGTCACTGACTTGATGCAATCTGCTGGGTTTCCTTAGATAGAAAACCTTTGAACCAATTTGAATAATAAACTGCGTCTGACTGCATTGTTTGATTGGTAGGATTAATTGGAATGTATGTACCTTATTTGAAATCTGTATGATTCGATTGAATTGTCTTTGTAAAGTGCCTTGAGATGATATGTGTTGTGAATTGGTGCTTTACAGATAAAACTGAATTGAATTGAACCATGACAATATATAAGAATATTCAAAATAGTTTTTTAGCTTCCCTGTAGTAGAGGCAACATCATCCCATGTGTGAGAGAACACTCGCTGTAAAATTGGTTTTTACAGATTTTTAGAACAAAGACAAGTTTACAGAGTTCATATTTTAAACTTTTTTTTACCATGTTATGTTAGTGCAAGTAGCCCAGCTAGCATGAAAACAGTTGTCTCTGTGTGTATTTTCTAGAGAATGTAGATCCTTACTATTATTCTAAACTTCAAAACAGCTGCCAACATTCCAAAATCCATTATGTTCTATAGTAGACAAATAGAGATTAGAAGCTCAAAATGATACAGAGCAACTTTCCTGCCCCTATATTCAGCCTTTCTGTTATATGCTTCAAGTCCTGCTCTCTCTCTCTCTTGCAGCCACATCATAGAGAATACATGTTCCCTTAAGATAGATTGTGAAGTCTCTGTGCTTCTTCTGACTTCACTGTAAACACCCCACTGATACTGAAAATTGTCAACTTTAAGTCTTCTTCACTCAGTGGCACAATCCACATGGCAGAGTGTGTTGGAAGCATAAACTGGCAATGCTGAAATTTAGTGCATTCGCCGATCAGCAACAATCAACCTGAAAATGTGCAAATTCTGGTTACAAGATAATTTCTCAGTGCATCTCAATCAAATTCAATTCAATTCAATTTATTTATATAGCACCAATTCACAACACATGTTGTCTCAAGGGACTTCACAAAAGTCAGGTACATACATTCCAATTAATCCTAAACATTGAACAGTGCAGTCAGATTCAGTTATTTATTCAAATTGGATAAAAAGTTTTTCTATCTAAGGAAACCCAGGAGATTGCATCCAGTCAGTGACTTGTAGCAGTCTCTCCTCCTGGATGAGCATGTAGAGACAGTGGACAGTCACTGGCGTTGACTTTGCAGCAATCCCTCATACTGAGCATGCATGTAGCGACAGTGGAGAGGAAAAACTCCCTTTTAACAGGAAGAAACCTCCAGCAGAACCAGGCTCAGTGTGAGCGGCCATCTGCCACAACCGACTGGGGGTTAGAGAGAACAGAGCAGAGACACAAAAAGAACACAGAAGCACTGATCCAGAAGTACTTTCTATGGGAAGGAAAAGTGAATGTTAATGGATGTAGCTCCTATAGTCGTTTCACCTAGAAAGAAAGAACAGATAAACTCTGAGCCAGTTTTCAAGGTTAGAGTCTGAAAGAGAGCACATATAATTAGTTACAGTAAAAGCTCAGTCAATTGCTATGTCTAGGAGAGAGAAAGGGATAAACACTGAAAGACAGGGCCATGTGGTTCATCGGTAGAGGGTGAGCATTAAGTTGTTGCCAGCAGAAGCTTGGACGATGCCCCTCTCCAGAAAGGTGTCACAGGTAGACACAGAGTCAGGCTAGGTTTAGCTTCTCGGAAGAGAAAAGAGAGAGAACATAAAGTTAAAAGCTAAAATAACAGCAAATATTGCAAAATTGGAGAGTAGTGTGAGAATGTAGCGAAGAGGGTGAAAGTGGTCATTATGTCCTCGAGCAGCCTAAGCCTATAGCAGCATAACTACAGAGATAGCTCATGATAACCTAAGTCACTCTAGCTATAAGCTTTATCAAAACGGAAAGTTTTAAGCCTAGCCTTAAAAGTAGCAGTAGTAATAGTAGTTAGTATCTCCTAACATAAACTGCTAAAACCTGCTATTTCCAATGTTTTTGACACCTCAACTTTGACCATTCTTTATTCAAAACAGAGGAGATCCTAAAATTGCATGATCCTGGCCATGAGCAAACAATAATTCAGTGGTGACATCTCTAAAGCATTTAGAAACTTTTCTCTGCTATCACATATGGTGCTTGCTGTGTATGGGGGCAGAGCTACTCCCTTGTTACATAGCTGACCTACAGTACGACCCACGCTCTGAAGCAGAGAAAGAGACTTTTCTTTCAGTAGACAAAGAGAAATATGAGGAGTACATTATAACACTTGCCATAGATAATCAAGTCCTTTCCATCATTTAACATATAAAATTATTTATTCATTAAGCCTAATTAATGTTTAGAGTAAATATTTTAATGCATACGCTGTTTTTCTAAATAAACACTAAATTTGGAATTTTAGGATGCAGTTTTACATCTTTCTTAATTATCTGTCTTAGATCAATTAATTCACATAGAAATGCATTCATAAATGCAACCACTCATCTGAGAATCTTTACTTATTTAGGGCCAAAAAATAAATAAATGAGTAAAACAACAAATAACTGCCCTTAGGTGTGTATGAGAGTGGGCATGGTTTTTTGTCCTGTGTGTGTCTGTGTTGCCCTGCGATGGACTAGCGACCGGTCCAGGGTGTACCCCACCTCCCGCCCATAGACTGCTGGAGATAGGCACCAGCTTCCCCGCGACCCACTATGGAAGAAGTGGTAGAAAATGACTGACTGACTGATGAGAACAAATAAGAGAAGAAGAACTAAGACAGGCCTCTGCTGCTGACAAAAATACAAACTGTTCTGATAGGTCAGCTCTTGATTCAGGCTTTCCTCATTATTCTGCTTCTGCTCATTCAAAATGAGCTCTAAGAAATTATTTAATTGGACTCTGAACCATGTTTTTAATTAGTGCAATTTTCCAGAAAACTAAAATATCTTTAAGAATACCCATCGTAAATCAACGATTATTTCTTTGCTGGTGCACTTTTTATGCTTAGTGGTTACTGTACAAATCTTAAACATTTAATTTTTTTATAAAGATTTTCTAAAAGTCAATGAGCGTTGGATTAAAAGTTATTTGCAAAATATCACGAATTATACCCAATATACTTTTTTGAACCAATTCTGATCACGTCTCTGCATCTCAGCTCTGAAAATATGCAGCATTTATATAGCATCTTACATTTTCTGGTGTTTTGTAATGGACAAATAAATGCATAAATGTAGAATTTTACTCTTTACAAAACATGTTTAGGCCAAGAAAAGGAATTCACTGGTAGCTTTAAGTCACCCTAACCACCATATCATGTTCACCTGTTTTCTCTATGTTACCTTCAGTGTGCTGCGTGGCTGTCAGAAACTGCCTGGAGTGCAGACAAAGACAGAGAGATCGAAGTTGCAAGTCTTCACTGACCAGCAGCAAGTCACAGGACAGCCTCCACAGTGCCTCCACTGCCAGCAAGGTACCAACCAGACATTCATCATATTCACATCCTGCAGAAGAAAAACTGACACACGAACATCCACATGTATGACCCAACACATTTCATGCCTTATATTCTCAGCAGGATCCAGACAGACTCCTACAGGACGTGGACATCAATCGTCTTCGAGCTGTGGTCTTCAGAGATGTGGTGAGCATGCTTGTTTTTGAATTTATTTACTTTATAACTTAAGCGAAAAACCTACTATGTTTGCAGTATTTATATATTTTTTATTTTTGTGTTTTGCTGCAGGACGACAGTAAGCAAGCACAGTTTTTGGCGCTGGCAGTCGTATACTTCATATCAGTTCTCATGGTGTCAAAGTACAGAGATATTCTGGAACCACAGAGAGAGATCGGCAGGTCCACCAGCTTGTCGGGTAGAAGCATTCGCCATGAGATCAACTCTCCGACCAGTACAGGTGATCTTTCTATTTCCGTTGCTTCAGTATCATCTATATCACACAGTAACTGATCAGTGACTCAATGTTCTAACCCTGGAATGGAGAGAACACAGACTGCAGCCAAGCAACAATAGTCTGCCAAGGATATACAATTTTTACACAAAACAGAAAGGTGGAAGAAATACGTACTATTCAGCACAGAAAAAAGTGTTTACAAGAAAAGATGTCTGTTGATTTCTTCTCGTAGACTCTTAAATCAAGATATAGGTGAATGTAAATTAAAAGAAATTATATTTCATTTATTTCTTTCTCATCATAATAGAGCACCCATCTACTGCCTTCTCTGATCGTGACAAACAGACCCCTACCCCGGTGGATGACTCCCCGCTAGCCGGCCTCCCCCACACGGATTCAGGCATCGGAGAAGAAGGACATGTAGCCGGATCCCTAAATGGCTCAGAGTTGGGCCTCGGTGGGCTCGGTTTGGGCCTGGTGGGGAGAGAGACAGACAGAGACAGAGACAGAGATATTGGAGGGGGAGGAGGAAGCAGTGGAGGAAGTGGGGGAGGAGGCACAGATCTGCTGTGCAGTCTGTCGTCTGATGTCCGGAGGTCACAGGAGAGCCTTCTGGATTCTCCCCACAACCCCAGATCCATGCAAAACTTGAGCCAAGCCCCGCCTTCATCCATCTCCAGCATCAGTCAAACAAACAAAGGCATCAATGTTAAGGTGTGCTTGTAAAAACTATTTAGGGCACCCTATGAAAATGTCTTGTTCTGACATACAGTATTTTCATAGATATTTAATATCAATTAAATACTCAGAAATGAAAAGAAAAACTAAAGCAGAAAATGTTTAAATATTCTGTAATTTAATAAGAATTCTCATGAGGGATAAATTAGGATTCCCCCACATTTATTCCCACTTAAACCTACTCGTTTGTATATCATGTTAGGTGTGCATGATAAGAACAGTGTTGCCGCATTTCGTACATTTTGAAGGAGATTTGCCCTCAGACCTCAGAATTTTAGTTTGGTAAGGAGATTACAGATGTCTCAAAAGGATTTGAAATCAACTATTTAACTATACACTTCTATAAGTTAAGAACATTCAAAACAACTGCTAACATACCTAGCTCTCAATGTCTAAGCAAGTTTACCCTGAATGCAGAACAGAAGATGCTAAAAGAAATCTCAAAAACCAGTAAAATGTCATCACAGGACCGACAGCAGGCTCTTGCTACTGTTAATGAGAAAGTTTAACTTTCATGACAGGTCTGCCAGGGGAAAACATTAATAAAATCACTTTGTTTGCTGCATTTTCATTTACCCCTGACCAGTTAGGTTTAATCATGCATCTTTGACCATTTTAAAATAGGGTCAGGATGATTAATCTACCATTTTAATTTTTAGCTTGCATCAATTACACAGTTACAATTGAAGGATTAAAAATATGGTCGAATCTTTTAAAATGCTGCCTGAAAATCATCTGCATCTACCTAAAGCATTCACTCTATCCACACTGATGAGCTGTACATTCAGAGTTTCAAGCTTCCTTAGTGGTATTTTGCCTAAACTAAAACAAGTGTTTGTTCAGTCATAATTCTCTGTTCACCAGCTTTGTTTCTTCCTCTGAAATGCAGGAGATCCTAAAGAGCTTGGTGGCGGCTCCCATTGATGGCACAGAGCTGGGTCAGGAGTCCGGACCAACGCCCTATCACCCAGACCCTGCTCTGAAGACTCATCCTATGCTGCCCATGCAGTTCCACTCCTTCGACAGGTCGGTCATATTTACAGGGGGACCTGCAAATAAAGATGTTGATTCGTCAGCACTGGCGTTTACACATCCATCAGTTGATCAGTTATTACTGTCAATACTAATAAAAACTCATGTACTTATGGAAGAACTAGAACATGGATATGAAAAAAATATTTTGAATATACTGTCTTAGCAGTTTTCTTTTTCTTTATTGAAACCCAAAAAAATACAAATGAAAGTCTAAAAATATGAATTCAACTTAAAATAGTTTGTTTATTGTGCACTGCAGATGAGAAAAAAAAGGCTTTTTGTTATTAGTTAAAAAGATTGATGCTATATGACAGCGGTGAGGTCTTTTGTTTTGTCAAGTCTCGCATCACACGGTCCTTCTTAAAACTGATTAGCTACTTAAATTTCCTCTGCATCATTTAGTCTCCTTGATCCTGCTCTGTCACAGCCTCTGTGAGCTAAGTCATTGATTGAATACAGTATGCATTATTAATAGCTGATGCTCTATATCTATCTCTCTCAGATATCTATATCATTCATTAGGCCTTTCTCCATAGGTCAGACTGGCTTTATGCATTGTGTCCATGAGTTTGTATAAATTAGAAAAATAAAATATTGCTACGAACAAACTGTAACTTAATTTTTTGTTTTAGTCTAAAAATATGTTATAATTTATACATATATAAACAATATGTTCTAAATATATATATTTTTTTCCATTTTTTTTGGAGTAGCATAATCTCACACAACAAAATAGAAAAATCCAAATCACCAATACCGCAATTATTGGTATCTCCACTTATAATTTATTGCACAACCCCCACTTGCCATTAGGACAGCACATCTCCTGCAACACTTAAGAAGGTTCCAGCATACAAAGGGATTTCTGTGCTGCTTTGACACTGTTCTGGTCTACTATCTTGCTGAAAGTCCCAATGACGAGCCATTTTCAGTTTTCTGGCAGAGGCTACCAGATTTTTATTGAAAACGTTCACTTAGTGCAAAAAAATCATTATGCAATGAATTCTAACAAGGTTCTCATTATGTTTGCAGGAGAAAGAAGCCCACCTCATGGGTCTTCCACCATACCTAAAAGTGTGGATTGAATGTCTTTCCACATATTCTCCTTTGTTTAAAACCAAACTTAACTGCATTGTTTGTGGCAATAACTCTCAATATTTTTCTCATCTGATCAAAGAATTTCAGTTTAATTCTGTTTAGTGATTTTCCTGACATGCCTACCAAACAACCGGTTAATATGCAAATTGTTGGTTAGCCTTATAACATTACTCTTGGATGCAATTGTCTAACAGTGATGTCCATAGACTATTTCCCTCCCTACTCTCTGGCTTACTGTGTGTAGTGGGAAGATAAACTTTTAGAGCTGCAACAACAACAAAAAATAAATACAAGATTGACACAAATAACTGCTTGGACTTCAAGAACGATATATAGAACGATATATAATTGTACTGAAGTATAGATGTGATTTTCATTTTTCAGTGAGAGGCTATATTTCTGCCATTAGGAATTAGGATATTTTAAGACTTTTTACACATCTTTACCAGGGCAGAACATTTTTGTATTTGCTGTATATATTTTTGATGATGTTTAAGCTGTAAGCTTTTTTTTTTTTTACATTGCTTTTAGTTAATCATGAAGGTCCCATTGAGATTCAACATTTCTTCTTCTTTTTCATTTATAATGGCAGAAATTATTAAAAAACATATTGAAATGTTTCCTTTCATATTTTTAGTTGTATATTGATTGAACAATTCAGTATTTTTACAATTTTCCATTCCTACACCCCAGATTGTAACGGGGTAATTTAAGTAAAGAGGGATTATCTCTGATTTCTGCTTCTGGTCATGAAGGAAAAACTCCTCTTTGCATCCAAATATGAAAACACTGTTCACCTCTATATTGTAGGCAGTTGTTTTAAATGCAACAAAGGGAATGTTTGGAAAGACGTTCCTGAGTCTTTTTCTATTTCCAAAACATTTGTAAAATAATGGTTGATGCATATTCAGAGATGCAATTATTGATTGACTTCACGCCGTTAAACTACAGTCAGATACCTGCTCTTAATACTCATACACTACCAACACTCGACTTGTGGTGACCTCAGCGAGGACTGAAGTCACCTGTCACTTCATGTTGCCATATACTGCAGGCCCTGCAGAGCCAGCGTTTCACATCATTTCAGTTCAGTTTATCTATAAGGAGCCATTTCACAGCAAACGTCAACTCAGGTGTCTCAAGCGCCACTTTGCCTGACAGTTTTGTGTTTTATCTTTCTACAGGAGTGTTGTTGTTCCAGTGAAAAAGCCCCCACCCGGCAGCCTGTCAGTCAACACGGTGGGCACGCCCACCACCGGTGGAGCAGCCACTCCTGGCAGCACACCCAACATTTTTGCTGCTGCAACAGCAACACCCAAGAGCATGATCAACACCACAGGTGAGAGATTACATAGAAATGATGGATGTGTAAATGGAGCCTCGGTTCTACAAAAAAAGATTTGTCCAGGGCAGCAAAACCTACTTGACTCTTAGGGGAAAAAATGCTATACACATTTTTGTTAATTGTAAAATTTAAACTTAACTTTCTTTTTTTGGATTTTTTTTGGGGGGGATTTTAGAACAGATAAAACAGAGAAAACCTTAAATATTTACAAGAAAAAAAAAAGCTTTCTTTTGTCAGATGAGTACAACTAAGTTTGTTTTATATTTATGAAAGACTAAAAAAAGCACATAGTCCATATCTAAATGACATAAAAGCACTTATTAAACCTGTGCTATTGGTGTCTTTCTCTTGTAGAAATTAACTGAGGGGGTTGGATGAAAATCTACAGAACTGCTAAAACCAGCCTTTACTGATGCCTTTTTTTTCAAAAGCCTCGCTCATGTTCAAATTAAGTGGCAATTTGGAGGGCCTAAAGAACCACATGTTGTTCTAGAGCCAAAGGTTGCAGACCCCTGTATTAGAACCCAAAGAAGGAAAAAAAAATGAAAGGTGGCGAGTTTATAATTTGCCTCTTTTCTCTTTCGTTTCCATTTACAGCAGAAATGTTCCTCAAGGCACCAACGACCACCACTCTCTCTAATCTGCAGCTCAGTTACTATATATTTTTGTATTTCTTGTTTGCATAATAGCATGCAAACCCCCCAATTTATCTGTTATAGTCATTAAAAAACAAAATCAGAATTGGCAAGAGAGACCTTAAAACAAACTTAAAATAATTATTGGACAGGAAAAACTTAATGGATGCATAACTAACCCTGTTACAGATTTATTATTTTTTTTTTTTTTTGTTGAATAACAGTCAGGTAGGACTGCATTGATTGTGTTGTCCTACAGCTCTTTGTTGCTTTACTTCCACACTGACTGACTCCCAGATAATAAAACTGAATAAAAACAAGCTGAATCAGCAGCTGTTTTTTAGAAATAGTCAGTGTCACGGGAACCGATGCGTACAGTTTAAACTATTTAATGCAAGTAAGCAAACTTACCTCAGGCTGTCACTAACGCTCTGGTGCATTTGCTCTTGTTTACTTTTTTCACTCATCATAGAAACAGATGAAGCATCACACGCAGCAGATCCATTGTAGGGGAACAGATTAGTATTCACATCTCTGCTGCCCTGTCAGATAAACTGTGCTGTATTATGCATCCATAATGGACGAGGCTGGGGGTTTGCTCCCTGCACTGGATTCTTTATATTGATTGAAAAGCTATTTTCACAAACCATTACCAGAAAAGGTGCGGCAGCTTGTCTAGGGAAATAACGTCCAAATTGAATTTATGTGGCTCTGATCGGTGATATAAATGTTTCATATCTGTAATGGTGGTCTTGTTTTTCATCACTATTCCTCTAACCTCTTCACCCCCCCACTCAGGTGCTGCAGACTCTGCCTCGTCATCCTCTTCCTCCTCGTCATCATTCGTGAATGGCGCAACTAGTAAGAATCTGCCAGCAGTGCAGACAGTGGCCCCGATGCCAGAAGACACAATGGAGAACATGAGGTGTGTATGAACACCGTCATAATAGCTCTTCGGCCATTTGATTTCCTTCCTCTTTTTCTGTTTTCTTTTCTTTTTAGTTTGTATTATCACGTTAATTCGTCTGGCTTCAAGTGTGTTGTTATCATATTTCCACCTCACTCCCACCCCTTCATCCTTCTTGGAGAGTTCTTACAGCTCACAGAGAGATTAGATGATGTTTTTCTTGTCTGTAAGACCTGGGAGCATCAGGAACGTGGCTGCAAGCTCTAACAGCTTAGGTAGCAAATGCCTCAGATCAGCCGCCATCAGTTCATGTAAACAATGCATCCAATTCTTAAGTGAAACAAGAGCAATGCATAAATTGTTTTACAAGTAAATCCAGAGCACTTGCCTCTGAAGTCCAAATGGGCACATCTACATCCAGTTAGAGAAATAAAGTAATAAAAAATATGAACAAATTACAGGGATTTAAATGATCTAAGATCTAGCTTTGGTATTAAACCTGTTGGATGTAAAAAAAAAAATGGCTGCAGTTGCACACACACAGACTGAGCTCATTAAGAGGAGGGCCAGATGCATCCAGCCAGAGGAAGTGAAACATGAGCTTGCCTGGCTCCCAGGCTGAATATCGATTAAGATTAACATTCCTCTCGCCATACTTATTCATGCACACGAACCACTGACGCATCCCACTTAGTCAACGCTGTCTGCCGTTCTTCAGCCTCGACATGATAACTGTGTTTCAGTGTTTAGCTTGCTTTCCACTGTAGATGCCTGAAGACATCAATTACAGTTCACTGAAAAATGTTCATACCCCTTAAAATTTTTCTTATTTTCTTCATGTGAAAAACCACAAACTTTGATGTATTTTATGTGATAAACCAACACAAAGTAGCAAGTAATTGTGAAGTTGAGAGAAAAGGATACATATTTTGCCCTCCAAAAAGATGGAAAGTGTGCCATGCATTTCTATTAAGTCCCATTCACCCTGATACCCCTGGATACAATCAAGAGCAACCAGTTAAATACACTAATTTAATGCCAAAGAGAACGTCTGGAGGAGCTGCATAGATACACAGAACAGAATGTGTTGAATAGTCTTGTATTCTAGAAATCTGGCCTATGTGGAACTGGGGCAAGAAGACAACTATACCTGAAGGAGTCCTAAAAGGCGTGTTTGCAGTTTCAACCCGTATAGGAGATACCACAAACGTGGAAGAATTTGCAGAATTGGACTTTCTGCCCTACATGAAAATATTGTGTGGCCGAAAATGAACATTACAGGTCACACTAAAAACACTATCCCCACAGTGACCCATGGTGGCAGCAGCATCATGATTTGGGGATGCTTTTCTTCAGCAGGGGCTGAGTAATTGCTCAGAGTTGATGTAAAGATGCATGGAGCTAAACGAAGGGCAAACCTGGAAGAAAAGCTGTTAGAGGCTGCAAACGTCTTGAGACTGTTGCAGAGGTTCATCTTCCAGCAGGACAACAACAATAAACATTCAGCAAGAGCTGGTTTCATGTGCCTCTCAACGTCTAGACCTAAATCTGTGGCACAACTAGATGTTCACTAACATCTTTCTGTTTAATGTGACTGAGCTCCAGTTAGTTTGCAAAGAAGAATGGGTAAAGAAAATCATCCTCTAAATGTACAAAACTTAAAAACATTAAATATATATACTCAAAGTGAGCTGCAGCTGTAAAATGTTTCAAAAAACATATCAGTTTCCTTTCACTTAACCATTTTGTGCTACTTTATGTTAGTTTAGTACATAAGGTCCCGATAAAATATTGTAAAGTTTCTGGCAAAAATCTGACAAAATATGAAATATTTCAAGGGGTATAAATAGTTTTCAAAGCAATGTATTTATATAAGCTTGAGGTCACCAATTTTAATGTCTTCCAGAGAACATGTAAATGTAACTGTCTTTAACATCAATCTTTGTTTTGTTTTGGTAAAAACACTGTTGACGTCTCTAAAGTTTAAATACGTTTTTACCAACCAGGAAGTGACTTCAGGAGAGAAAATTATTTGTAGAAGTTTGTACTGTAATATTAGCAGACACAGGAGCGAGAGTGTGTGTATATGTGTGTATGTATGATCCTTAATCAGTGTGCATGTCTGCATGTGTGTTTTTTTATGTGTGGTTTGTATTGCAGTGCCTATTGTGAGGTGGGGCAGTGTGCTCTGCGCAGCGGTCAGACCCCCCCTGAGCTAAAGTCTTTTAGCTCTCTGGCAGGCTTCCAGGCAGCCCCTCGAGATGCAGGACAGTGTTTTAGGCAAGGAGACACCCGTCCGGTCCCCTCCCCCCTTCTACCACACCCTCCACCACACCCTTTCTGCTCTGACCAGTTATTACTGAATGTTCTCTGTATGCCATGTAACCAAAGACTGACATCTTTGCTTCAGCAAGATGGCGGCATCGCTTCTGTTTTAAGGCCAACAGCTCATACTGTTCGCATTTACGGCACCACATTTAAGTCTGTCCCTTACTGCATGGTTGTCTTCACACACTCAGCCCAAAGTCTAGATCAGACCTGGGTTACACTTTGTTCTTTTACCCTCTCCTAGGGACTTAGGTCACCAGTGTTTCCATGGTAACAAACTTTAAAGTTTTTGTTACAGAATAATGTTTCAGTTTGCTTTGCTGTAAAACTACTGCTTTACTTTTTGAATTTTTTTTCAAACATGGAAGCCCTTAAAAATCTGGTGATTCATTTTTCATCTAATCTAAATGTGTTTTCCACCTGTTTTCATAATATGATAACTGTATGCTGGATTTTATTTGAAGTGGGGTTCTGTATGGTAGTAACCAGTAGTTAGTATCTTAAGGCTCTCAGTTTGAGGGAATATCTCCATGTCATGGATAAAGTTTTTATACAATCAAACCCAGTCTACAAAATGGCATTTGGTTCATGCAAACTCAGTTTTATTGATTTTTGAAAAAACATTTTTTTAATCTTTTATTTTCCAGACGTTTGTGTTGCTACGCTAGCTGAATTTGGCTTGGGAGGTTTTGTTTCACATGTAACAAATCCTACAACAAACCCACACTGCTTTTCATATAAAAAACTACTGGCATCTATGTAAACAAAACACAAATCCACAACTGAAGGTGTGATGAAGTTTTACAAAGTAGCTTCAGCTTGCATGACACTAATGGTTTTAAAAGTGGTGTAGCGGTAGAGCGGACGCCCAACGCAGCCGTCCTAGGTTCGATTCCAGACCTTGAGACCTTTGCTGCATGTCTTCCCTTATTTCGTGTCTGGTAACTGTCAATAAAGGCCGTTAGTGCCAAACAAATATTTAAAAAAAAGGAATTCTCTTTGGAACTGTCCTCACTCTGTTTAGCTGTTAATTTAGGTTGTTCAGACCTCTATCTGCCACATGTAAGATACTGACTGCTGAGAACTCCTTAGAACCCAAATATATATAAAATCTGAACTAGAACAACAGGTGAGAAAATGAATTTTATGCTACAATGTTTTTCAACTTTCATTAAACAAGATGTTAACTTCCACCCATCCCACACTTAAATTATGCTTTTAAAAATATATTTTTGTATCATTGCTTTTCTTGATATATGCATACAGTTAATCAAAATGAATATAATCATTTTGAGAAAATGTGCATTAATTCACAATAAATTAACAAAAGTAAACTGCTGTTTCTATGGGTTAGTGTAGAAATGCATGACCCCTAGAATGGGCAAAATCTGTTAATTGGATACCTGCCTTGACATAATTCTGATATTATTTTTCCTCATTTACTAGAACAAATTGAAAAAATTAAGTAGATCATAAGTAGAAAGTGGATCACAAGTATTTTTAGGGCTTCCATATTTGACAAAACTTTTCTGTACCTGAGCCATTACACATAAAAGTCTCAAGCACAGAAATACAAAGCATTTATAGTAAAAGTTAACATTCAGTCCAGTTTGCAGTAGTTTAGTGCAATATATTAATGCTGCCTCATTCATTTTTAAGTTTGCTCAGTGATTAGCTTCTTAACTGCAGCATCTTCCAAATATTAACACAGCCGCCGTGCCACCAAACCCAATCCATCATCTTGTTTGATTCTGACTCTTTGTGTCGTCTATGTCTGGTTTGCACTCCCAGTTTTTCTCTTGTCCTCACATTTCCCTGCTCATTTCTCTCATGCATGTTTGTTTTGCATCTGTTTGTATATTCCACACATTTTAAGCTCTTGTCTGTTTGTCTCTTATCTTCTTCTCACTTCTTTTGTCCTTCATCCTTCTTTCTCACCGTTCCCCTCCACAGCATCACCACCAAGCTGGAGCGTGCTCTGGAGAAGGTGGCCCCGCTGCTGAGGGAGATCTTTGTGGACTTTGCTCCCTTCCTGTCCAGGACGCTGCTGGGTAGCCATGGGCAGGAACTGCTCATAGAAGGTACAGGTGCTGTACACGGCTCCTTTTTCTCTAACTGGCGTCCCTCTCTGTGGAGTCTCCTCATTCACTGTCCTTCACTGCCATGTTTTGAGTGTGAGAAACACCAAGCGCGCGTGTGTGTGTGTGTTTGAGAAATACAGAGCGAATGAGCATCTTTGAGCTGCTTCACTCATTCGTCAAGCAGGTATGAAGTCACTATTTTGCACCATATGAACTCAGCTAGATAGACCTGTATCTGTTCTTAGATCAGATTATATTTAGCATCACTCAGTTTATAGATCGTCCTAAATGTGTCCTCAATCTGCCCACCAGCTTCCTGTTTTGTGATTCACTGTCTCTGTGTTCCTTCTTCTCCCTCTCTTTCTCTTCTTCTACCTCTTTCCTTCCTGATTCTCTTTGCTTTTTGTCTTACCTGTGGCATGCTTCTTTTAAATTATACTAAGGTGACTCTGTAATAACAGAAATTACTAACTATACTATAACTTTGATATTTTAGCGTCTCAGGAAGACGCGAGTATTTCTGTTAGACAAGCAGAAGAAAGACTCCTGACTGTGGCGTTTGTGTCTGTTCTGCAGGTCTGGTGTGCATGAAGTCAAGTACATCTGTGGTGGAGCTTGTAATGCTGCTCTGTTCTCAGGTCAGTAACTATTAAACTTAATTCTCGATAATCTGGTTCATCTCTATAAACCGGATTATCAGATCATTTTATTTCACTATTCTAAATTTAAAAAAGTGAAAATGACAAGTCATTTATTATACAGAATGACAAAATACTTACATCTGTAAATTTTGATGTTTTTGATTTGCAGCTGATGAAATGACAAAATTCAGTTCTTTGGAAAATTAAAATATTAGGTTAGACAAATCCAAAAAGTATTTTTAAGAGACATTTTATGGCCTAAAACATTATGGTCTAGACAAGCCACGAGAATCGCTACTTCAATTTATTTAAAATGTCTGATTCAGGACACTGCATCTGTATGCTGATATTAGTGTAAATGCAAAATTATATCTGTGAGGAAGGTTGTTTTAGTCAGAAATACGCCTGAATCTGTTATTAAATTAATATTCATATTTTTATGTCCTTCTTATTCCAAAATCACTCTTCATAAAAGACAGTGTTTGATGTAGGTAAAGTTGTATTCGTATTTTGGTCATCATTTACTGAGTTTATGTTTAGTGTGTGTCCACACCATATTTTCAGTCTCATTGACATTAAAGCCTTGATAATATCTGCTTTAGGGGAATGTAAATTACAGTTTAATTAAAAGTTTGGAAGAGTTTTGCAATTCGTTGCCTGCAGCTGGAGTCAGTTCTTCGAAAGCCAACACATCCAAAATAACTAACTGCCTACCAATGAAATCTTAGGGAAGTTCATGCTTCCCTCTGCTGAAAGCTTTATGGAGATGCTGATTTCATTTTCAAGCATGACTTGGTATCTGCTCACACTGCCAAAAGTACCAGTACCTGTTTATTGATCATGGTATCACTGTGCTGGACTGGCCAGCAAATTGGCCTCACCTAAACCCCATAGAAAATCTGCAGGGAATTGTAAAGACCAGAGAAAACAATACAGACCAGCTGAAGGCTGCATCCTTAACATGTCAGCAGAGCCAGAGGCTGATCACCTCCATGCCATGCCACAACGCATTGACGCAGCTATTCATGTAAAAGGAGCCCCAGCCAATGATTGAGGATATTTACCATATTCTACGTGGACAGAGATTTTCAGTATTTTTATCATATTGGTCTTGTGAAAAAATAAAATTTTTAGAGAAACTGATTTCTTTTTTTTTTGGGAAAAACTAACAAACAGAGGCTTGAGATATATCACTTTGTGTGTAGTAAATCTATGAGGGCCACTTTTTTAATAGAATTACTGAAGTAAGTCAGCTTTCTAATGATCTGTTTTCTTTGTTTTTAATCATCAGTTTTATTTGTTCCCTTTCTCATTTCAAGAAACTGACTTGGTGCAAACTGCTCAAACAAATTCCAGTGTACCCTGATGCAAATGGCAAATAAAAACTCTTAAATCTTGAATATTCTGATGTATTCAGCTACATCCGTACTATCCACATAGTGAAGTCTTAAAACTGCATTTTTCAAATTTTTTATGTTTTGAATGTTTAATTCTTGACCTGTTATGATGATTAATGAAGTTAAAACTATCCATAAACTGTGAGGTTAAGAATATGTTCTCACTTGGGAATATACTCAATGTAGGTGTGATATGCATGCTCACAATAAAATAAAACTGCACGTTCCTTATCTTAAAATTTTATAATATATAAAAAGTCAATTTAAATCATAAAAACATCTGACCATGACTAATGTAGAGGGTTTTCTGGTTCTTTTGTCCTGCATGCATTAAACCTGGTGTCTCCTTTTTTATACTTAGTAATCAAAACGCAGGATGACACTCACCATTACAGAGCTGGGCAACCAGTTTTCTTTTAAGAAATGAAGTCTGTCTCACATCTTGGCTCCGTTTTCTCTGATTTTTTTTCTTGTAAGAGCTCTTCTTTTTGGAGTCATCCTCAAGTTCCTTCCTCCTGCTCTTTGTCTTTAACTCAGCCACTCCTTCTCTGCTCTCTTCTCCCCATCTTTCCATCTTCAGTCACATCTCCAGTCTTTTCTGCTTTCCTGTTCTCAGTGTTTTCAGTAGCAACTGCTTTCATCTCTTACCCTCTCCTCCCACCTCTCCCTTTTCTTTTTGTCTTCCGGGAGGCAGCTTGTCAGCATGTATAGTATTACTCCTGACTCCCATCTCGTCTGCCATTAGAGGCCCATGGAGAGCAAACTGAAGCCCAGAAATCGATCCCCTGGATGCTGGGGTGTAACAGGAGATGGCCTTAAGAGCCAGTGGAGCTAATGGAGTGCTGATAGTTTTCAGGCTTTCAGCAGCACTGTTATTCCGTTCAAAAGTTTCTCCTCCCATATGCACCAGAAATGGAAAATAATGGACAGTTAGATAATGCATTTTTATTGATATTTACAGAACTGTAAAAATGTTTTTGTTCTATTTTATATTGAGTAATTTTATACTAATGGCCCCTTGATTAGACATTTTTATTTTAGTTAAAACTTACTAGATTCTTGTTTCGTTATCCTCAACCCCAAAACAGATCTAAAAAAAAAAGTTTTAATAAATGTGGTTTGTTCTGCAAAATCTGAAAGATTATTTTTTAAAAAGGTAGAATGTGATTTATAGTTCTAGATTTCTTAAGTTTAACGTTTTGTGCACAGAGAAAGTATTTCCCCCTTCCTCTTTTTGCCGTTTTGTCACACTAGGGGCATGATGTGTTGCTTTTTGAGAGCTCTTGGCCTACTTCATTTCGTCATACAAGTTCTGTTTAGTTGTTTTTTTTAATTCTACATATGTCTGGCAGTTATCAGGCCGGCCGATTAGTAAAATTAAACAAAAAAAGTTAATAACAGCAAATTAAATATTTAACAACGGAGCCATCGCCTTCTCCAGTTACTTTTTTCTCCAGAATACTTTTTTCCATATTGAAATTATCATAAAAAATTTTTTTGATATTTACTCAGATTATTTTTATTTGATATTAAAATAACAATAAGAGGCCAAATACCTCTTCAAAGTACTTTTTCTGCTATGACAAATCTTTGCAAAAATGTATCTTGATTAATCTTCCACATACAGGAATGGCAGAACTCAATTCAGAAGAATGCTGGACTGGCCTTCATTGAGCTTATCAACGAAGGAAGGTAATCCATCAAGCTTAAAGGTTCTGCTGCCATTCACAGTGCCCTCCATGTTCATTGGCTCCCTTGTTAAGATGTGTAAGAAGCCTTAAAATAAACAAATCTCTTTTGCAGTAGTATTATCTTACACAATTACCTTTTACCTAAGTACAGCCTAGAAAATATCCCAAAATAACAAATAGCTTTTTTGCAAAATAACCAGTGCCACAGTTATTAGCATCCCCTGATAATATCAATAAAATAAATGTAACTGAAAGATTTCTTTTAGTTTATTCTTTACTTTTTGAAATCGATCAGTGTCTAGGAACATTTAATTATTAATCTATGACTTTTGGTTTCAATGGGGTGCAAATGGAATGTGGCACAGAAGTCTATTTCATTTAGCCTCTGGCAGCTAGGCTGAATGAGGATCATTATTTATCTCACCATCCCACACAGTCAGGGGAATGTAAGGAAGTAAAACAAAATTTACCACACTAAGGAGTGACATCTTGAGGCCATCGAGTCTCCATAGCATAACTAGATGCTATCTACATGCCAACAGAGTTTTTGAAATTGAACCCTGGGAAAAGGCTTTTATTTTCTACCATCACAAATATAAATGTGGGGCATTTTCTGATCTCTTTAATTTTAACTGGAACTCCAGGGTTATTTGGTGTGACATTTAGGGGAAACACCTCATGCTCACTGCTTACGCATGGTGGAGGATCTATGATGCTGAGGGCCTTTTTCTTTTTCAAAGACCCTGAAGGAGTTTTTAGAGTACCTAACATCATGAACTTATTTTTAGGAGAGTTGCTGTTATACCGGCAAAAATGGCGTTCCAAAAAGTATTATCAGAAGGGACGTCAAAAAATGTTGCAACATTGATTTTGTTAAAAAGAATGTTTTTTCTCCTTAATACATAAAGATTGGGTTTTTCTAAAATGTTCAGTGTGAGAATATGCTACTGCAAAAAAATAAATTTATTTTAAAGCTACAAATAAACTTTTGGGGCACATTTCATTTTCTTTCCCAGTGTTTGTGCAACTCACATCCGAACTCTTTTGTCAGACTCCTGTGCCATGCCATGAAAGATCACATCGTGCGTGTTGCCAATGAAGCAGAGTTCATCCTGAACAGACAGCGGGCCGAGGATGTCCACAAACACGCTGAATTTGAGGTAAACACGGACTCTCCTTTGTTCTTATATAGCAAGCTCTTAAGTATGTGCATTAATTTTATCACTTGTTTTCTGTTTTGTTTTTCTACTGCAGCAAAGAAGTAGGAATTCAATATTTTATAAATCTGTTTAGATACCAGTGTATTCTTTCTGAGGATCAGTAAGCATTAAATAAATAGATCAAATTAAATTTTAATTTGTAGGTTTTTTCTTTATTTTATTTTGACATGTGGACATTTGCTCCACAGTTTCAACTCAAGATGATGAACAATTAACTGTTTTGATGAAGCAACGTAATTTAAAATAATTCTCCTGTGCCTGATCCTCGCTAAAGTCCTTCACTCCCTCTGCACAGTCAAACTGTGCCCAGTACGCTGCGGACCGCAGAGAGGAGGAGAAAATGTGCGACCACCTCATCAGCGCCGCCAAGCACAGAGATCATGTGACTGCCAACCAGCTGAAACAGAAGATCCTCAACATCCTGACCAATAAGCATGGAGCCTGGGGGACAATGTCACAGAGGTGAGCGGAAAAATGTCAACGCCAAATTAGATCTCAATAAGCTTGAAAGCCATGCCAGGTGAAAAGAACAACAGCTGAGATCCAAAAGCTAATGGAGAACAAAGGGGAAATCATGATGAGAGATAATATGCATTAAAGGCTGCTACAACATCGTCACAATAATTCAAAATCCAATGTTTTCCTGATAATAAGCAGCCCTGCTGTTAATGTACTCACATCTTTGACTAAAGATGTGATATTTCTTACTTCTCATTATTCATAATGTAAAATTGTCTCAATAAATGGTTTCTTAAAATAGAACAAATAACAGACCAAAATGTCAGAAGAGTCCCTGAAATTCTCCAAATTATAGGACAGAAACATCTAAACTATAAACTACATAGAGCAACTGTGGCTCAGCGGGTAACATAGTAGTCATACAATCAAAAAGCTTTGGGCTCGATTCCAGCTTCCCTTGGGCAGAGCATTTAACCCCAGATTCCACCTGGTCCATTTAATAGAACTGAAATAAAAAAAGAATCACCACAAATTTTCTTCACAAGACAGATTATAACTCACTAACTTTTGCTTTTTTATCATTTCATGATAAATCAAAATGTAGCATAATATTTGAGAGGAAAAGCTCTGATTTATTATGTGTTAGATTGCTAATTATTTCATGATTCATCAGAGTGTGTGTAAGTATATTTGTCTCAGAGGCGACATCGTTCTGTTTTTGTTAGAGTACAGTAGGTGGTACACAGCTCGGCACATAAACAGAACTTCAACATATCAAAGGATTTTGAAATGCTGCAGGGTTGACATTTGAAACTGTCTTTAGCATAATTCCTTAATAATTAGCTGCTGATGGCTCTTATAGAGAAGCTTTAAATGTAGTTTAGTAAATAGCAAATAATGATAAATGTCTCCAAACAGTTAATATTAGGTAGTATTAATTAATGTAATTCTAAAATTTTATCATGTCCCATAGCACCATCTGGAATCTAGGAACTAATAACTAAAAATAATAATATACCAATTAGTCTGGAATGTCTGTTGGGCCTGTATGTGTCAGTTTCTACCGATGTTCCAGTTACAGACTGCAAAAGCTTTAAATTCACAGGCTTCTCAAGTAGCTATCACAGAATACGTAGAAAAAGGTGAACAAACGATTGTCTTCAGAAAGTACCATAACATTTATTACAGAACAATGGTTCAAATCAACAACACTAAATTTAATAAACACTATTGGCTAGTAACTTATATTGTGTTCCCCAGGAAATAGTAATATCTTCAGCTTTGTTTTTTTCTTTGTTTAAAAGCAGCAGCCAACAGCTCCAGCTGTCACGTAAAAAGTATTGTTCTCTTTCTAAGTTTCTTACACCTTTTCTGTTTTGCTTCATTTATTTTTGCACCCTTCACTGAGAGTGATAAGCTAAAACGGAGTCTTCTTCACTCTGTAACAATGTCCACATCGAATAGTGTTGGTTGTACCAACTCTTAGCGCTGATGCATGGTGTGTTCGCTCCCTGAAAACCCAGAGTTTTCAGTGAGTTTTAACCTCAACTTCCCCTTTTTAGTAAAAACTCTTTCTTTCACATTTTTGTTAAAGCTCTGTAGTTATGTGCCATCAGTCTCAGATGAAGCTCAAGCTAAGAGGAACAGGACTCATCTGCATTTTACTATTTGCTCAGATAGACCAAATAAACCTGAATTTAGTGTTGCATCCACGTTGCTTTGGTTTTAGCTTTCTTTTAAAAGTCTAGATTTTGTCTGTTGATGTCCATTTGCATGATCTCTCCCCTTAAAAGTGAGTTTATCGTGTTTGTAAAGTTGTAAAGGCTTCCAGATTCAAATCTTCATATAAAATGTTAATCTCCTAAATGTTACGAAATTCACACTTTGTCTCCAACTTCATAAAATACTCTTACCAACATCTCCCCTCCCATTTCTTCAGCCAATTACACGACTTCTGGCGTTTGGACTACTGGGAGGATGACCTCAGGAGGAGGAGGAGATTTGTGAGAAATGCCTTTGGATCTACACACGCTGACATTTCACTAAAATCTCTGGATGACTACGGTGAGTTATTTGTTTTATTGTGAACAATTAGTCAGTAGCAACTTTGTGCACCTCCTCACTAATTGTGTAACACAGGCACAGAGGAGGAGGAGGAGGAGGGGGGTCCGAAGTCGAAGAAGAACTTCCGCAGTCAGTCGGTGGTCGCCCAGAATCCAGAGGCCGAGTTGATGCTGGAGGGAGACGATGATGCCGTTAGTCTGCTGCAGGAGAAAGAGATCGATAACCTCGCTGGTAAGATGGAGACACAGAGAGGCACACAAACACATGGCACAGATGCCTTCATGCTGAGCAGTAAACTGTACATGACTCTTGTTTTTAGTACGTTTCCGTCCACGACTTTTTACCTCCAAAGGCAAGTTCGTCCTTTAAATATTTGTTTTCAGCTGCACTAACCACCCAGCTGATTAATCTGACTTATTAAGATATAATTAATAAAGTGACTAAAACCGATTCTGATTCAGATCAAACCTTGATGGCTTTAACACCTGATGGTGCAACCAAAGTTGACAATGCAGATCAGTTTTAATGTGTTTGAAATGCCTCTGATGTTTTGCTGTCTTTGATGATTTTTGCTTCTTTGGACCTCAGGCCTGTCTGGGCTATGAAAAGATAAATAAATATTACCCCCATCCTTCTGCAGGCCCTGTGGTTTTGAGTACTCCTGCTCAGCTGGTAGCTCCTGTGGTGGTGGCTCGAGGTACTCTGTCCATCACCACCACAGAGATCTACTTTGAAGTTGATGAAGATGATCCTGCTTTCAAGAAGATGGATGCTAAAGTAAGAGAAAGCCACCTTTTTTTCTTTTCTTTTTTGCTGATCAAAGTGCAGACGAACAGTCGAAAAAGGAAGGATGAGCTACTTCATTTTCTTGTGTGATATATTGACGTCCATCCTTTACAGGTGCTGGCTTACTCAGAGGGTTTGCACGGGAAATGGATGTTCAGTGAGATCCGAGCTGTGTTCTCCAGACGTTACTTGCTGCAGAACACAGGCTTAGAGGTCTTCATGGCCAACAGAAGTGAGTCTGCAAAGATTTTACCACAAACTGAACTTAGTTTTTGAGGTGCTTTCAATAAAATCGTTAAAGCCTTATTGCTACATATCATTCAGATCTTCTTTTATCAGATAAACCATCCAGATCCCTCAGGTCCTCTGATAAACGTCTTGTCATAAAACACAAAATAAGAAAAAATCTACGACTGCAGCATCATCTTCCTATTTCGTCTCTTTTCAGTGGACCAGCCTTCTGCTGACCTGAGAGCAGGAGAGACAAAAGATGTTTCTAAAAATAAATTAAAGCTTAGTTTTAGGTTTGATTTTTAGCAGATTTTTTATAAGTAAGACACCTTACTCCTAAACCTTGACTTGAATAAAATATATTAACAGTTTCAGCATGAGTTAATTTTAAATACCATACGTATTTTATTTCTGTTATTACTGTGATTAATGAACTTGTTTTCATGCAGGTTAAATTCTAATTATATCTAAATTTGATGGCGTGAAAAGGCAGGATAAGTTGAGAAAACATTTCACTTAGGTCTAAAAAAAGATTCAGCCTAAAGATGAATTTTGTCCATCTAAAATGCAGTAAGAAGTTAGCAAAAACCAAAATGACAGCAACTAAACAACAGTTTGGAGTTTCCTATTAAGTCATATTCTACCTTACCCTACAATCAGTCTAAATAAAGAGCATCTGAATCATCATTTGGACTAAAGATTTCTGACATGTTGATTATGTTTTCTCTTCTCCTCTCCAGCATCTGTGATGTTTAACTTTCCCGACCAGGCAACAGTCAAAAGGGTCGTCTACAGCCTCCCACGGGTGGGGGTGGGAACGAGTTATGGACTTCCACAAGCCAGGTATGAACCATGTGTAGTCCAACAGTAAGAAAAAGACTAAAAATAAATATTCCATCTTTGTTTGCGTCCATGTCTCAGGCGCATCTCGTTGGCCACCCCACGTCAGCTCTTCAAGTCATCGAACATGACGCAGCGCTGGCAGAGGAGAGAGATCTCCAACTTTGAGTACCTCATGTTTCTAAATACTATTGCAGGTAAATACATTTTACAAGCCAGCGTCCTTGCTAACATGTATGATGCATTTGTCCTTATTTGTAGTCCAATTATTTGAATCTGGTGAACAAATATATAGTACCATACTTCCTTATGGTGTATTTGATCTCTGATAACTTTTTTGCTTATTTGTTACTCTGCATTTAGTTAAACATCCTTTAACAGGATGCAACTCAACCACCATTATCTTCATAGTTATCAACAAGCTTTTGGCATAGTTCTAGCTAGATTTTTAACCATCTTTGTTCTTGGAACTGTTACAGCTTATTTGAACCATTTGGTCTCCTGGCACAAATCAGCCTTTTAAACATAAATCATACATTTTTTAAATCATTTTAACTTCACTTGAAAGCCATTTTTAATCGAGATTTGTAATCATTGTCACAGACCTCGGAAAACACCCAGTTAAAGTAAAACAACAACAAACAAAGATGTAGACTGTGGCATTGACACGATGTTCAATGGGTACTAAGGGGCCCAAAGTGTGCTAAGAAAATATCCCCCACACCATTACACCACCACCAGCCTGAACCGTTGATACAAGGCAGGATGGATCCATGCTTTCATGTTGTTGACACCAAATTCTGACCCTACCATCCGAATGTCGCAGCAGAAATCGAGACTCATCAGACCAGGCAACGTTTTTCCAATCTTCTATTGTCCAATTTTGGTGAGCCTGTGTGAATTGTAGCCTCAGTTTCCTGTTCTTAGCTGACAAGAGTGGCACCCAGGGTGGTCTTCTGCTGCTGTAGCCTATCCACCTCAAGGTTCGACTTGTTGTGCGTTCAGAGATGCTCGTCTGCATGCCTTGGTCGTAACGAGTGGTTATTTGAGTTACTGTTACCTTTCTATCAGCTCAAACCAGTCTGGCCATTCTCCTCTGACCTCTGGCATCAACAAGGCATTTGCGCCCACAGAACTGCCGCTCACTGGATATTTTCTCTATTTTGGACCATTCTCTGTAAACCCTAGAGATGGTAGTGCATGAAAATCCCAGCAGATCAACAGTTTCTGAAATACTCAGACCAGCCCGTCTGGCACCGACAACCATGCCACATTCAAAGTCACTTAAATCACCTTTCTTCCCCATTCTGATGCTCGGTTTGAACTGCAGCAGATCGTCTTGCGTTAATGAGCCGTATTATGGGTGTACCTAATAAAGTGGCCGGTGAGTGTATCATTTTTGACCCTGTGTAGATTAAAGAATATCCAGCAGAAATTCCAATGTGTGCATTAATTTTGAAATTTCATTGAAGATGTTTGTTTTATATCATTCTACCCTAAACATAAGAACTCTTCAGGTACTAAATAAAAAGCCCAAAATAGGTTTCGTGATTGGATGTGAACTTTGATATGTCTGTAAACCGGCAATGTATATTCAATAAAACTACTAGGTGCTTTTAGAGGATGTAAAACAGAAACAAACATGTTTTCAACTGGAGTAGTGTTTCATCTCTGTTGTCTAACATTTGTCTCTGCAGGGAGGACCTATAATGATTTGAACCAGTACCCTATCTTCCCTTGGGTCCTGACCAACTATGATTCAGAGGAGCTTGATCTCACTCTGCCTGGCAACTTCAGAGACCTTTCCAAGGTTAGCATAATGTTTTAATACAATTTTAGAAAAGTAAATAATGTAAAACTGAACAAGATCTTATGTCCATACCACTGTGTGCCCAGATATTGGAGGAGTTATTTACAGACTAAACAGAGAAAGTACAAAAATGATATTAGTAATAATACCGTTCATGCTATTCAGAGGTTTTCAGCAACAATATGTGTTTTCCAGCCAATCGGTGCTCTAAATCCCAAGCGAGCGGCGTTTTACGCAGAGAGCTATGAAACATGGGACGATGACGGCACACCTTCTCACCACTACACAACCTTATACTCCACAGCTCACTCCACACTGATGTGGATGGTCAGAATAGTAAGTGTTCACATAACATACTTTGCAAGCAGTAAGACTCCTCAGGGTTTTCAACAGTTTGGATGTTTAATGTTATTTACTCTGAAATAATATGTATGTTTCTGTGCCCGTAGGAGCCCTTTACCACATTTTTCCTAAATGCCAACGACGGTAAATTTGACCATCCAGAGAGAGCCTTCTCTGGTATCGGCCGTGCGTGGAGGAACTGCCAGAGGAACACGGCGGATGTTAAGGTAACTTCTGTTGGACTGAGGGAAGAGGTAACCAGAAGTAGCAGTTGAAATACCTGAAAACAATTTAGTCTGCATGAAATAAGTCAGCACTGAGGCATGAAAATAAGGGGAGTAAATAGGGGAGTGGTTAGAGCAGCCTGCTTGCAGTCTGTAGGTTTAAATCCCACATACTGCCACTCACTGAGCAACACCCTTAGCCTCGAAATGCTTCCTGGGCGCTGCTCAGCTGCCGACTGTTCTCTATGGGATCGGTTAAATGCAGGGAGCAAATTTCATTGGAATGTACAAATTGCAATGACAAATAATGTATGTATGTATTTATTGGATGGTGGCACTTGGATGATATTCCGCTTGGATGAATTAATTATAACAGTTGTGTTTGCTTTTCTACACAGCTCATGACAGGTTGTAATCCATCAGTAATAAAAATGAAATAACTGATGAATAATAAATTGATGTATTTCATGTCATATAGGAGTTGATCCCAGAGTTTTACTACTTGCCAGAGATGTTTGTGAACAGTAATGAGTACGAACTCGGCGTGCGTGATGATGGCGTTCCTGTGTGTGATGTAGAGCTTCCTGTCTGGGCTAAGAAACCTGAAGACTTTGTCCGCATAAACAGAATGGTAGGAGGCGCACTCATTTGTGAAACACACAGACACCTTGCGGCTCGACCTTTTTACACAAACAAAATATATTCTTCTCCTCCACTTCTCACTCCACTCAGGCATTGGAGAGTGAGTTTGTCTCATGTCAGCTTCACCAGTGGATCGATCTCATTTTTGGCTACAAGCAGCGAGGGCCAGAAGCAGTCCGAGCTCTCAACGTCTTCAACTTCCTGTCCTATGAGGGAGCTATAAACCTAGACAATGTGGATGCTGCACAGCGTGAGGTCAGACACCCATGATAGATTTACACATTATCAAGAATTTGCTCAAATCTAGTTTCTAGGATCACAATTATTTCAGATCACACAGTTTATTACTACATTAATAAAACTGTATAATGTGCAAATTGTAGGTAAACAAAGCACACACAATGGATGTACAAGGGTCTCCGAAAGTATCCTATGCTTTGAACTTTTCCACATTTCAACCACAAACGTCAATGTATTTTATTGGGATTTTATATAACAGACCAACACAAAGTAGTGTATAATTTTGAAGTTTAAGGAAAAAGAAGGATGGTTTTCTAAATATTTAGAAATACTATCTGCATTTGTATTCAACCCCTTTCACTCTAATACCCCTAAATAAAATATGGAGCAACTAATTGCATTCATAAACTGCCTTATACATTTAGCCTGTATGTAATTTAATGTTAGTATAAATCCAGCTGTTCTGTGAAGCTCTGTGGAAGCTCTGGTTAAATGAGATGAATATGAAATGTTTATCTGACCCTTTGTGTGGCAGAAAACGGGCAACCTGAGCACACCTTCTCTACCGTGATACATGGTGGTGACAGCACCATGCTGAGGGGAAGCATCCCTTCATCAGGGACAGGGAACATAGTCGGAGCTCATGGGTAGATCAATGGAGCTAAACACTTCACATCCTGGAAAGAAAACATTTTGGGTCTGTAAAACACCTGAGACAGGGGTGGAAGTCCAACTACAATGGAATGGTTTAGATCTATTCATAGTCATGTGTTACAATGGCCCAGCCAAAGCCCTTCTGTCTCTAAATGCTCAAAGCTGGTACAAATACATGTCGAAAAACTTTCAGCTGTAATTGCAGCAAAAAGTGGTTCTACAAAGTATTGACTCTGCTGGGCTTATTACAGATTCATGCTATTTTTCTGATTCAACTTTTCTGATTTTGTTTGTAGAAATGTCTATGTATAAATGTCCTTCCACTTCACAGTTATAGTATGTAATATTTTGTATTGGTCTGTCACCTAAAATCCTGATAAATACAAAGAGGTTTGTTTGTAAAATGACAAAATGTGGAATAATTCAAAGGGTTTGAGTATTTCTGCAAGGCACTGAAGCAGTTATTAACTTGGATAACGCTCCGCCTTAGTAAACTCAGTTTTATGTCTCTAAATTATGTGTAACCTTCTTTTTCTTCTGTTTTGACCCTATCTCTGTCTCTTTTGTCTTCAGGTGATTGAGGCTCAGATTCAGGCCTCTGGTCAGGTCCCCTCCCAGCTGCTGATAGAGCCCCACCCACCTCGCTCCTCCGCCATGCACCTGGTAAGACAGCTTTTGCACACAGACATCATTTTTTATCACTCTAAAGTGATTGCTGACAAAAAAAAGTCCGTCTAGCTGTAGTTACTATGAACAAGAGCAGACATCAAGCTGCTTTTTGTCATGTTTTTTTTCTTTTTTGCTGAAAATAAAGTTTTGGATTTGTCAGTTCTCCCATATTTCCAGTCAATGCATTTACTGAAATGCTATTGTTGTCAAGTTGTGTTTTTTTACATACAAGCGCATGTAATAATAATTATTGTTTTAGTTTTAGACCTTTGTCCTCCTGCTGTCCTCAGCAGTATGAGGCCTCAGTGTGCCCACATATCAAACCCAAACCTTTCAGTCTCAAACCCCGACCCAAGCAGTGCCTTCACCTCCTCCCCTAGTTCTCACGCCTCCTCAGTGTGTGAACCTGCTCTGACCCTGTTCTCCCACTAATTTACTTTTTCCCTCCCCTCTCTTTGTCCCATCCGTTCTGTCTTTCCCTATTCCTCCGTCTGCAACCCTTCCTCCATCATATACCTTGACCTTCCCTCCTCTTTCTCTCTGTCCTTTTCTCTCTTTCCTCTCTGTCTGTCTCACTAGTGTTTCCTTCCCCAGAGCCCTCTGATGTTTAAGGATCAGATGCAGCAGGATGTCATCATGGTGCTCAAGTTCCCCTCCAACTCACCTGTTACTCACGTTGCGGCAAACACGCTGCCCCACCTCAGCATACCTGCGGCCGTCACTGTCACGTGTAGCCGACTGTTTGCTGTAAACCGCTGGCACAACACAGTCGGTGAGTGCTGCAGGATTTTGTTTTGTTTGTGATGACAATAATCCCTCATACGTATATGTGACTGTAATATCTGTCTATTCAGGCCTCCGCGGAGCTCCAGGATACTCTCTAGAACAGGCTCATCATCTACCCATAGAAATGGATCCTCTCATAGGTCAGTGGACAAACATCTTACAACAACAGATTAAAAAGATTATTTATTTTGTATAACAGTAATAATTCATTCTGAACATTTTAGAAAAATCCAGCCTTTAATTTTGAGAAATCTGCTCAGTGGGGAAAAATAAATACATCAAGACACATTTTTTACATAACATCATGTGTAACAAAATAATTGGTACCTCCACTGCTGATGCTTTAAAGTCTCTCTAGATCATTTATTTTCCTGAGTCCTTTCTTACGTTCTTCCCCTTAGTTCAGTTCACAGGCTTTCTATAAGATTTAGGTCTACCTCAGTAACTGTCTTGCTTATTGTTTGTGTTACCAAGACGTAAAGTAAATAAAAATGAATCTTATGTAGTACATTTCACAGACAAATGTCACAAAGTGATTAACAGAAAAGCAGTATAATAAAATAAACAGTGACATTCCATACCTTTAACAGAAATACAAAACACAAAGCTGTCATTAAAACCCAAATCTCACCAAACGCTTATTGGATTAAAGAAGCTTCGTTCTAAAGGTACCCACAGTTACTAACTCTTTAAAGTCTAGGTACTACAGTTTGGAAACATGGGTCTCCTCGAGCGCTATAGTATGTATGACAGACTTAAAAGTTTCTGGTTAGATCACAGACTACGAAAGCGGCTGAATCGAATCAATAATATCGAAGAAGCCTGTCTATGTAAGCTCTGAAGGTTAAGACCAATTATTGCTTTGACTGTGGATATGACCAAGTTTAGGTGAGCGGTTATTCCTGATTTAAAAAAATCAGCATACATCTGCGTTTCCTGAATGCCATGTTCTCTTGTCTTTCCCATTTTCAATTGTTTAAGGGAAATTGACTTATTTGCCACATTACGTTTTTTGACAGTCTGATCAACTTGTGATAGAAGAGTGGTAGAAATAAAAAAAAAACATTCAATAATATTTATTTTGTTGGAATTGTTAGAGGGAGCAATTATTGTGAAAGTTTTGTTGCTGAAAACAAATATTTTAATGTGCACATACTAAATTTGTTTTTTCAAAATTTCCAGTGTGAGAGTATGGAATGAAATTATTAAGTCTTTACCAATTTTGCCAATAAGTGTGGATGGCCCTTTTTTTTTTACTCGCTAGTTACCCTTAAATCTACTGCTGTAGAATTATCTTAAAGTAGTGTGAACAACAGTGCTAGCAGTCAATAATTGTAATGTTCAAGACTAAACTGTCTATTAGCAGATATACATGTAATAATCACACTTACTGTATAACATGGCTAATTACAAAACTGTATTGTACTTTTTGTCCACCTTCTTCCATTATTAACCTCCCTGTGCTCCCATGTAGCGAACAACTCAGGTGTGAACAAGCGACAGATCACTGACCTGGTGGACCAGAGCATCCAGATTAACACGCACTGCTTTGTGGTTACCGCCGACAACCGCTACATCCTGGTCTGCGGCTTCTGGGACAAGAGCTTCCGAGTTTACTCCACTGAAACGGGTTGGTCATGTGGATATTTAGCCAACATGTTGTGTGTTTTTTATTTGATTTGCAAATATAATGGATTTAGATAGAAAATATTTATTCCATGATTTAAAAAAACACGTGTTAATTCTGTCGGCTTGCTTCTCCTTTTATCATGGTTTATTTTTATTAAGTTAAGCACCCATGACCTTCCAGCATATGATCAGAGGACAGACACTGACTACAGTGTCTTCTCTCTCTGCAGGAAAGCTGACCCAGATAGTTTTCGGCCACTGGGACGTTGTGACATGCCTGGCCCGGTCAGAGTCCTACATTGGAGGAGACTGCTACATTGTGTCCGGCTCCAGAGACGCCACTCTTCTTCTGTGGTACTGGAGTGGACGACATCATATTATAGGGGATAACCCTAATAACAGTGAGTGGTGTCATGATGAAGATGTTTCTGTGGGTTACTCTGAATATGTTTAGGGTCTAAGAGCTTAAGCTTCATGGTGATATGTTTCCTCCAGGTGACTACCCTGCTCCCAGGGCGGTGCTGACAGGACATGACCATGAAGTGGTGTGTGTTTCTGTCTGCGCAGAGCTGGGACTAGTTATTAGTGGAGCCAAAGGTTTGTGACATTAAAATTTTTTTATGTTTGAAGTCAAGCAAACACCCCAAATAATTTGATATTACTATGTTGCCTTTATTTTTGCTCCTCAGAGGGCCCATGCCTGGTCCACACCATTACAGGTGACTTGTTAAGGGCTCTGGAGGGTCCAGAGCTTTGCATGCGGCCTCGCCTCATTTCAGTGTCCAGTGAGGGACACTGCATCATCTATTATGAGAGAGGTCGCTTCTGCAACTTTAGCATCAATGGCAAACTGCTGGCACAAATGGAAGTCAATGATTCCTCTCGAGTAAGGCTGCCGTTAATGCTGCTGTAAACAGGCTGTAATTGTTCATCCACTCATCACGCCTCCTTTAATCTCTGTTCTACCTCTTCTCAGGCCATCTTGTTGAGTAGTGACGGGCAGAACCTGGTAACTGGAGGTGATAATGGAGTGGTGGAAGTCTGGCAGGCGTGTGACTTCAAACAGCTTTACATCTATCCAGGCTGTGACGCGGGCATCCGGGCCATGGACCTCTCACATGACCAGAGGTACACAGAAACACAGGAACTCAAACAACTACAAAAAGGGAATCAATGTTAAAAACTAAAAACAGTAAGCATTTACTACCAAAATGTTGTGTAAATGCAATAAGCTAAAATGGGATAGCTGAGATGCTGAAGTAGCTGAACTAAAGCGGAAACATTTCTTGATCAGTCCAAATTAGCAAAAGTGTTAAAACCAAAAATCACATTAGTATAAATATAATGATTAGTCGAAGCTAAATTGTTGGGTTTACCCGCAAAATACATGGGATCCGATTTGGCAACTGTTTTGAAAACCAAAGCAGCAACAGAAACCCGGTGACGATATGTACTTTCTCCTTTGTGCTTTTTTTCCTCTCGATCAGCCCAAACAGTTTTTTTATTTTAAGTTTAAATGGCCATTCCAAGTCATTATTAGTATTATTATTATTATTCTTTGGTACATTATACTTATTTTATTTTCATTTTTGTACTGTATCTGTTTTCTTACTGGCTTGGAATAAGCATTAAATTCAATAAAGTGATTTCTTGGTTCTGTAGGTCTTTTAGTGACCTTGGTGCGGCTATTAAAATTGAACCCAGCTATTGTGGTTATGCACAGTTAATTCATGATTAATAAGGGGGCATTAACTTTTTCACATAGTGCCAGGTAGGTTTTAAGATTTGGTTTTAAAATTGTAAGTGTGACCAAAAAGTGAAAACAGACAAAAACTGTAAGAAGAGACATACTTTTTCACAAATCTGACAATTTTATTTATGTAATACACAAAGAGTCTTTTAATTCCTATGAAACTGTGGCCAGTTGATGTGGCAGATATGATTTTTTTCACGTGTTCTGCCCTGCAGGACTTTAATCACCGGCATGGCCTCCGGAAGCATTGTGGCGTTTAACATCGACTTCAACCGCTGGCACTACGAACACCAGAACAGGTACTGAGGCGGACGGTGAGTGAATTGGACGAGGGAAGGAGTGCTACATCACTGCTGTGCCTCAGCAACACAAAGGGGGGAAACCACAGGTATCGAGACAAAGGAAAATTTAGTTTCAGACCTTAGGCTCTATTCCCTTGCATTGAGGATGCGCTGGTGGGAACGGCTTCCTCTGTGCACACGTGTGTAACCACAGACCCATAATAACCAGAAGACACACACCGAAACCTGCTTCAGTAATACAACACAGTGACTGCAACATGAGGGCAGAGAGTAAGTGAAGCAGAGGTCGATCCTCATGGGACAGATCGATTTTACTGTTCCTGGTATGTTTAAGTCGTCACACATACTTAAGTCATTTTTTTTTCTCTATATTTTTTTCCTTGTTTTATTTCGAACTTCTTGGAATTTTGTTTATTAATTATTTGAATGGACTATAAATTAAAATTTCTTTGTTGTCTCTAAACTAATGCACTAGCCTGTACACATTGTACAGAAGCTGGTGCAATTGGCTTGATCTTAAATTTACCCCCAAAAGTTACCCAGACTGTTGATTTAGTTTTTATCTTGTTTGATTTAATCTTCCTAGGTTGCTATTATATTTTTTACCCAAAATCAGATTTTATGTAAATAAGGCTCCTCTTCGTTTAGAGTCGCAATTGTTCTTTCACTACACAAACTGCGCTTCTCACCTTTAATTTATTAATGACTTGCTGTATGTAAAATAATGTGTAATAATTATTATAATGTCAACAAGACTGATGGTAAAAATGGCGGCATCAAGAATGGTGATTTTTGTTTTGTTTGTTTTTTTTTTTTTTGCTGGAGAAGGTTATTATAAAGAGCTCTTTTTTGTGCCACTGAGGATGACGAACACGAGACTGACATGATTTCCTTTGTATATTTGGTGATTGTTCTGTCAAATATGTACATACAGTCTTGATTCAGGCTTGGCAGGCAACTTGCTGATCTGAATGAGACTGAAAGTGCAAAGGAAACCTTCACATATCCACATTTGTTGATTATTTAAAAAAGAAAAAGAAAAAAAGAGAATCAACTCAGTGTAAAAGTTTGTTTTGTATCTGCACTTTGCACCAATCACATATCATTATTTATTAGCTTGGTTCTTTCTGGTCAGCTGCCTTTCTGTTTAGGCTCCACATTTTTCTTTTGTTTTCTTCCTTCGGGGAGTATTTGTGCATCGATGTTTGTATTTAAAAACCGTTGAGCTCATGTGTGATTCTTCAGTTTTACAACCTCACAGTTGTAAGCAATATCATGATTCTGTAGCTGATGGAGAGACGGCGAGGAGGACAGAGGACGGCGAGTGACACATACTGTATGTGTGAAGCCATCATGATCAAACGCGCACATGCACATACTCTTATTGACAGGTTCAAACTTACGTATCCAAAAAAAAAAGCTTAAATATTTTTGGATCTATGAAACCGTAAAAAAAAAACT
The DNA here is from genome assembly GCF_021462225.1 of Girardinichthys multiradiatus. Classification (NCBI taxonomy): domain Eukaryota; kingdom Metazoa; phylum Chordata; class Actinopteri; order Cyprinodontiformes; family Goodeidae; genus Girardinichthys; species Girardinichthys multiradiatus. The sequence goes on from NC_061804.1 coordinate 21,680,496, forward strand.
ATTGTATTCATGTTTTATTGCAAAGATGTAAAATATGACGTGTGAGTTGGAAAACATCATAAGAAAAATAAAATATGCAAAGAATTTGAGGCCTGGGCTTTTAATTTAGCACATTCTTTGTTGGAAGTCCATTGCTGTCCTTCTTCAAAAGAGAAGTGAGTTCCTGTTGGGTCAAAACATTGTGCTTTTAATATACAGGTCCTTCTCAAAAAATTAGCATATTGTGATAAAGTTAATTATTTTCCATAATGTCATGATGAAAATTTAACATTCATATATTTTAGATTCATTGCACACTAACTGAAATATTTCAGGTCTTTTATTGTCTTAATACGGATGATTTTGGCATACAGCTCATGAAAACCCAAAATTCCTATCTCACAAAATTAGCATATCATTAAAAGGGTCTCTAAACGAGCTATGAACCTAATCATCTGAATCAACGAGTTAACTCTAAACACCTGCAAAAGATTCCTGAGGCCTTTAAAACTCCCAGCCTGGTTCATCACTCAAAACCCCAATCATGGGTAAGACTGCCGACCTGACTGCTGTCCAGAAGGCCACTATTGACACCCTCAAGCAAGAGGGTAAGACACAGAAAGAAATTTCTGTACGAATAGGCTGTTCCCAGAGTGCTGTATCAAGGCACCTCAGTGGGAAGTCTGTGGGAAGGAAAAAGTGTGGCAGAAAACGCTGCACAACGAGAAGAGGTGACCGGACCCTGAGGAAGATTGTGGAGAAGGGCCGATTCCAGACCTTGGGGGACCTGCGGAACCAGTGGACTGAGTCTGGAGTAGAGACATCCAGAGCCACCGTGCACAGGCGTGTGCAGGAAATGGGCTACAGGTGCCGCATTCCCCAGACCTGGGCTACAGAGAAGCAGCACTGGACTGTTGCTCAGTGGTCCAAAGTACTTTTTTCGGATGAAAGCAAATTCTGCATGTAATTTGGAAATCAAGGTGCCAGAGTCTGGAGGAAGACTGGGGAGAAGGAAATGCCAAAATGCCAGAAGTCCAGTGTCAAGTACCCACAGTCAGTGATGGTCTGGGGTGCCGTGTCAGCTGCTGGTGTTGGTCCACTGTGTTTTATCAAGGGCAGGGTCAATGCAGCTAGCTATCAGGAGATTTTGGAGCACTTCATGCTTCCATCTGCTGAAAAGCTTTATGGAGATGAAGATTTCATTTTTCAGCACGACCTGGCACCTGCTCACAGTGCCAAAACCACTGGTAAATGGTTTACTGACCATGGTATCACTGTGCTCAATTGGCCTGCCAACTCTCCTGACCTGAACCCCATAGAGAATCTGTGGGATATTGTGAAGAGAACGTTGAGAGACTCAAGACCCAACACTCTGGATGAGCTAATGGCCGCTATCGAAGCATCCTGGGCCTCCATAAGACCTCAGCAGTGCCACAGGCTGATTGCCTCCATGCCACGCCGCATTGAAGCAGTCATTTCTGCAAAAGGATTCCCGACCAAGTATTGAGTGCATAACTGTACATGATTATTTGAAGGTTGACGTTTTTTGTATTAAAAACACTTTTTTTTATTGGTCGGATGAAATATGCTAATTTTGTGAGATAGGAATTTTGGGTTTTCATGAGCTGTATGCCAAAATCATCCATATTAAGACAATAAAAGACCTGAAATATTTCAGTTAGTGTGCAATGAATCTAAAATATATGAATGTTAAATTTTCATCATTACATTATAGAAAATAATGAACTTTATCACAATATGCTAATTTTTTGAGAAGGACCTGTACAGCACAGTGCCTGTCCACTGGCTTCCCTGCTACAGGTATGTAAAAATTCTGGGAAAAGTTATATTTTATTGCAGTAAGCATAATTTCACTCTGAAAATGTCTGAAGAATTCCAAAATTTAATTTGAGTGAATTTAGTCGGTGAGGGAAATTTTGTTTTACAAATTTCCAAATGCTACTTGACTTACCTAAAACTCCCTAAAATAAATGTAAACAAAGCATTTTTAATCTAAAGTTTACCTTTTTAGGTTAATTTGAGAGTTTCAAACCTTTACCTTGACTTCCTGCTTAAATATGGCATAACATACACGCCCATTTCCCCATATGGGAAACACAAGAGAACGTTCATCAACAAAGGCAGACATGGGTTGATCTTTATTATTCAGGTAATTGCTACTAGAAAACAACTACTCACTTGTCCATCTTGACATTTAGAGCAATAGTTAAAAAGCTTTAAACAACTAGAACAGTGACAAGGCTTGGCCCAAGTTTACCATGTCACCACATACAGTGAGAAGAATAGTAAGGGAGACAACTTCTCCAAAGTTCAATGTTAGACAACAGCAGCATGTTGAAGTCGCCTGGTTTCTCTAACAACCATTAGGTTCCATCTATCTATTAAGTAGTTGCTTAGGAAGTATACCAGGAAAAAGCCGTTTCTGTTCTTGCATTGCAAACTTAAATATGTAGAGTTTGCTGGCCTGTAGCTGGAACCATGTGCTTTAGTCAGATGAGAAATGGGTCTTTGAAAGCTGTTTTATTCTTTCTTTTAAAGTCAGTTTGTCCTACCTAGTTCAGTTTACCTGAAACAAATGGTATTAATATGGAGCTAAGCGCTGAAATAAGAAACTCTAACAAATATTAAAAAATAAATAAAATCAAAATAAACATTTGGTGGGAAAAACAGTGTATCAAAAGGGCCTTAGAATATTATTGATAGTTTTAGCAACAAATACTGCAGGTGGGTTTGGTGTAGAAAAAAATTAAATATGTGGAAAAGCATTCGTTCTTAGATGCATATGCTTTATATTTCCAGCACCCTCAACTAGCACTCTCTTTTCTTTTTCTTTAAAACTCTGCCAAACTGTCCAAACAGTTCCTTGACTTGCTGAACATGGGAAACGACCTTTGTTGGACTTTCATCCTGGAGTACGGATAAGGACTGACAGCTGCAGAGAACCCTCCTGCTTCAGGTTGGTTGCAGACCGGCATCAGGCGCTACAGGAGCTGACAGGCAGGAGAAGTCATCCCTGGCATACCTGTCTATCAAGGCTGGAGTTTCATCTCGTAGCTTATGCTACTTTTGACCTGTTCTGTATGTAGCTGCATCGAAAGACTGTGTGCCTGTCAAAATGTCTGCAACCATTGTCAAATGTTCTCCTCTGTGTAACCTCCTGTCTGCACAGTCTTTGGAGTGATGTACCAGTTTTAAACGGCGCAAAATACTTGCAACAGATGCACACACCTCTTTACAAAGTAGAGATCTTTAATTTCTTATGATGCTAGTTTTTGCAGTGCAATATATATAGACAAAGCTTCTAAAGTAAATATGACTGAAAAGAGTAAAAAAAAAAAAGACAGGTGTCTCTCACTTTGTGCATCCCTGCAATGGAAAAGCATTCATCAGGTTCATTTTTCAATGCTGAAGTCAGGCTTAGTGGGTTATGTTGACTTTCAACTCTTAAAATCTTCATGGTGGTAATACAGGTTGTATATACGCACCAAATTCACTGAACCTCCAGGAATAAAATATGCATGCATGGGAGGATAATACTATTCCACCATGTTATGTTGTGGCATTTTTTTCTGTCATGCATCCTCGCCCTGTAAAGAGAAAACAGCACATTTCAACATGAGTCTGCATGCTATGAGCTCCCTCAGGTGGAAAGTGTGGAGATGGTTGACCTCTGAGACGAGACGCTGCAGATCTCCATGTTGGTGAAGGAGCTCCCTCCCTCGCTGCCGCAGTCGGGGACGGAGGAGGAGATGATGTTCTTCAGCCTGTGCAGGGAGATGATGAGCAGCGTCAGCAGGAAGGCCAGGAGGCCCAGGAAGAGCCACACGTACACGAAAACGTTCCCCTGGCGTCCCGGGGACGAGGCGGTCTCCAACGTGGAGGCAGACATCGGGGAGAAACGGAGAAAAGTTCCGTTGTCTAATGCGGTGACTCCGGTCTTGTTGTTGTCTACCAGCAGGACATCCATTCCTGACATCCTGGCTGACATTTTCACAAGGAAAGAAAGAAAGAAAGAAAGAAAGAAAGAGAGTTTGAGTTTAAAAATACCTTTATTTCACACTCTAACCATCAATAAAAAAACACAAAATAATAATCCATAAAACAAAAAGAACATTCTAAATAAAAAAAATAAAAAAGCAAAAACTAAAGATGCATCATCCACTGAACACAAAACATCATTAATACCCCACTTATTTACAAAGACAGCTATGTTCTTTGTCAACTTAACAAATTCAAATTCCACACGAACACGAGCAACTACTAGTCGCTTAAATAAAACACAAACGTCTTCCGTTTGATGTCCATTAATTTTGTTCTTTCTTGATATCCATATTGCTAATTTTGCCATCCCAGAAATAAAATTTAAAAGTATGTAAATAGCTTTCTTTCTTGCACAATACCGTGGACCATAAATAAAAATACAGTTAGAAAACTGTACACCAAACCCACCAAACAAATGATTCAAGAGAACAAAAAGAGGATTCAATCTTGAACATTCAACAAAAATATGATACAAAGTTTCCTCCTGCAAACAATAAGGACAGGCAACACTAATGTCAGGATTAAGGTGTGCCAGATACCTGTTTGTAGCTATGGCCCCATGCACAATCCTCCATTGGAGGTCACCCACCCGTTTCTCAATAGGGGGTTTGTATAGGGACCGCCAACAGCCTCTTGGGGTCGAGCTGGTGTCAAAAAAACCAGTCCACTTTGACACCCTCACCTCTGCCAGAAACCGTAAATTTAGAACCTTCACGCAGATATTGTACAAGACTTTCTTCCCCAAGCCTTCAAAACAACCTAGTGGTGCATGCTGTAGAGACATCAGTTTTCCTGGCTCATCCTGCCATTGGTCCACTGCAGGAGAGACAATCAGGGAAGGAAACACATACTCATACTCATCATCCCATTGGTCAAATAAAGTACTATTAGCAACAAAACCTCTGATGGAGTCTGGCAGAGAAGCGCAGGTTTCCTCTTTCAGTCTTAACACAAATCTGTTAGATCGCACATCAAGACTCTCAGTGAGACTGGACACAGACAACTTCATCAGATGACCCAGCTTCACACAGCCTGCTTCTCTCATCTTAGATCTTAAAGTAACAGATGAAAACAGCTGTGACGAAATGAAATTATTTTCAAACAGAGGTTCTTCAAAAACCCACATCCCTGGCGTTGCATCAGTCTTCCTCTCAAAGGTGAGAATCTGCCAAGCATTTAATACCGATTGATAAAAAGGAGTAAGACCAGTCAAGTCCAAGGATCTTTGTCGTAGCAAAAAGAGATGTTTATCATATCCAATACGTCCTGCTTTCTTCAGAAGAAGACGTGCAGTATCCAGCCATGGTAATCCAACACCATATAACAGTTTCTGCGCTGTCTGAAGCCTGAAAGCCGTGATCCGTGCGGTTATATCTATGAGTCCTTGTCCTCCCTCTTCTACTGGTAGGTACAGGGCTGCAGCTCTCACCCAATGTCGTCCAGACCAGAAAAAATCCACTAGAGTCCTTTTGAGATGTTGTATGAGAGATAATGGTGGTGTTAACAATGTCAGTTTATGCCAGAGGGCCGAAGCAACCAAGTTATTAACTACCAAAAAAAAAACCTTCCCCTGTAAGACAGCTGAGGCAGCAGCCATTTCCATTTGGATAATCTGGCACACACTCTCTCCATTAAACCCTCCCAATTTTTTCCTAAAAAGGTATCCGTCCCCAAAAAACACCCAAGAATTTTAAACCTTGGTTAACCCAATGAATATTACCTGGTAATTTAGGGAGATTATTATTAGTCCATGGACCAATTTTTAAGGCAGAGCTTTTTTCCCAGTTCACTTTAGCTGAAGAAGCTTTTTCATAAAGTTCCAAACAATGTTGAAGACCCATTACATCATTCTGATTTTTTATAAAAATGTTTATATCATCAGCATAAGCAGAAACCACTAAACTTGGATAATTTGACAAACCTGGGAGAATTACACCAGTTAGTGTAGAGCGCAGTTTGTGTAAAAGAGGTTCAACTGCAATAGAATACAACTGTCCCGATATGGGACATCCTTGTCTAATACCTCTCTGAACTTTAACTGGACAGCTTAATCCTCCCCCAACTTTAATAACACAAAACACTTCATTATACAATAAACCCAACAAAGAAATAAACCCATCACCAAATCCAAAAGCTCTTAATGTTGAAAAAAGAAAACAATAATCAACCCTATCAAAGGCTTTTTCCTGATCTAAAGAAATAATACCAACATCAATTTCATAAAGTTTACAAATGTCAAACAAATCTCTTAAAAGAAAAAGATTATCCATGATAGATCTGTCAGGTACGCAATATGACTGGTCTCTGTGTATGATAAATTCAAGAATGTTCTTCAACCTATTCGAAAGCACTTTAGAAAATAATTTATAATCCACACAAAGGAGGGCAACGGGTCTCCAGTTTTTCAACAAAGTCAAGTCTCCTTTTTTTGGAAGTAAGGAAAGAACAGCTTTCCGGCAGGATGGTGGCAAGATACCTGTCAAGGTGCACTCCTTGAGCACTTCCCACAAGTCCTCTCCCAACAGCCTCCAAAAATGTTTATAAAAATCTGCAGGCAAACCATCTAGACCTGGAGTCTTGCCAGGAGCCATTTGTCCAACAGCAGCAGTCAGTTCTTCCAATGAAACTTCAGCATCCAGAATTGCCTGATCTGCAGCAGAAAGTTGAGGAAGACCATCCAGTAGAGCATCCACACAGCTGCTGTTACAGGCCTGCTGTCTAAAAAGGTCACTATAGAAAGTCACTGCATGCTCCTTCATGATGGTGGGATCAGTGGTCAGAGTTCCATCTGGAAGCCGAAGACAAATCATCTGCTTTGTCTGGCTGACATTTCTCTCCAAATTAAAAAAGAAGGATGTAGGGGCATCCATATCCTTAACGGTAGCAAACCTTGAACGAACTAAAGCCCCTTTAGATCTTTCATGCAAGAAACAACTTAACTGATCTTTCTTATGTTTAAGCTGTTCATTATTAGCCATTTCTGTAACTACATCATTTTCTAACTGTGTTATTTCAATTTCTAAATTCTGAATCACATTTTTAATTTTAATTGTAGAATGGCTTGTGTATTGTTGACAAAAAACTCTTATCTGAGCCTTTCCAACCTCCCACCAGTCAGTTAAGGATGTAAAACCTGATTTTCTTGCCTTCCATATCTGCCAAAAATTACTAAAACTTTGGCAAAAAAAACTGTCTTTAAGTAGTTTTATATTGAAATGCCAATAAGATCTGCATCTAGTAGTGGTTGAAAAAAGGAAATCCATACAAACTAAATGATGGTCAGAAAAACCAACTGGATAAATTAGGCAGTTGGATAGTCTATTTCTATGAATTTCTGAAATATAAAATCTGTCCAACCTGGCCCCACTCACTGTCCCCTCTTTCATTTTTACCCATGTATATTGTTTAGCTTGCGGATGTTTAATCCTCCAAGCATCAACCAAATGAAGCTCTGATATCACCTGAGCCAATTTAGCAGATGATGGAAAATGAGGTTCTTCTCCTGTTCTATCTATTGTAAAATGAATAGTGCAGTTCCAATCCCCACCCATCACAATACACTCATTTTGATTAGACTGCTGCAAAAAACTGTATATTTTCTCAAAAGTCTTCATCCTGTTATCCCCCTGATTTGGTGCATAAACATTAATAAAGCAAAAAGAGAAACTTTCTATCTCTACTTTAATCCCCAGGACCCTGCCTGGGATTAACTCAATACAGGAAATGATGTTAGCATCCAGTCTTGGTGAAAATAAAATTGCTACACCAGCAGATGACCTGGTCCCGTGAGACAAAAAATATTTCCCTTTCCAACTCATACCCCACTCTACCTCATTTTCATGATCTGTATGTGTCTCTTGTAAAAACACAACATCAAGCTTCTTTTGAAAAATCAGCTCTAAACTAACCATCCTTTTCTGTGGATCCCTCCCACCATTGATGTTTAATGATCCCACCCTGATATTATTCATACAGGAGAAACAGAGAGGGAAAACAGACAGAAACAGCAAAAATAAGACCACCCAGTGTATTATAATCAGTCTCATTTCTATATTTTTAACCGTTTTGAACCTTTTCCTTTATTTGCTAAATACTATTTCCGGACATTTGTCATGTGCTTTTTTAACCGGAACCTTTTCTTTTCATCTAACATTTTAAAATCTACTATTTTCTGTACCATGAGAGCGCTCTTGATAACTTTTTCCGCATCAGGAAAATAATCAAGAACTTTAACATGTTTTCCAAAAGTTTCATCGAGGAAAACATTGATTTCATCCAAAGTGTACAAATCAACACTGGATGTTTGGGAATCTGCTATTGAAATACTGTCTGAATCACTGTCATACTCCATATTTTCTACCTGTTTGTCTTCAGCTGCAGGCTGGGCCGCTACACCCTCACCTGCGGGCAGCACCGCTGCCTCGGCAGCACCAGGGTTCGAGTTAGCTGTAGGATCTGTTTCTAAATCAAAATTGCTACAGATTAGGGAATCTTTTGGAACAACGATACCAATTTTCTCAAGGTCATTCTTAACAGGCTGTATAACCAGATCGCTGCTTCCCTCCCCAGCCTCAGAGACAGTTGACAGGGGAGGCACCGCCCCCTCCGCAGCCGGAGGAACACCAGCAGCCAGCGACACTTCTCCATTTGGATTTACCTCAACCTGCCTTGTCGGGTTTTTGTGCGGACAAGCGGCTCGTTTATGTCCGATATCCCCACACTCAAAACATTTCATGTTTCCGGTGCTCGCGTAAACCATATAAGATCCTTCCTCATATTTAACTCTGAAAGACACTTCCAGCGTTTGTGAAGCAGAGTTTAGAAACATAAACACCTGTCTCATAAAAGATTGGACATGTTTTAGTTTATCATTCTTACATCCCAAACCCACAGTTTTGAAACCGCTAGCAAGTTTTCCAAAACGTTGGAGTTCTTTTCTCCAGCAAGTTATTCGGAATGAAGGGCGGCACACCCGAAACAATCACACGGGTGGAGGACACTGCAAGCGGGGACACCTGCAGGTATTCTCCGCCTATTGTCACCCCGCTAACAATCAACTGAGTAACAAAGCGTTCTTCTTTCAAAAAAACCACTACTCCCTTATTCATTCTTGAAGCATAAATTAAATTGATGTGACTGACAATATCTCCTACAGCCAGGAGAACTATCTCAACTGAGATTGACGGGTCAGGTTGAATCCGAACCCCATTCCTTAAAGAGAGGGGCGGCGCCCCTAAAGACACCATCCCCGCAAACAAACAGCGCTACAAGCGCTAAAAAAAAAAAAAAAAAATCCAACAACTCCGAGACTTAGAATCAGTACAAAATAAAGGATATAAAAAAAAAAAAACAACACATAAAAAAAATAAAAGGTCAGAAAAACTGTTAGAGACAACTCTTCCACTCTGTCAGACTCACCACGTGCGGCCTCACCATCACCACCAACACCCAGCATGCAGCGCGAAAGAAAGAAAGAAATAAAGTTTTATAGCTAAGCAGCAGAGACCAATGAGTTCAACATTAATTATTTAAACAACCTCAAGATAACTTTTCTTTTTTATTATGGAGCTTTCAGTGACTTACTATTTCACAGTGTCAGATACGTGCTGACAGAAGAGCATTCACCAATATCCTCATCTAACCTCCAATCAGCTTTTACCTGTACTGAAAGGAAATCCAGATAGCTCCTGCATGTCAGATCAGATCATGTCAGAGCACTTTTCTCTATGATGATACACAACTTTTTTATTAAAATGTCTTTCTTTAAGCCTCAGGGAACAGAAACTGTCTTTCAGGAAAACCAGAGATCATCAAATGTAGGACCTGGTGTCTTAACCCTTTTCGTGACAACCACAAGGTTGGGTGGCAAGGATGTGAAAATTCAAGTCCAGAGTCACTCTCTACCCAACCTGACTAAGGTTGAGCTATTTTGCAAAAGAAGAATGAGAATGACTGATTTCAGTTTCTTAATGTGCAAAATTGTAGACATTTCAGATTTCTATTTGCAACATTTAGAAAGCCATGTATGCTTTCCCTTCTAATTAATAATTATGCAGTACTGTTTTGTAATCACTTAACATCTTAATAAAATACATTGCGGATTTTGTTTGTTGTGGGCTAAAATTTTAAAAAGGTTTTGATGAAATAAAACATGAAATTACACAAGGCAAGAATTTATATAGCACATTTCAGTGCTTTACATGATGGAAAAAAAGTACAAAAAAATTACAAGTACATTGCAGTGGCATGATCAGTAAAGAAAAGTAAAGCTGTACTACAGACTAAAATGAATGGATTTTAATATCTTAGGGCTAAACGAACCCCTTGTCGGAAAATCTAAAGTTTTAACCCATTCTTTAATGCACTCGGTGTTTTTTGATCCGTATTTATCACCATAAAGTCAAACGTTTCTCCCTGGGGAGGCGGCAATTCTTAAGAATTCTGCTCCTGTCCCATTTCCAAACTTTGCTTCTGTTTGCTTCTGGTTAATATTCCTTTAAAACCTGCCGATGTCTCTCTAAACGTCTTCCTCAGCATTGAGCCAATTTTTACCCACTATTTTAATGAACAGCAGGGGGAGCGATTGTCCCATTAAAAGCTTGTCAGACCCCTTTCCTCCAGCAGTGTCTGCTCATAAATGAAGGCATTATCTGATGAAATTAAACCCTCATAATCAGTTTTTACAATGACAGCCTAACTCCAACCTTCCTCCTCGGTGTATTATTACTGTTCGTAATGTTCCATCACAAATCACTGCTCAGAACTGAGTGTGAGGACTGAGGAGACGTTTGTGAGAGGGAGAGAGGCTGATTTGTATTTGGTTCATGGCGCTCTTGTGTCTTGACTTGATTTATGACAGCGAGGAGAGAGACGCTTCAAAGGGAGGAATAAATGACCATGACAAGAATGAAAGCAAAAGGTCAGCACACACTTTTCATCTTGCAGTTGTGTGTGCGCTCACTTTTCTCTCATCTGTCAGCTTTGTCTTTTCTTTTTTCCCTCTTTCTCTCTCTCTCTTTATTTCATTTTTCATTTTCAGCATGGCCCATATAGCCTTCATTCCTGGCCACTTACATGTTATTCGGGGGAGTGATGAAATATATTTTTGCTCTCCACAAGCCATTTGAACTGCACTAACTGAGTGTGTGGGCCCACATTAACAAAGCATTTTCAATATTTATGCGCTGAAGGGAAAGGTAGTAAATAGAAAAAAAAAAAAAACACTTTAAAACACTAAATGCGTTTTGGAAAAGTTGCTAGAATTGTTACCAATTGTTATTATAAATATTCTTGCTCTGAGGTGGGAGAGTGCCACTGAAAAATGTATAATCAGAACAAAATTTGTGTCGGAATTAGTAACTAGATTAGGTTCTGGATTAACATGCACTATACAGATCTGGCTATTTTCCTGGAAACATTAGCAATCAGCATCATTAACTCCAATTTGCAGATGGGTGTTAATTGCTTTTGGACTCCCAAAGCTGTTGAATGTACACATGCATCAAGTTACTCATACTCGTACTCCTCATCTTCCGCTTATCCGGGACCGGGTCGCAGGGGCAGCAGACTCAGCGGAGACACCCAGACGTCCCTCTCCCCAGACACCTCCTCCAGCTCTTCCGGGGGGAGCCCAAGGTGTTCCCAGGCCAGCCGAGAGACATAGTCCCTCCAGCATGTCCTGGGCCGTCCCCTGGACCTCCTCCCGGTGGGACGTGCCTGGAACACCTCCCGAGGAAGGCGTCCAGGAGGCATCCAGTATAGATGCCCGAGCCACCTCAACTGGCTCCTCTCGATGTGGAGGACCCCTTCCAGGCCTTGGCCCCTCCCAGATGGCCGACCTCCTCACCTATATCTCTAAGGGAGTGCCCGGCCACCCTACGGAGGAAGCTCATTTCAGCCGCTTGTATCCGGGATCTCGTTCTTTCGGTCATGACCCAAAGTTCATGGCCATAGGTGAGGGTAGGAACGTAGACCGGCCAGTAAATCGAGAGCTTCGCTTTTCGGCTCAGCTCTCTCTTCACCACAACGGACCAGCACAGTGCCCCCATCACTGCGGCAGCCGCACCGATCCGTCTGTCGATCTCCCGCTCCATTCTTCCCTAACTCGTGAACAAGACCCCGAGATACTTGAACTCTTCTACTTGAGGCAGGTGTGATCCCCCTGTAGTTGGAACACACCCTCCGGTCACCCTTCTTATGAAGGGGGACCACCACCCCAGTCTGCCAGTCCTGAGGCACTGTCCCCGACCACCACGCAATGTTGAAGAGGCGTGTCAACCATGACAGAACAACAACATCCAGAGATTTGAGGTACTCAGGGCGGATCTCATCCACCCCCGAAGCCCTGCCACCATGGAGCTTTTCAACCACCTCGGTGACTTCAGCCTGGGTGATGAAAGAGTCCAACCCCGAGTCCCCAGCCTCTGTTTCCACCAGGAAATGCGTGATGGCAGGATTGAGGAGATCCTTGAAATACTCCTTCCACCGCCCGATAATGTCCTTAGTCGAGGTCAGCAGCCTCCCACCCCCACTGTAAACAGTGTTGGCGAAGCACTGCTTCCCCCTCCTGAGGCACCGGACGGTTTTCCAGAATCTCTTCGAGGCCAAACGGTAGTCCTTCTCCATGGCCTCACCGAACTCCTCCCAGGCTCCTGGGATTGCCGCCGCGACAGGCACTGAAGACCTTACGGCCGCAGCTACGGGCAGCAGCATCGACAATAGATGCCGAGAACATGGTCCACTCGGACTCTGTCTCCAACATCCCCCGGAATCTGGTCAAAGCTCTCTCGGAGGTGGGAGTTGAATACATCCCTGGTCGAGGGCTCCGCCAGACGTTCCCGGCAGACCCTCACTATGCGCTTGGGCCTGCCAAGTCTGTCTGGCTTTCTCCTCCTCCAGCGGATCCAACTCAACACCAGGTGGTGATCAGTGGACAGCTCAGCCCCTCTCTTCACCCAAGTGTCCAAAACATGCGGCCGAAGGTTTGACGATACGACAACAAAGTTGATCATTGACCTCCTGCCTTGGGTGTCCTGTTGCCAAGTGCACTGATGGAGACCCTTATGCCTGAACATGGTGTTCATTATGGAAAATCCGTGACTAGCACAGAAGTCCAATAACGAAACACCACTCAGATTCAGATCGGGGAGGCCATTCCTCCTGATCACGCCTCTCCAGGTGTCACTGTCGTTTCCCACGTGGGCGTTGAAGTCCCCCAGCAGAATAATGGAGTCCCTGGGAGGGGCACTATCCAGCACCCTCGACAGGGACGCCAAGAAGGCCGGGTACTCCGCACTACCGCTCGGCCCGTAGGCCGAGACGACAGTCAGAGACCTGTGCCCAACCCGAAGGCGCAGGGATGCGACCCTCTCATCCACTGGGGTATACCCCACCATGAGACGGTTGAGCTGGGGGGCAACAAGCAAACCGACCACAGCCTGCCGCCTCTCCCTGTGGGCCACTCCAGAGTAGAAGAGACTCCAGCCCCTCTCGAGGAGATGGGTTCCAGAGCTCACGCTGTGCGTGGAGGCGAGCCCGACTATTTCTAGTCGATATCTCTCGACCTCCAGCACCAGCTCAGGCTCCTTCCCCCCCAGCGAGGTGACATGCCATGTCCCTAGAGCCAGGCTAAGCATCCGGGGATCGGGCCGCTGAGGTCTCCACCTTCGTCCGCCGCCCAATCCTCTATGCCCCGGTCCCTCACGGTTCTCCCTGCAGGTGGTGGGCCCACTGGAGGATGGCCTCGCGTCTCTCGTTTGGGTTTGGCCCGGCTGGGTCCCGCGAGGAGCAACCCGGCCACCAGGTGCTCTCTGGCGAATCCTGACTCCAGGTCTGGCTCCAGGGTGGGACCCTGGCTCCGCGTACCGGGCGACGTCTACTAGTCCTCATGAAGGATTCTTGCATCAAGTTACTCGCTCTCTATTTAATTTGAGTAATATATATTAATGATGAATACATTAATTAACTTAAACTTAACCAATAGAAACATTGCAAAGCTTTGTGGCCTGTAAAAAAGTTATTATATGAACATGTTACTGTGAATAGTTTTTTAATACGAGACTCTGCACAGATATTTCATAACTTGTTTAAGATCCAGACCTAAGATGCAATAATAACACAGAAAACACTGAGATGCTTGCAGTTTATAAAACTCTCTAATGATCTAGAAGAAGCTTTTTTACGAATATGGTAAAATGCCAACAGTGCTGATGAATTTAATAAGATAGACAACAATGCAACTATGACTTCTAATGTTAGCACAATGGATTATTAAGTCAAATCAGTATTACAGTCCTGTAGTATGAAACTGCAAGGAAAGGTCAGTAGGAGAATTCTTTGTCAAATTAGGCCACTTCAAAGAATAAGAGATAAAATTCCACTGATAGAGCTGTGATGATATCAGAGAATTTAGCTTCTAAAACACAACAGCATCCAATTTTACTTTAAGAGAAAGATTCCTTATTTTAAGTCTCATAGGTTGTACTGCTCTTCCTCGAAATTTTGCGGTTACACTCTTGCTTTTTTTTTTGTTTGCTTATAAATATTTCCTGCTCTCCCCTGAAGTAGGCGTCCATTCTCAGAATTACCACCTTTTGTATTGATAGTTTCTCCTCCTGCTTGCATCCTACTCCTCACACATAAACTTTACCTACAGTCTCAAGGTTGTCCTTTCTGTTCATGGAGTATTTTTGCTGTCTTGCAAAATGAAGCTGTAAGTCCACTTAGTAACAGTTTCAGCCAATAGAATCTCTCGCACAGGTATTCTTTCCCCCCGTTTTACTCCTACTCCTCTCTCTCTCAGGGACAGCAGTTTTCATTGTTGTAATCACATAGCTAGGATGCCTGGAGGAAACTGTTACTAAAACAATAGCACCCCAAAAAATGTAGAAGGAAATATATTTTATTGTAGTAGCATAATCTTAAACTGGAAAAAATAACATCAATTCTCAAACAGCGAGCTCTGATGTGTCCCTAACTATCCTCCTATTTCTGTGCAAGATGAGCTTGGGTCGTTATCTAGCATAGTTTGTCGCAGTTTTAATGGTTTAACCTTTTTTAGATTTTAACTGTAGATATTTGCCATTTAGACAAACTGCTTTTTTGCTTTAAATACAGCTGCCTAACTTGAATAGAATGTTTTCCTGTCTGTCCCATTTGAGGAGTGGCTAGGAGAAATTTCCCTCTCTGTCACCTCATATTTATACCCAGGACGACAATTGATTGCTAATTAAAAAAATATGATAAATAACATAACAAAGTAAAATATTCATTTAATAGGTTAAATTTACTTTATTGGAATTTCTAATAACTGATGCACCAGTGACTAAGTAAACTATCTTTTTAACTGGAAAGATATATATATTTTTAAACTCAAATAAATGTTCCTAAATTAAACATTTACTTTTTCTAAATTAAGCAACGAGGCATTATGTGACCACAATGAAACCTAAATTAGTTTTAAGGCATGGTAAAAAAAGAGGGAAGATGCATTTTCCACAAAAAACAAAACACCTTGTTTACACATTTGCATGTTTAATTTTGAGTGGGATGATGGACCAGCCTGAAACAATAACATAACAATAAGCTGTGACAAAACCTCTTCTTTCCAACCAAACCAGACTGCAGCTGAAACCTGTGTTTTAGACACAAGGTAAGAAGGGAAGCAACATCAAATCCAGAAAAAATACTAAACTACCAGCTATATATATTATTGCCCTATTTAAGCTAAATTGTGCAAATAGAGACATATCGTCTGTTATTGTCACGCCCCTGAGTTTGACAATTTCGTCAAATGGACTATTAAGCCTTTTTAATTCACTTACAGGGGATTATAGAACCTTTTAGTGAGCATTACCATTCATGTGGAAGAATACTTGCAGAAAGTTTAAGCGAACCCCGCTGTCCCCAAACTGTTTTATTTCAGCCTTCAAGTTCCTTTCATCTCTTTCTCTCTGGATTGTGTATTTGACAAGAACTCTGCTCTCTTTAATTTGAAGCCCAAAGTAGCTGCAGGCAGGCACACAGCATAATGAGGATGGATGAGTTGGGCTGCCTTTTTTCTTATTTTACTGGGCACGCTCTTGCCCTGACTCTTGTTTTCTTTATCAACTGATCTCCATGGCCAAACTGGGCCGATCATTTGTTTGTTTCTATAGTTTGTCTCTCTCCAGATTTTTTTAAATTATTCAGTCGCTGCCCAGACAAATAAAATTTAGGATTTTGTTCCCGACATTATTTAACCATCTGCTTTTGAAGTATACCCCATAAATTTTTTACCAATGGGTTTTCTTCAATGACACCTTTTCGTGGTCTCGACCTTTGCCCTTGCCTTCTTTCCACGCCCCTCTTTGCTGCTCTGTATACAATGTGGTCCTACGTGATGTGTTGTTTTCAAATCAGCGATGAAGCTTGTTTATTGTGTACTGAAGTGGCTAATAATTGTGCCTAATGATGCTTTTTGTATCCAGGCAACGACGTACACACAGTTCTTTTTCAAGCTAATCTACTTTAAGAGGGCACGCCACGCAGTCCCAGAGAGTCTGAAGAGGTTAGACGTGCGTTTACACACCTGCCTACGCACAGTAAATACCGCTGGTTTTAATTTTCCAAGGAAAAGCAACAAATGTAAGGTAGGAAACACAAGGACAATTTGAGGAAAAATTTTGTTAATAATAATATTATTTTTTTTCCCCTTTCCTGTATATCGCCTACAAATCTATAAATGTAATCCGTGACATAACCTGCTCTCTACCCCCGTACTTCAAGGAAGGAGTGAGTGCTTGAGTGAAGATGAGAGTTAAATTGCTCCTTGAAGAGGAACCTTGCATCAGACAGAAGATCAGTGTTTTACTGCAGTCTGCAAGACCGAGTTGTTATGCCCTCTTCTGATAATGTGCCGTCTTTTCTCTTAAAGGTGCATGATCCTAAGAGGGCCATCTGGCTGTCATCTGTCTCTTTACTGTTTCAACAAGTAGAACAGCACCTCTAAACAGTAATGCATCCTAAGTAGAAAAGCACTGATGAGATTAGTGACAAATTTTCAATCTCAGCTTTTAATAAAGACCTGCCCTTCTGACAAATGTACAGCATTCAATATTTTATGTTGTTTTCTTGCAGGGAGGAGTCATTGATTGTTTACCTGAGTTGCAGAGGCAATGACTCTCTGTGTGAGAGACCAGCTGCTGATTTTATTAATTTTAAACAAAAGACAAAATTATTTAGAATTTGCACTTTAGGCTGTGATTAGCATTTTATATTAGCAACTGCCACAACTGTCTCAATTAGCTTTACTGACTGTATAGCAGTCCCTGTGTGTATTGGGTGGAGTGGCGGCCTAGTGGTTAGAGAGCAGGGCATGTTTGCATCCCACAGCCTGTCACTCTGGGGCCCTGAGCAAGACCCTGAATACACCCAGGGCGCTGTGCAATGGCAGCCCACTGGTCCCTAAGGGATGAAGTAAATGCAGAGCACAATTTCTCCACTGTGAGATCAATAAAGTCTATATTATATTATTATCATTATTATTATTATTAGCTAGAACAGGAGTTTTATTAAGTATCACTTCAGTAATCCCTATGTTTTCTTAGTATCACCCCATAGTGACAGAGGTTTTAAAACAGTAGTGCAACAAAATTTGTACTCTTTAATTTTGTTGTGTTTTTGTTTTTTTTATAAATTTTTACCTACAGGCACTGCTTAATTGCCTAAACTACTGTTTGTATACTTAGTTTTTAGAAGGTGGCATTTTTAAGATTCAGGTTAGCAATATTATCAGAAAGACGTCCTGTAAAGTTGGAATTCCAACTTAGAAAGTTTAAGATTTCCCACCAACCCACAACCCTAAAATCTGCAGAGTGAAAAAAAACAAAGCCGGTTGAAATCCATGCTCACGCTTTACTAAACTGTGCTCTCAGTTTCTGCAATCTGTCTGCATGGTTTGATAAACTGTGCTCTCCGTTTTGCAATCCATGCGCGCAGAGTACTCAGTGACCTCTGTCGAGATATCTCAGTGTAACAAACATAAAGTCATAATACAAGTTGTGAAGTGTGCTGATATATATGTGTGTGTATATATATATATATATATATATATATATATATATATGCATGTATGACAAGTGTTACAGACCAAGTTTGTCTCCTGTCCAACTCAGTGTTTGATTTGATTTCTTCTTGAATTGCTTTTTTGTTTCCCTTTCTGTTTGTTTATGTTGAGAAATCTTGACCACATTTTGAGATAAAATAAAAACTCTGACCACATCCAACACAAACTGCAGATGATTTTTTTCTACTTTTCTAACTTATTTTTTCTTTCTGTTTTTGCTAGTTAAAACTGATGGTTTTTGCAAGAATAAAATAAACCTCCTACTCAAATGCATTACTGTGAAGAAAGGGTGCTGAGGGTCACTAAAACTTATGTTGATAACATATAATTAACTGGCTTTTTTATCTTTGTCATCCCGTGAGACCAGGTTGACGGACCATATTTTAGCTACTTGCACTATCTGATGTTGGACAAATATTTTATTTGGCATTCAGTCATGTATCTTTCTCACCCTGCAGCTGAACAAATAATTAAAAAACATCAAAGTTTGTGTGCCATGTCAATATTGTCATGGTATTTTAAGCAGTTTTTCAGAAGCAACAGTTGAATTTTAGTGATATATTTATATCTACAGGTCCTTCTCAAAATATTAGCATATTGTGATAAAGTTCATTATTTTCCATAATGTCATGATGAAAATTTAACATTCATATATTTTAGATTCATTGCACACTAACTGAAATATTTCAGGTTTTTTATTGTCTTAATATGGATGATTTTGGCATACAGCTCATGAAAACCCAAAATTCCTATCTCACAAAATTAGCATATCATTAAAAGGGTCTCTAAACGAGCTATGAACCTAATCATCTGAATCAACGAGTTAACTCTAAACACCTGCAAAAGATTCCTGAGGCCTTAAAAACTCCCAGCCTGGTTCATCACTCAAAACCCCAATCATGGGTAAGACTGCCGACCTGACTGCTGTCCAGGAGGCCACTATTGACACCCTCAAGCAAGAGGGTAAGACACAGAAAGAAATTTCTGAACGAATAGGCTGTTCCCAGAGTGCTGTATCAAGGCACCTCAGTGGGAAGTCTGTGGGAAGGAAAAAGTGTGGCAGAAAACGCTGCACAACGAGAAGAGGTGACCGGACCCTGAGGAAGATTGTGGAGAAGGGCCGATTCCAGACCTTGGGGGACCTGCGGAAGCAGTGGACTGAGTCTGGAGTAGAAACATCCAGAGCCACTGTGCACAGGCGTGTGCAGGAAATGGGCTACAGGTGCCGCATTCCCCAGGTCAAGTCACTTTTGAACCAGAAACAACGGCAGAAGCGCCTGACCTGGGCTACAGAGAAGCAGCACTGGACTGTTGCTCAGTGGTCCAAAGTACTTTTTTCGGATGAAAGCAAATTCTGCATGTCATTTGGAAATCAAGGTGCCAGAGTCTGGAGGAAGACTGGGGAGAAGGAAATGCCAAAATGCCAGAAGTCCAGTGTCAAGTACCCACAGTCAGTGATGGTCTGGGGTGCTGTGTCAGCTGCTGGTGTTGGTCCACTGTGTTTTATCAAGGGCAGGGTCAATGCAGCTAGCTATCAGGAGATTTTGGAGCACTTCATGCTTCCATCTGCTGAAAAGCTTTATGGAGATGAAGATTTCATTTTTCAGCACGACCTGGCACCTGCTCACAGTGCCAAAACCACTGGTAAATGGTTTACTGACCATGGTATCAATGTGCTCAATTGGCCTGCCAACTCTCCTGACCTGAACCCCATAGAGAATCTGTGGGATATTGTGAAGAGAACGTTGAGAGACTCAAGACCCAACACTCTGGATGAGCTAAAGGCCGCTATCGAAGCATCCTGGGCCTCCATAAGACCTCAGCAGTGCCACAGGCTGATTGCCTCCATGCCACGCCGCATTGAAGCAGTCATTTCTGCAAAAGGATTCCCGACCAAGTATTGAGTGCATAACTGTACATGATTATTTGAAAGTTGACGTTTTTTGTATTAAAAACACTTTTCTTTTATTGGTCGGATGAAATATGCTAATTTTGTGAGATAGGAATTTTGGGTTTTCATGAGCTGTATGCCACAATCATCCGTATTAAGACAATAAAAGACCTGAAATATTTCAGTTAGTGTGCAATGAATCTAAAATATATGAATGTTAAATTTTCATCATGACATTATGGAAAATAATGAACTTTATCACAATATGCTAATATTTTGAGAAGGACCTGTATATGGGCAACTGAACTTTTCAACTGTTGATAGAAAGTTTACATATGATGTTTTCATTTGGAGACTGTAAAGCTTGTTCTTCACCTAAAGCTGAAAGATGGGGGCAACTTGGAGTTTAGTTTCAAACAGGTGTTTGAATGTCCAACAATTAAAGATGTTTGGTCTCTTCTCAGACTATCTTTGTGATCTCTGCTGCCTTGCACTTTTCTTTAAGCTTCTTGAAATCCAATGTGTCTTCAGTTTTCAGAGGGTCTGCCTACAGGAGAAAAAGTTTATGGAGCTGCTGCTGCTCCACTGAAAGAAATAATTCGATTGAGCACATTTCCCTTACGATAAACTTCCCTGGGCTTTACATTATGTGACTTGAATCTCAACTCTGAATCAAGTTATAAAATAAATCTATTCGCTTCACTAGAAGAGTTAAGCGTATGTATTTTTAGTCAGTTTGGGTTGTCACCGTTCTGATTTTCTTATTTCTTCTTACATTAAATATCCCAGCCTGCAGCCCATCAGTGGCTCTTTGCAGAAGTACTCCTTCCTGCTCTTCACTCCCAGAAAGGACTTTGTTCAACAGCTATTTTACTGTCAGCACACTGTTCTCTGCTTTGTCAAGTCCTTTAAGCTAGCCTGTCTACCAATGAAAAATCTCTTCCAGGAGTCCTGTAGAGTTAAGCTTTGGTATGTTTTGTCTCCCATCCATCAGTATGTACAGTGAGCTTTGACTCCTGAGGCTCAAGCTTCTCCTTCATCTGCTCAGTCTCTTCAAACAGGCCCATCCTCTGCTAGAGAAGTACATTCAGCCAAATCTCCTCCTGAGACTTTGCACCGCATAGCTTCCTTTGCTCCACTTTCTCAAACTATCTTCTGCACGCCTTTCATTTTTTCCCCTCCATGTTTAATCTTCTTCAGTGTCACTGTCTTGTGTGTATTCAGTTATGTTATCCCTCTTATATGTCCTTTCTTACTCAAAAACTGCATAAGTTTTGCTTTTGGGGCAGAGTTTAGGTAGTTTTAACCAAACATTGGGTCAGAAACTGTGCCCCGGTTTGGAGGAGAATCATAACTTTGAATTTTGCAATGAACTGATCATAGTTTACTGAACCTATCCCACAAAATGAAATAAGAAATGCTGGTAAGTTACGCCTTACAATAATTTTAATGTCAATGGGTTGTGTTTTGACTTTAGAGAATGAGTTTGATCATTTAAGATGACAGCCTAAGTAGCTTGTGAAACCTGTCGCTAGTTATGTTCAAATTTGGTCAAAGGATTTGACTGTTTTGTATACTGCTGTTTGTAAGTTGACTTTTTCTTTATTAAAGCAGAGTTGTGTTTGGGTCCTCCACAATCACAGTTCACAACAGTGTTAATAAGTTCAATTATTTTATATATTTTTTGAAATATGAAATTTTATATGCAGAATTAACCTAAAAACATACTTCATTTTTTAAACATTAACCATTAAATGTTAAGTTTTTTAAACCAAGCTTGTCATTATTGTTGAAAGCTCATTTGGTAGCCTTAACATTAGCCACAAGACACTTAAAGTCATTGTTGGGGGACTTAAAACCGAACCCAGCATGCTGGGTGAAACCTATAACCCAATCCTGTTTTGCTGGTTCACCCCAAACGTAATATTGACATCACAATAATTGGAAACAACTGAGCTACATTTACTTTTTTATTTGTTCTTTTTTTACTACATTTTTGCAAATTTTACTAAAAGTTGTTTTCTTTAAGTGATAAACAGTATGTCTGGAACTCCCTGCTGTTTCTAATTAGGCTTTGGGATATCTGCCACACAAAGTAGCCCTTGAGATTACTCCAATTGTCAAAATGCTTGTAGAGTTTGCAAATATTTACTGAAATGCAGACTTTCCAGATGGGCCTGTTCTCACCGTCTGATCAGTCCTGCTGTCAGATCTTTCACTCATGAATAATGCACAAGATCTAGATGCGGCCAAATGTCACGGCATTTGGGTCGTTTCCTCTGAGTGTGTGTTAATAAATTCTCATACTGCACTTCCACTGCATGGCTGCAATATAACAATATAAAAGCTGAGCCTAAAGCTAAAGGGTAGGAAAGGCTTATAATCAGTGCATATGCTCGCACACCTATGATAATGTCAAAACTTTTCATCCCTTGCAGATATGCAACTTCAGCTCAAACACCAGATTCAACTTAAAAAGCAGGAGATAAAGGTAGCCTGAATTCCAACCATGTTAAACATCCAATCTTCTGAACCAGATCAACTGAAAACAGACCTCAACCTCATGAATTCCAAACAACTCCTGCAGGACCCAAATGCCACAGATAACCCATGCAGAGGTTAGAGATATGCAGGGATGATCAAAGTGTAAAGAAAAGTGATGCTTCAATCAGCATCACAGCCCTTCATGCATTTTCTTTTGTTAAATAACAATTAGTTTCTCTCCAATTCGGATTGCCAATGAAAAACCAACAGGGCTCCTAGTTTAGAAAAAGAGATGTTTGTGATGTGATCCACAGAAAAATAGTCTTGGCAGTTTATTCATTGCTTTTTTTTTCTTTCTCTCAGCAGCACACCTGAATGCACTCAGAGCTGCGGCTGGGGTCAGGCACCTCAGTAAGCGGGGCTGTTATTTGATTCTCTCAGATATTCAGGGAATTAAATGCGTAGATTTCAAAAGGTGCATATTGGGGCGATGTTTCAGAGGAGCTGCAAAATGCTTATGATAATTGACAGTTAGGTAAAATGAGCTGACACCCATGCAGACTGTCAGGAACTGTGATCTGTTTGAATAACAAGTGTTGGACGTGGTATTTTTTGGTCAGTGGCCAGTGTGGATAATGAGCTATATTACTTTGATGTGTGAGTGTGTGTGTGTGTGTGTGTGTGTGTGTGTGTGTGTGTGTGTGTGTGTGTGTGTGTGTGTGTTTGTTTAATATCATCCCTCTGGTGGAGTGTTCTTTTGCACCTTCCTCTCATATCTATTAATTACCCCTTAGACTTCAGAGTATAGCTGCAACTTCAAGTTTGATTCTGACACAGTGTCTTTGAGCAGCCCTTTTACTTTCTGTTTATTACTTTCTGAGTGTGCCTGGTGAGTCATACTAAATTTTAAACACAAACAAAACCTTGTTTTGTTTTCATTACTCTGAGAGGACACTTCCATCTTTTCCTCCCCCTCTAGGGATACAATCGCCCCACTCATGACCAATTATTTTCTCCCTTCCACTGCCCCATTAAAAGCTGGTTCTTTTCCCCAAGTTGGTGAATGGATGCATACATGAATATTTCCCCCGCTCTTACATTAACCTTGTTTACTGGATGCAGCAACACATTGAAGCATTAGAGTTCATATTCACTGATTTTCTTCCTCATCTCTTCCAACACCACACTACTGTTCCTGTTATTTGTAAACCCCAGGAATCCCCTTTTGCATACCAAATTAGCTCCTTTCGTTGCTCATATTTCCTCTCGCTAAACAGTTTAGAAACTTCACATTTAAAGTATCCAAATTATTTCACCACGCATGATAAAAAATGAAATTGTTACAGACCTTAATACTTGCAGTTTAGCTTCTGTCTGGTCACTTTGTGTGGAAATCCATCCCTTCTTCAGGCTTGCAGCAGAGTAAACTAGATCTGCCTCCCCTCAGATTTCCCCTGGTTCTTCTTGTCTCCCTCTCTGTCATTCAGTGTAGACAGACTGCACAGCTTGAGTGGACGCAGATGGATGTGGGTCGTCTCTATGATCAGACACACACAAATAGTCCTGTCTAATAGGGGCTGTAGTGATGCTGCTTTTTTCCTGGAGAATGCTGGAAAAGAAAGAAGAGGCAGTGTAGTGCTCATTCTACTCCGATCCCTTCTCTTTGTGACTCTCTTGTCTCCACCCTCCCCGCTCCCCTCTCTGCTTGCTCATCACCTTCAATAACGATTGCTCCAACAGTGAAATCTGTACCTCTGTGTCGTGTCTGTTCTCATTTCCTCAAAGCAAAGACGGTACTTTACAGAAGTGTTCACACCCCTTGACCTTTTTTATGTTTATTCATTTGACTACTACAAAGTTCAATAAAGTTTATTAGGTTCTGAATGTAAGATGGACTACTCAGTATTGAAACTACTATATGATTATCAAGTGGAAGGAAAATAGTACAGGGTTTTCAATATTTATCTAAACCATCTGTACGTTTTGAGTAACTGTCTTGCTGGAATGTGAACCTCTAGTCCCAAGTTGTATGCAGTCTCCAACAGGTTTTCTTGTAATACTGACCTATATTTAACTCCATTCATCTTCACCTAAAAGCTGAACAACTTATCTGTCTCTCTAACAAGAGGAGTTCCCACAACATGATGCTGTCAACACTGTGTTTCACAGTTGTGATGGTGTTTTCTAGGTCATGTTCTCCTACACATAGCACTTTCATTGTAGACCAAAAAATTACATTATAGTCTTATCTGACCAGATCACCTTCTTCTACTTGTTGGCTTTGTCCCCTCATGATTTAGGGCAAACTTGTTCTTTTTTCCACTCTACTCTAAAGATCAGATTGGGGGCTTGCGGGGCTAACAGCGGTCCTGCAAACAGATTCTCCCACCTGAACTCTGGAACTCTGCAGCTCCTCTAGAGTTACCACAGGGCTCTTGGCTGGTTATCTTATTAATGTTTTCCTTGACTGCTCTGGTGGTTCAGGTCGAGAGCTATCTTGGTATTTAGTTGTGCCATACTCTTTTCATTTTTCTAGGTGGTGAGATGTTCAAAGCTGAAAATATTGCTTTGTAACCTAACCCTGCATAAATTATCCACAACCTTCTCCCCCATCTGTTCCTGATCGGTTCCTTGGTCTTCATGATGCTTTGTTTATTAATGTTCTCTAACAAACCTCTGAGCCCTTTACAGAACAGCCTGATTTAAATTGAGATTAAATTTACTAAATGGTTAACTTCTAAAGGCAATTGGTTGCACTGGAATTTAATTAGGGGTATCAGACTTAAGGAAGTGCAAATACATGTCAATTTTTTTTATTTGTTCAAAAGTTTGATAACTATGAATTTATTTCCTCTATTTCACAGTTGCGCACTACTTTGTGTTGGTCTGTCACATAAGATCTCAATAAAACACATTTAGGTTTGTGATTGTAATGCGGCCAAAAGTGAAGAAGGGATTTGAATGCTTTTGCAAAGCACCATAGATTCAAAAGAGCTAAAGAGCTCTTCAAAATATATCCAAGTCAGAACAATGATTTGACAAAATAATCAATGGATCAATATTTGAAGCTGTGTACTATAAACACAGACTTGGTAGTTTGGTTAATATCTCCTGTTTGTGTGAAGGAATCTGCTCTCAGAAAACTGCATTGAAACACAGGATCAAATAGTGAGTAAAACTCAGCGGCAGACTACGCTCCTCAAGTGAGAGCCCAAACCAGCGGGGGCTTCAAGAAGTGTCCAACAATTCTCAGTGTCAGACCTCTTCTTGCCTCACATCTTTTTACAGTTCTTTTACTTTAATTTCTTTTCGATCATTTCCAACACAGTGTCAGTTAACAACATTTATTCTTTTTAAAAATCTCTTTCTGAGCTAAAAGTAAAAACTCTTCAAGACATTCCACCTGAATCCTTTACCCCTTTTGTTGCTGTCTTTCTTCAGGTGTCCAAACAAAGGTTTTTCTATTCTTAACTGTCACTTTGTGGGTAGAAAGCACAGAATGTCATTTCCCCTCCCTCTCTGCTAAGCTGTCAAGGTGTTCAGATTTATCAGGACAAGTTTTGAAAAGTACATCTGTGGTTTGACAGGAAATATTCAAACAGGTCTGGTGAATGTCATAGTTTCTATGTGTGCTGCTTCCCAGAAGCCAGTTCTCATCTTTCTCCAACCCGGACACCTACACTAGCATAAAACTCCACAGACCTGATTGACGCCCCTGTGATTCATTGTTGCCTGATTACAACAGTCGGGGTCCGTGTTTAAATTTCCCTTTTGACATTGCCACTCATTCAGCCTTTCGTCTATCTATGACAGCGTTGTTATGGAACTAAGGCTACTACTTATTCAGTCCCTGTAGTTGTTACCTGTCTGTATGTTTACATTTCTCAAAGCCCTTTGTTCAGCTGCCCCTGTCAGTCTGTGTCCATATTGTTTTCCTAAACCCAGTGGGTCAGGTGTGACATGCAGTGTTTTGACTCTGCTTGACCACTACAGTTCTTTATGTTGATGGCCAGTGTCAGCATACTTACATGTTTATTTTACTATGGCTATGTTGATGTGTTGATTTTAATGGCGCAATATGCCGTCCGTAATAAAACCTCCAGTGCTAGAGCAAAAGAGCTCGGTTAGTCAGTTCCGTTATTTATATTCTATAAATATTCCAGTTCATTTACAATTATATAGAAATACAAAATACATTTAATTTAATCCAATCCTTGTGACACATAGCGCAAGTTGATCTGAAATGTAAGACTATCTTAGTCTGTTTACAGAGCCAATAGGTCAAACGTTATCTATGTAAAGAAGCACCAGAAAAATACATCTAGTCACTGAAAACACCCTCTAGTAAGAATACTGTGTCTTAGGAGTGTTCAGTTCTACTTGGATGTTCCATTTTCCATCTTCCCATTCAGAAATTAACGTTAGTTGAAACTGGAAACTTGAGTTACGTTTCCAGTATGTCCATCGCACATATCAAGCATGGTGTAAGTTTTAGGTATGATTTAAAGTCTTAAACAAGATTCAGAAATGAGTCAGATGAGAAGATTATGGTGAGAAATATAATTTAAACCTGAAGCATTTGCTCAGCTAACAGCAGGATTGCTACACTGACTTCATCCACCATTACTGTTTAGAAAACAATAGGAGAGACTTACAAAACAGAATTTCAGTGTAGAGCTGGC
The DNA here is from genome assembly GCF_021462225.1 of Girardinichthys multiradiatus. Taxonomy (NCBI): domain Eukaryota; kingdom Metazoa; phylum Chordata; class Actinopteri; order Cyprinodontiformes; family Goodeidae; genus Girardinichthys; species Girardinichthys multiradiatus. The sequence continues at coordinate 21,707,698 of NC_061804.1, forward strand.
GTCAGTGTGGCAGCAAACCTCCTGTTGTCCCGCACTGCTGGCATCATCGTCTCCCCTTGGGATTTGTTAAAAGAGAGGCAGCTCAGAGGAGGCTCACCTTTGAGGGTTTATAATAGAAATGTTTTGTGAAAAAGGCCATAATCATTGTTGCCTTTAGACTACATTTAATATTCAACAAACACACAATTAAATTGCACAAATTATGCTTATGAAAATTTAAATCGGCAATGTTAGATAAAAAAGTACTTATTGCTTGACTTGTACAATTAGTCTTGGAAAAGCTCCCAAACACTCAGTTAAAAACAACATTTGGCCTACTAACAACAATCAACAGAAGTACAACAAAGATGTGGAGTGTGAATGTTAGGTCCCTGTTTCAACACATGTAGTACTGAGAAATTTAGAACTCAGAAAAAAACATGACTGGAAATCATGTTAGGTTTACATGCTTAATAGACACAAATTGAGTAAAATAATACAAATCTTGATGCATTTACTAATTCTAAAAGATACATTTTAACATCTTAACCTTATATTAATTACTTAATTATGTTGCTCTAACTGTTACCTACAAAGAGTGAACCGATTTCAAATAAATATACGTGGCTCCGAATCTCATGTGAGCTTGTTAGCACATTAATGGGATTCATGAGAGTGTTAACTGTGTGGCAGATGACACCTGGCCCTGCTCTGTGAAACTGTGAAGGGGAAAAGGCACCTCCCCTCCGACAGAAGCCCAGCTTCCCTGCCATCTGCCTGCTGACATGAACACCAGAGGGGACTGTTCGGTTGATTATTTCTCCTATCCTTTAACCATTCACTTTTGCATTACGATTGGTAACCTTATGTAGAAAATGAACCACTTGAGTTCTTGAATTTAGTACATGTTCATGTGAGAAGGTTTTCCTAATCATAGCTCCTCAAGAGGAAAGGAACATGATAAATATTTAATTAAGACGCTACAGGCAATATTAACAGTTATGTGTTTTGGGAGGAAACAAGGACAGAGGAAAGGAAGCAACTTATTTATTTTTCAAAAAATGTACTTCATCTCCACTCTGCTAAGAATGCTACATCTATTTCCAAACTCTTGACAGGGAATTGTTAAGCACATGCTCACACACATAATGAAAAATATTCACAAGGCTAATTACACCAGTGCATATACATCTTCATATTTGCACAAGCTTTAAAGATCTTGTGTTGCTCGTGTGTGTGTATAAGTGTGTGTGTGTGTGTGTGTGTGTAGTGTGTGTGTGTGTGTGTGTGTGTGTGTGTGTGTGTGTGTGTGGACATGAGAGAGGACTGAAGGATGAAGATAACAGCTCTGGCCTGAGTTTGCTTTTGTCACTAATCCCAGAGGGCACTGAAGTAGCCGCCGATTTCATGTCATTCACCAATATCCAAGCCTGCTCTGCTTCCAAGGAGCTCTGCCCTTGCAAGGACACTGGTTTCTGTGCTGCATGTTAATGAGACACGCTCCAGAGGAGGGAGAGGGGATTGATTTGACATTCTGCTAAGCCCATGTGAACACAAGTTTAAACTTTGAAATAAAAAAGCAAGGAAATGCCACAATATGGCGTGCAAATACACTGCATGTACAATTGGTAATTCCATTGTTGCACAAATACAGGGTTTTGTTGTCAGGAAAAGGAAAAGTTATGTGCTTCACAAATAGGACAAAGTGACAATTTGAGTTATTGTGCCTGAGATTGTTTGCAAAAACTCAATATATCAAGACTAAAGCTTTTGCAGTTTTACTTTTGGGTAAGAGGTTTTTCCATGCAGTTTGTTATTTAAATCACTGGATTTTTTATTTTTGGATGCACTATATATTTTATCCCCTCCTTGAACTGCAACCTTAACGTGGTGGAGGGGTTTGAGTGCTCGAATGATCCCAGAGGCTATGTTGTCTGGGGCTTAAATGCCCCTGGTAGGGTTTCCCATGGCAAACAGGCTCTAGGTGACAGGTCAGACAAAGAGCAGTTCAAGAACCCCTCATGACGACTACAAAATCGAGGCACGTGACGTCGCCCGGTACGGCGGAGCCAGGCCTGGGGTCGGGACTCGTCGGAGAGCGCCCGGTGGCTGGGTTGCTCCTTGCAAGAAGGAGTCTGAGCTGGTGCTGGAGGTGGAGAGATATCGACTAGAAATAGTCGGGCTTGCCTCCACGCACAGCGTGGGCTCTGGAACCCATCTCCTCGAGAGGGGCTGGACTCTCTTCTACTCTGGAGTGGCCCATGGGGAGAAGCGGCGGGCTGGGGTGGGTTTGCTTGTCGCCCTCCAGCTCAGCCGTCTATTGTTGGGGTTTACCCCAGTGGATGAGAGGGTCGCATCCCTGCGCCTTTGGGTTGGGGAGAGGTCTCTGACTAACATTTCAGCCTACGGGCCAAGTGGTAGTGCGGAGTACCCGGCCTTCTTCGCGTCCCTGTCGGGGGTGCTGGATAGTGCCCCTCCTGGGGACTCCATTATTCTGCTGGGGGATTTCAACGCCCACGTGGGAAACGACAGTGACACCTGGAGAGTCGTGATCAGGAGGAATGGCCTCCCTGATCTGAATCCGAGCGGTGTTTTGTTATTGAACTTCTGTGCTAGTCATGGATTGTCCATAATGAACACCATGTTCAAACATAAGGGTGTCCATCAGTGCACTTGGCACCAGGACACCCTAGGCAGGAGGTCAATGATCGACTTTGTTGTCGTATCATCAGACCTTCGGCCGCATGTTTTGGACACTCGGGTGAAGAGAGGGGCTGAGCTGTCTACTGATCACCACCTGGTGGTGAGTTGGATCCGCTGGGGGAGGGGAAAGCCGGACAGACTTGGCAGGCCCAAGCGCATAGTGAGGGTCTGCTGGGAACGTCTGGCAGACCCCTTGGCCAGGGATGTATTCAACTCTCATCTCTGGGAGAGCTTTGACCAGATTCCAAGGGATGTTGGAAACATAGAGTCCGAGTGGACTATGTTTTCCGCATCTATTGTCGATGCTGCTGCCCGTAGATGCGGCCGTAAGGTCTGCAGTGCCTGTCGCGGTGGCAATCCCCGAACCTGGTGGTGGACACCGGCAGTAAGGGACGCTGTCAAGCTGAAGAAGGAGTCCTATCGGCTGTGGTTGGCTTGTGGGACTCCTGAGGCGGCTGACGGGTACCCTGGGGCCAAGCGTGCCACGGCCCGGGCGGTGGCAGAAGCAAAAACTCGGAACTGGGAGGAGTTTGGTGAGGCCATGGAGAAGGACTACCGGTTGGCCTCCGAAGCGATTCTGGCAAACCGTTCGGTGCCTCAGGAGAGGGAAGCAGTGCTTCGCCAACGCTGTTTACAGTGGGGGTGGGGAGCTGCTGACCTCGACTGGGGACATTATTGGGCGGTGGAAAGAGTACTTCGAGGATCTCCTCAATCCTGCCATCACACATTCCCTGGTGGAAACAGAGGCTGGGTACTCGGGGTTGGACTCATTTATCACCCAGGCTGAAGTCACCAGGGTGGTTAAAAAGCTCAGCGGTGGCAAGGCTTCGGGGTTGGATGAGATCCGCCCCGAGTACCTCAAGTCTTTGGATGTTGTGGGGCTGTCATGGTTGACACGCCTCTTCAACATTGCGTGGCAGACGGGGACAGTGCCTCTGGATTGGCAGACTGGGGTGGTGGTCCCCTACATAAGAAGGGTGACCGGAGGGTGTGTTCCAACTACAGTCGGACCTGTTCCCGGTGCATGTTGGACTCCGGCAGGGCTGCCCTTTGTCACCGGTCCTGTTTATAACTTTTATGGACAGGATTTCTAGGTGCAGCCAAGGGCCGGAGGGGGTCTGGTTTGGGGACCAGAGGATTTCGTCTCTTCTTTTTGCAGATGACGTGGTCCTGCTGGCCCCCTCTAGCCAAGACCTACAGCACGCACTGGGGCAGTTCGCAGCGAAGTGTGAAGGGCAGCAGTCATTGGTGTTTTTGATATAGGCCCTTTGGCTCATTACCCAGGGTGCTGCTCTGTTAAGGGGTGGCATTGTTTCTATTGCTAAATAAAATCTCCAGTTAATAGGGAGTGGGCACCCCACTGTGTTGTTACAGTGTGAGCACAGTAAGAAAAAATGGACAGTCACTGCCACAGGCTAATGACACTGAAACTGGTATCTGAGCCGTATTCAGTGCTCAATTAAAGGCCTTTTCTTAAGGCGTCTAGACTTCATTTGTTCACCATGCAAAAAGCACACTAATTATGGAGCTATTGTTTTTATACATTTTCCCAGATCTGTGCCGCTTTCTACGGATTCTGTTGCCATCAAACTTCAAATGTAAGTTGTAGAGGATGATGACCAAGACAAATGGAAAATGGTGCCCATAAAACTCATGCGTTTTTGGATCATTTTTAGCCTAGGACTCTACATGTGTTTGATTTCCCTTGGAAGTCCCTTGGTTCTGGGAATTACATCACACCTGACATGAGAAAGTTCTCATGGTGGATTAAATTTTTCTTTGGAAGTTGAAGCTTTGATATATTGATTACATCACATCAAGGGTTGACAGTCTTGTTATTGCAAGGCCAGCAGAATTCGCAAATTTTTGTAGTGCTACCAATGACAGTTGGACAACTGACTATTTATCTCAGATTAATTCATTCAAACTCTATAAAAGGAATATGTTCACAAATATAGCTGTGCATTACTATGTGTACCACTGGCTCTAATGTGATACATTCTGTCAGATGTGCTAAGAAATAATTTATATCTGCAACTTTTCCTATGATTTAAATGTGTAGCAGCCATTGTGGATACTGATCTCGAGGCTATTGAGCAACCCCTGACTTTCCAAGTCAAAATTCCAACTTCAATGGGCATTCTTGTTGTATCCAACTGGCAACTCAAAAAATCCAACTGAAGTACAAAGAGATCACACAATAGTTACAAGTCAGAAAACAACTGGAATTTGCAAACTGTTTTGGTGCTAATCGCTACAAGCAACACAGAGCAATAACAATGCAATTCCCTTTGCGGTTGTATAATTCAATGTGTGCCACTGATTTAATTAGAAAGAAACAGTTAGAAGAGCTAATAAATAGTTTATTCCTAAAGTTTTCACTGCAAGTTATGTATGCAGCACTGGCAGCAGCCATGTTGGGTATTAAACACACAGCTTTTGAGAGACCTCAGAATTTTTTTTATCAGAATGTTGACTTCTGGAGGCAATATTGTGGTATTTCCTACTGTGAACTTCAACTTCAAGCTGTCATGGCTTACGATTACAAAAAGACCACACATAAAGCAATGCAAAGGACTTTTGATATTAAAATACTCATGATTGAAATCCAAGAGACTGAGATGCATGTAAAAGAAAATATTGAGCAGTGCATTATAGGAGGAAAATGAAACCAGTAAATTTTTTACAACACCTCTGCTTTTCCTTTCTTAGTAGTGGTATGCCAGTCATATTCATAACTACTTCAAGTTTACTTTATCTTAGGTCCCAGAAACATTATTATGGATATTGTTTTTAAGCTGATATTTGTCCACCTGTTTTTTAAGCAAATGCGTTTACATTTTACCCGATAGAGTCAAATCCTGACTGCAACCTACAGGTCCTTCTCAAAATATTAGCATATTGTGATAAAGTTCATTATTTTCCATAATGTCATGATAAAAATTTAACATTCATATATTTTAGATTCATTGCACACTAACTGAAATATTTCAGGTCTTTTATTGTCTTAATATGGATGATTTTGGCATATAGCTCATGAAAACCCAAAATTCCTATCTCACAAAATTAGCATATTTCATCCGATCAATAAAAGAAAAGTGTTTTTAATACAAAAAAACGTCAACCTTCAAATAATTATGTACAGTTATGCACTCAATACTTGGTCGGGAATCCTTTGGCAGAAATGACTGCTTCAATGCGGCGTGGCATGGAGGCAATCAGCCTGTGGCACTGCTGAGGTCTTATGGAGGCCCAGGATGCTTCGATAGCGGCCTTTAGCTCATCCAGAGTGTTGGGTCTTGAGTCTCTCAACGTTCTCTTCACAATATCCCACAGATTCTCTATGGGGTTCAGGTCAGGAGAGTTGGCAGGCCAATTGAGCACAGTGATACCATGGTCAGTAAACCATTTACCAGTGGTTTTGGCACTGTGAGCAGGTGCCAAGTCGTGCTGAAAAATGAAATCTTCATCTCCATAAAGCTTTTCAGCAGTTGGAAGCATGAAGTGTTCCAAAATCTCCTGATAGCTAGCTGCATTGACCCTGCCCTTGATAAAACACAGTGGACCAACACCAGCAGCTGACACGGCACCCCAGACCATCACTGACTGTGGGTACTTGACACTGGACTTCTGGCATTTTGGCATTTCCTTCTCCCCAGTCTTCCTCCAGACTCTGGCACCTTGATTTCCAAATGACATGCAGAATTTGCTTTCATCCGAAAAAAGTACTTTGGACCACTGAGCAACAGTCCAGTGCTGCTTCTCTGTAGCCCAGGTCAGGCACTTCTGCCGCTGTTTCTGGTTCAAAAGTGGCTTGACCTGGGGAATGCGACACTTGTAGCCCATTTCCTGCACACGCCTGTGCACGGTGGCTCCGGATGTTTCTACTCCAGACTCAGTCCACTGCTTCCGCAGGTCCCCCAAGGTCTGGAATCAGCCCTTCTCCACAATCTTCCTCAGGGTCCGGTCACCTCTTCTCGTTGTGCAGCGTTTTCTGCCACACTTTTTCCTTCCCACAGACTTCCCACTGAGGTGCCTTGATACAGCACTCTGGGAACAGCCTATTCGTTCAGAAATTTCTTTCTGTGTCTTACCCTCTTGCTTGAGGGTGTCAATAGTGGCCTTCTGGACAGCAGTCAGGTCGGCAGTCTTACCCATGATTGGGGTTTTGAGTGATGAACCAGGCTGGGAGTTTTAAAGGCCTCAGGAATCTTTTGCAGGTGTTTAGAGTTAACTCGTTGATTCAGATGATTAGGTTCATAGCTCGTTTAGAGACCCTTTTAATGATATGCTACTTTTGTGAGATAGGAATTTTGGGTTTTCATGAGCTGTATGCCAAAATCATCCGTATTAAGACAATAAAAGACCTGAAATATATCAGTTAGTGTGCAATGAATCTAAAATGTATGAATGTTAAATTTTCATCATGACATTATGGAAAATAATGAACTTTATCACAATATGCTAATATTTTGAGAAGGACCTGTATTCTTCGTCAGCAGGTGGCGTTGATGTTGACTACATCAAAATTCAAGCGGAGAATTTCCTTGGTTAAAGATTTTATCAAAGCAATTATAGCTCATGCTTTATTTGACACCGTTCACCATTTTCTTCTTACTCATTAGGTTCTTCAGTTTACATGAGTGGAGGTAGATCTAGAAAAAAACCCTAAAATAGCTTTAATGTTGATTTTGTTTTTAGCAGAGAGAACATGGAAAAGGCTTTCTATATCCAGTCCAAACACTCACCAAAAATCTTTACTTTGAAAAGCATTTTTAACTAAATCTTTTTGGTCGCAATGACAGGTGCAAATGGAACTGAGACCGAGCAGAAACCCTCTGTTTGCAAAATAATCCCGCTAGCTTGGGCACTGTCGAAGAATCAAAGTCAAAAGATGATTAAAGCTGTGCATTTTTGTCATTGGGAGCGTGGTTGAAAGTATTTTACTGCAGTTCAGAGATTAAGCCACCAGATACCTTTAGATCCTACTTATTGGGTGTTTGTACAACTTTTATTAGGGTTTCAAAAGAATTCCATGATCTGCATGTAAGCAAAAGCTGATTTTGGTTTGCTTTTTTATTTTTACCTATGTGTGCGAAGTATTATTTCTTTCTTCAGTTTGGCTCCTCATACTTGAGGTAAAAAACTGGCATTTCAGCTCAGCTTAATACAGTAGCTTTATGTCACATCTTCGCTCCTCACCCTATAACATTCTGTACAAAAAATGCCTAAAACAAATTAATGCAACAATTTCTAAAGACTAATGTTGGAAAACTGGCATAGAAATAATGATTACCCCACCATTTCTGACAAATAACTGAGTAGTGTTCAGAATTGTGTGACTTTTAGCTCCAGCAAATATGATCCATTTCTCCTAGCAGCCAATTTGTCAGGATTCTAACGCCTGGCAGATTTCCAAAAAGAAATGGAAAGTTAGCATCCCTCTTGCTGATGCAGGTAAAATATGCATTGCGTTTGTCTCCAAGATTTGCAGAACTATTTAAGAATTCCAATTTTGCTTTCAAAAGGATTCAGAGGATGAAACATGGCCCAGTAAATTTGGGTCACACCGCTGCTTTTTGCCTCACAGCAGTGGCATGCCAATCAGCGCGATCTCCACTGGGCGAAGAGCATGGAGCGGAGCAGGCATACTGAAGCGTTACCGTGACACCCCCACCAACCCCTGCACACATACAGGACAGGCGCCTGATGAGAACGCACCTCTCCAGAATAACGATGAGACTCAGTGACGTGATGCTGGCACCATCTCAAACAAACATCTGAGAATGAAGAAACAGATGAAAACAAAGAGGTCTGTTCGACATCCAACAGCGTTAGACATCCAACAGAGGGCTGAAACCTTTTGAAAACAACATTCTACATTACCTCTGATGACCTTGGCAGTTTAGTACAATTCCTCTGAAGTGTACACTCTAAATTCATGAAAGCAGAGAAGAAAGGAAAATATTTTCTAAAAGTCAGATTTATTTGAATACATGAATAATTTAGAGTACCCAATGATTTGTGGCCCTTAAATCACAAAAAAACAGGGATTCATTATTCATCTGTTTGAAACTGGGAAATATTTTATGCACAACTTACACCATGTTGAAGTTCTAAGTACAAAACAAAGTCCTTTGTCCTTCAGGGATATTACATAATTATTTTGTCTTTTTATTTGCTAATTTGTAAATATTTAAGTGTCCTCTGTCTTTCTGTTTTTATGTCTCATTTGACGGCTGACCCTCAAAACAAAGTTTTCCTTTTCACTTGTGTTCAGACATGCAGCACACAATAGTTATATTATGCCAATTAATAAAACTGAACTAAAACTGCGAAATATGTATAAAAAATTTGTAAAAGAAAAAGGACTAAAACAAAGCAGCGAAGAAAAGAGCTTAAAGTTGCAGATTGATGGCATTGCACCTGGAATGCAATGCTGCTTCAGGAGAGCCGCAGCATCATCAGGGACTCCTCACACCCCGGTCACCATCTTTTTCAACTGCTCCCCTCTGGGAGGCGTTTCAGGGCAATAAGGACAAAAACAAACAGACTGAAAAACAGCTTTTTTCCGAGAGCTGTCGTTGCCTCATGTACACTGTAACAACAATAATGACGTTAACAGTAAATACATGCCGTGCAATTTCTTCAACACTAAGTGCAATATGCTACCTCATGTGCAATACTGGAACAACCCGTCATTATTCTTGTATATATATATATTTTTTCCACCTGCACAGTCCTTTTTTTTTTATTTTTTTTTATTTTTAATTTTTTTATTTATTTCAGACAATGATGCTTATAACAAACGAACAAATATCCAAATACCATACAAAAAAGTGTTTGGTAAACATTAAATTAAATTTCCAGTTCCAAATAAATTAAATTAACTTAAACACAAATAGCAACCAGTAAAATAAACATAAAATAAACATATTCCAACAAGCAAACTTGTCAGTATATTTAACCTGAGATCTGACATTGATTATTAATTAATATAAATTGTCTGAAAAGGGGTATGAAGAAGTAAAACTTTTTTTTAATACCCTTCACCCTCTAATTGCACTTAAATTAACTTTTTTATAACTTTTTATAACTTTATAACTTTTAAACTTTTTAATATTTATTTTCTTTCATTTGCACTACTTGACTGCACTGTTTTGTTTTGTTTCGAAAATTTCATTGCACCCATGTGGAGCAATGACAAATAAAGAGTTCTGATTCTGATTCTGAATCTGAATACCAAACTCTTATTGGATAGACTTAGTGATGCATTTCACTGCCTGGAACAAAAGTAGTGAGGGCAATTTCTCCAGCCCAAATCTGAGTTCGTATAGTGAAATTTACATGATTTATCCATAAGGAGGAAGACAGGAGAAATGTTCTCTGACAGGCAGTAGCTTGGAGATCTGACAAACCGGCACCCTACACAGGGATTTAATAGCCCTGTGTGATAACCCCACTCTATCTGTAATTCACTAGAGAGATGAATGACCGTGTGTGACAAAAACTGTCATTTGAAACCTTAAAAGTCTGCCTGCAGTGGTGTGGCATGCAACAGCCACTTTTTTGTAACAACTGTCTCAACAGAATAGCCTACATCACATCAATAAGCCATGTAGTTGTTTTGAAAGTCTCACTTTTCTCCACATAATCATTTTTGTGATGGTTTATCTGTACTACAACAATGTGGCTGAAGACCTGGAGAAAACAAAATAACATGCAGCTAGAGTCCTTTATCGTGGTTAAAATCAGGCAGGACGACACTTAGGAATGGTTAATGATTTAACGAGTTCTGTAGACATAATCAGATTGTAAATAGAGAACACACAGAAGATAAAACCTGGTGAAAGAAAGCATTTCTAACCTGAGAAACTTTCAGCCCCCAAACAACAGCTGCAGTTGACTCCTTGCTTAAATTATTTGTTGCAGCCCTAGCATGAATTGTGTTGTGGCCTCATCCCTCAACCATGAATTGTTCCTTTTCTAAATGTAAGTTCCCAGTTATTTCAATATCCTGAAGCAATAAGTGTTTCAAATGGAGACAACGTATTTTTTATGGGTGAGGAGAAATCCGTCCTTTTTACCTGTGTTTAAATCCATGGAGCTCATTCATGTTTCCTGGATCATATTTGTTGCAAAATTGTTCATCTTGTCCTTTTTTTATCATCTGTTGTCTGATTACTGTGATAGATTTCCAGATGGTGGAGTATCAGATACAACATAATCTTAAGTACTAGATATGTAAGTACATATCTACTTTTAAGCGCCTGCCTCTTACAGTCTCTTTTGGTGTGTGAAAAAAAATGGAAAGGCAGATTGTGATTTATTTATTTCTCAGATTTTTAGGTTTTCTGACTCTTTGACCTAAAGAAAAACTTTCTCAGAGGTTTGCGGTGTTCCTGTGACTAATCTGTTTCTTTTAGTGTCCCTCCCCTGGTTACAGACTGAATATTTTAAATTGATGTGTTTTGAAGCCTCCTATAATTATTCCAAAATGAGAAAAAATTGAAAGAAGAGCTAATTTTCCTTTAATGTTCACTGCAGCAATGAACGTTTTATTCCAAGAGAATATCTGCAAATTTGTTCATATAGTTCTACAGTCAAAGGTCCTTTGATCCACATTACAATCTATAAATAAAGCATTACTATACATAAAATAGTGATTATCAAACAAAAGAAAAAGAACCACATAGATTTAGTGCCCATTATTTTAATGTCATGATAATTTGAAGCTGGTTGTTGGCATTCTTTGCAAATTTTAATTCCTTCATATTATTGAACAGTTTGGCACAGATACGTTGGCCTCCTTTGAGATCTCTTTTTTTCTTTGAGGACTGGATATCAAAGCGCTGATTACCAGCCCTCTTGTTGAGCCAATGCAGGCAGAGATGTCTGAAACTCAACCAAATATAACTCGTCTTGGAGAAAGTGCTGCAATTATAACAGTCATACATGAGCTGAGGACCCTTTGCTTTTTCCCCTTACTCTTTAAGCAACCATTTAAAGGAACAGAAAAATTTACACAAAATAGCCTCATCAGAACATGAACTGAACAAGGTTTACTGAAGCTTGTTGCCAAGGAAAGTTTATTTCTGTTGCGTTAGATGTGAAACTGTGAGCTCTGGTTTTTGTAATTAGTTATTGATGACCATGACTGCCTAATCCCTTATGGTCTCCCTAATAAAAATAATTAGCAGAAGAAGATGGGAAAAATTGCCAACACAAATTTGACAAAATGTAAAAAAATAATATCTCTGATGTTTTTTTCTGTTCAGTGCAGCATAAATAAGTTACCTTAAATAGTATTAAAGTATCCAAAATCCATCATCATCCCGGTGGGGGATTCTCCACGTTTTTAAAGAAGGAATTAGGACATTTTTATATTTATCAAAATTAAGATTTATTTACAGTAGAACAAGTTGCATGTAATAAATGTAATATTTATTATCAATCACACTGTTATTTTCCTAAATGATTTTATCAAATTATTTAAAAAAAAAACAATTCGAAGTGTTCAAAATACCTAAGGTGTTCCGATTCTTCTGAGGTCCAGATCTTTTACTGACCCAGACTGGTTCTCTTCTCCTGGAATTCTCATGGTATTTCTCGCTTAGCTGACAGGGAAATTGCTACACCACAGCTGTTTCCTGGCTAAAAGGTTTTTCTTTTGCAGAGTAGTGGCGGCTGGCTCCTCTGACCCAGGTTTGTAGGATGGTTTCCGAATTGGAGGTCAAGAGGAAGAAGAAACGCTCTAAAATAAAATCACTAAGTGATGCTGAGTACATCAAGGAAAGAAGGAAAAAAAGAGAAGTCTTGTCAGGAACTAGCTTTAGCTGACCTGCTAGATTTTATTATGTAGACTAAATAAACCCTTTAGCCAAAATATGGAGTTTGTCTCCAGACATTAAACTAGTCTTTCCTGATAGTTTTCCTGGCACTATAAGCTGTTGTTGTATGCTTCTGCTTAAATGAAACCAATCTCCTGCTGTGCTGGACTATCTTCAGAGGGAAAACAAAATATCATGAAGGTTACCTACATTATTTTCTTTTAATTAAGCCAAGTCATAAGACCTACTTAATTTTCCTAACCAGTGATTCAGTTAATGACATTAAAGTCATTCAAAGTGGCCGGGGGGTGCAAAACACTTTCACAAGTACCGAAACAAATTAACATTTCAGAAAACAAATTTACATTTCATAAAACAAATTAACATTTCAGAAAACAAATTTACATTTCATAAAACAAATTAACATTTCAGAAAACAAATTAACATTTCAGAAAACAAATTTACATTTCAGAAAACAAATTTACATTTCATAAAACAAATTAACATTTCAGAAAACAAATTTACATTTCAGAAAATAAATTTACATTTCAGAAAACAAATTTACATTTCAGAAAACAAATTTACATTTCAGAAAATACTTTTACATTTCAGAAAACATTTTTACATTTCAGAAAACACTTTTACATTTCAGAAAACAAATTTACATTTCAGAAAATACTTTTACATTTCAGAAAATACTTTTACATTTCAGAAAACAAATTTACATTTCAGAAAACAAATTTACATTTCAGAAAATACTTTTACATTTCAGAAAATACTTTTACATTTCAGAAAACACTTTTACATTTCAGAAAACAAATTTACATTTCAGAAAATACTTTTACATTTCAGAAAATACTTTTACATTTCAGAAAACAAATTTACATTTCAGAAAACAAATTTACATTTCAGAAAATACTTTTACATTTCAGAAAATACTTTTACATTTCAGAAAACACTTTTACATTTCAGAAAACAAATTTACATTTCAGAAAACAAATTTACATTTCAGAAAACAAATTTACATTTCAGAAAATCAACCGGAAAGGGAATGTACCAACGTCGAGGCTGACCCGGAAGTCAGCCTCAGGAGCTGCGTCCTTCGAAGGCCGTATTTGTTGGCCGATTACGTTACAGCGCGGCGACGAAGGCTGTCCCAATTCATGAATCATTCCGAGCAAATGCTGCCGACAAATGTGTCCTTATTTTGCCCGATTTGAAGGATGCGTTGTGAATATCCTTCGCGGCTCATCATTTCCCATCATTCATTGCGGGTCAAAGCGGATTGGTCAAGCAGGGGAAGCCATGGCGGACCATAGCAACAAAAGTTGTGAGTAAATTGTGGAAAATTACACTTTCGGTGACACAAATTAACTTCTACAATGTTTTTAGTGCGGGAATATAACTATGTAGACGTGAAATATCTGCTTGATTTATCTAGACATCGCTTAATTTCAAACGTGCTCCGACGTGTTCGGAGTTTTCCGTTCCCGGCGTAGTAACCGGCTCGCCTCGCCAGCCCTACCGGCGGTGAGGCGAGCTAGCCCGGTAGAGATCTGACCGGACTATCGGCACTATGCTCCCGCTGGCAGTCATCACAGTGAACGTTTAACACAAGTGATTTCTAACAGTTTATGTTATTATTTTAATTGTTACTGAAAATCGATTTAATATTTCACTTGATATTAAGGTTAACCAGAATAAATGGACAGTTTTATGTAATCCAACTGTATCGCTGGAGAGTGTGATTGAGAATAAATAAGCTTTTCAATATGAAATTTTAATGAAGAAATGTGCTACATGTTTTAAAAGTGTATTTATAATTCAGTTAGCATTATAATTTCTGATTCCAGGTACAATCCAGAGACAATCATGTTCAGGTAAAAAAGATGTTTGATTTAACTAGCCAATAATCAAAGAGATAGCAACTTTATGGCTAATGTATGTCGACATATTATATATATATCTTTCAATTTTAAGATAGATGGGAATTATAAAGTATTTGATCCCCTCTGGCTGTTCTTAGATAATTATATAATAATGCAGTGTTTTTGGTGTATTAGTATCTACTTGCTTTGATCACTTAAAATATCCAGAAGCATGCCTTAAAAATAATGTGTTTTTCCATCTCCATTCTTCCCTTTTCTAGACCAGACCCCTTTACTACAGGATCAACCTGAGTGTCCCAGTCCTGAAACGCTTCTTCAACCAGGAGGACACCAGGCCTGATTTTCAGCTGAGCAGGGAGTCTCTGGCAGTGCTACTTAATCTTTTGCACTAGGATAGGCAACATGGATGGTTGCTACTATTGAGACCTTGGTTTTTCTTTTCTTGGTGGCAAGTGGCACATCCTACAGAGTGGTCTGCAGAGTGTTTGGGATGCCTCGCTCTACTGTCCATCGCATCGTCCATAGAGTTACAGAGGAGATCGTGGCTATTCGTCACCAGGTCATCTACCTTCTAAAGACCCCTGAGGACTTAAGGCAGTGTCTTGTGAGTTTGCAGGGCTGGCACGCCACAGAACTTTTCTTAAAGCTGTGGGTGCAATTGACGGCTGCCAGGTGTCCAAGCGGCCCTGATGTCAGTGCTACAGGAACAGGAAACTCTTCCCTTCCATAATCCCGCAAGGTCATAACAGCATGCGGCATCCTCCACAACATCTGCCTTGGTGCTGGGGATGTCATGGCCCCAGAGGATGACCCAGAGGAGGCTGTAGAAGAGGATGAAGGTGAGGTCGGGACTGAGGCAGTCAGCGTTGCTCTCTGGCGGGACCAGCTTTCAGCTGAGGTGTCCGCCTTGGAGGAGGTACCACCAGAACATGACTACTGTGTCAGCCAAGTATAATATTATAGATGTGATTAATCTTTTAGGGGTATAACTAATTGTAATATTTTGTGAGCACCATCTTCTAATTCTGCATTTTTTTGATTACCTCTTAGTGATGTGGCAGCCGTCAATTCAGCCAGCCCTTTAAACCCACTTGATGGACGATGACGTGGACAGCGGAGAGAGGCATCACAAACATCTGCAGACCACCTGTGTGATGCTTCGCTCACCATCCAGAAAAACAAACCACAGGTCTCAGTTGCAGCGTCCCATCCAAGTCTCTGACCTTGCGAGAGATTTAGCCACACCGCCAGACTTTCTGTTCAGAAAGACATCTGCCTCTTTGTTCTGTTGAAGAGGTTTTTCCAGGAACCGGTCACTCAGGGTGATCCTGCAGTCGCCATTGTAAATATTTGTACATAGTTTTATTTTATGCTTTTTGTCTTGTAATCTTGATCTGTTTGAATGTTTTCTTCCCCCATTCTGTTTAAAGTGCTGTTTGTATTTTTCATAATAAATTCTGTTTATAACTTTAAATGAAGTTAATGTATTGTTAGGTCAAATGTAAATAACATTAGTGACAAAAACAATTTTGAAATTTATTAGAACACCTTAAAACTTTAAGAAACAATCTGAACAAAACTTAATATTTCTTATGTAGCACCTTATTTTGGTGCCATTCTTTGGAAAACAGTCTGTCCATTCTCTGTGCTCTCATGTCCTCCCTGATCAACTCCATCATCTCTGTCCCTCTTTCTTTTCCGACCCCTTCCTGCTGGCTCACTGTCTTCCTTCTCCGTCTGGTTGCCCACCGCTCCGCTTGGCCCTGGAGGGTCCTCAAGGATGGAGGCAATTAGAACAGGAGGTGTTGTGGAAGACCTCTGTCCCAACACCTCATCCATAAGGACCAACCAGGGCCAACAGCAGCAGTGGGCTTTTCACTGACTCCCTCTCCTGACCCTGGATACTAACAATCCTAAAGTTAGAAGGAAGAAAAAAACAGTTGACTAAACAGAGAAACCAATAAGACTTTGAGAAATATTTTTTTTATTTGTGTGTGACATGAGAACTTTTGAACATACTCTTCAAATTGTCCCACATTGTTTTGCCCAAAGGGGGTGACCTTCCCCTGTTGGACCATCTTCTCCAGAACTGTCCTAAAGAAACAAAAGGAAAGAGGGAAAACCAAAAGAAGGATGTTAATCACTGGATGGATATTTATGAAAGTTAGAAAGATAGGAGTTATTGAAACTGGACAGAAACTGACTGCAAAGAATGTTGTTATTGTACCTCCAAGCCACGGTGGCTGAGTTTTTAGCTCCAGTAAAAAGGTGGTGGTTCTCACTCCTGAGCTTAATAAACTGGCCTGTCTGCTCCTTTGTACCTAAAAAAAATATGAAAATACCAAAAAAAAAAAAAAAAAAAACATCTTGCTTAATATCAGAACAAAAATAAAGCCTTTTTTAATTTTACATTTGTCTTAATTTGAAGAAAATGTTAAAATATTTCTATGCAAATGTCTAAAACAAGCTCTTTCAAACTTTTCACTTCTTTACTGAGATTCACTTACATTTGGAGGTGTATTCCTCGTCGGGTTTACCTGGAATCAGAAATTATAATGCTAACTGAATTATAAATAAACTTTTAAAACATATAGCACATTTCTTCATTAAAAATTAATATTGAAAAGCTTATTTATTCTCCATCACACTCCAGCGATACAGTTGGATTACATAAAACTGTCCATTTATTCTGGTTAACCTTAATATCACCTGAAATGTTAAATTTCAGGTGATATTAACGATATACGATTACGTCGCCGCGCTGTAACATAATCGGCCTACAAATACGGTCTTCGAAGGATGCAGCCCCTGAGGCTGACTTCCGGGTCAGCCTCGGCGTTTGGTACATTCCCTTTCCGGTTGATTTTCTGAAATGTAAAAGTGTTTTCTGAAAAGTAAATTTGTTTTCTGAAATGTAAATTTGTTTTCCGAAATGTAAATTTGTTTTGGTACTTGTAAAAGTGTTTTGCACCCCCGGCCACCGTACCAATTAGTTGTTATAGTGAGTTGATTATTGTGCCAGTGATCACTGCTGATCTCCGGGTGGTATAAAGTTGGTGAAGGAAAGTGGAGTTTTGCTCATAGGACCACTAGTTCTGGGTAGATTACATGGTGGAAGTGTAGAAAGGAAGTTGTTAAAGGCTGAGGGCAAGCGTTGTTGGAAGCAAACAGTAATTCTAAAGTGCAGAGAAACAGAGAAAAAGAAATGTGGAACATTACACCATGATAACTGCAATAAAACCATTGATGATCATCTGGTAGCTTGAGAATGTTTCTGCTGTTCCCTTTTAGTAGAGACAATTATGTGTGTGGATGAGTGCAACAAGGGCAGCTCTACCACTGTGGATATGTGCTGCCTGTTAAAGGAGAGATACAACCAAACCCAGATCACCAAAGGACCATTCAGGATCAGTTTCGATTCTGTGATCTAAATTAACATCTGCCATTATGGTGAAAACCAGCAAACCATGTACTTTTCTTTTACTATAGAGTACTTTGGGAGGCTTATATTGTACTTCCTGACATCAGAACCATCATTCTCTAAACTTGAACAAGCAACAGTTCCCCTATCAGGCAAACCGTTCCACCATTCATGCCATTTCCACAGTGCTTCACACAAACTTAGAAGAACCCAATAGTTATGTGAAGATATTATTGTTAGACTTTAGCTCTCATTTCATACATTCAATCCACACAAACTGGTCAAAGCTGAACACTCTGGGACATGGTTCCCCTTTGTATGCATGGATTATGGGCTTTCTGAGAGAGAATTCCACCATTGCCTTAATTTCTAATGAGAATGAAAATGCCTCCCAGCTGAAAGTAGGCCTTCTGATCAAGCGGTGTAGGGACAATAATATGGTTTAGTACACCTCAAAAACAAAAGAGATGATCAACATTTCCATCTCCTCAAACATGGCAAAAGAAAGCACAACATTGACTTTTCTTTTCTTGGAAGCTGAAAGAGGCACAATCTTCACAGTAAGTAATGCAGAACTTCTACAGGAGTCCATTCTGACATTTGGTGCAAAAGAGTGTGGTGTGCCAGCTGCAGAAAATTTGGACTGAATAATTTGAAGCATATATGTTCCACAAAAGTTTCAGAGGGCAATGTGCCAGGTGGAAATGGCAATTTGGCAAAGGGTGCCAAAACTTTCCCAAATGTGTTTTTCACCTCATAAAAAGGAAATAAAAGGGAATCTGGTCAAATAAAATTACCGATTGCCATTGTAGGAGTCCTTTTGTATATGACATAGCCTTTGGTTGTGACATTTACCCTGTGTATTATGAAAATGTACAGTTCCAGACATAACTGGAAGCTATCGGAGTAGCGCGCAAGCTAGCAGCCGGCGGACACCAACCAGCAGACTGTAATGTGCAAGGTCACCAGGAGAAGAAGACAAAGCGGATCTGGTCAGTACTGAAATGAAGGTGAGAAAATGTAGTGCACTGAGAAAAAAACACCCAACTACCACAAAACATTTCTGAAGGTCTGTATTTCTCCTGGGGCACATTGCTCAATTAAAGGGTTAACTGAACGTATTAAATAAAAGAAGAATACCAAGGTCTGTAAATCTGAAAAGGGTTGCCTGGTGTCAGAAAACTCTCAGGACGTCTGAGGGAAAAGATGTTGGCTTTTCATCAGAACAACAGCCTGAAAAGCACCCAAAAGAATAAAGAAATTCTTAAAAAGGAAAAGGTTAACTCACTTCAAATGAACATCATTGAGTCATGACCTAAATCTAATTGAAAACTCTCTGCAAGAACTCATACAAATTTAAAAAGCTTGAACAAATACTAATTAAAAAGTTTTTTAAAAACTAAATATTTAATCATTGTGCCAATACTTGTAATAAAGTATATTCCTTCCTGCCTATAGCCATCAGCATCTAGAACGGCCCTTTGAAGAAACCTGCATAATATGAGCTACAACAACATTTCATTTCCCTTTGGGAATTGAATTGAATTGTATATTTTGTGTGTATAACCATTTTTATTGTCAAAGTGGATATTTTGCTCAGAGTGAAAAATATTCTTTTTTTTTTTTTTATCTCTGAAGCTATGTTAAACTCTACAGTGCATGATTGGGTAAGGTACAACTGTAAGCACTGTTACTTTGCATTAAAACGGTTAAAAAGGCTGAAACACATTGATGAATAAAGGTGGTTTCAAAGGTGTCTCCTGGTTACACAGTGTTTTATAGTTGAAGCTTCAACATTCTGTACATCTGAAATACATCATGCTGATGAAATGGCCCAACACTGTCTGTCATGAACACTTTGCATTTAATCAGGGACTGAACAGAAATGTGAGATAGAGATAAAAGTCTTCCAAAGAGGAATGATATTTGCGGTCCCTGGTCTCATTTTAGCTGAGAACAGACATTGATTTTTGTTGTGAAAGGAGAAAATAGCCACAGGAGGCCAGTGTATTCCTCATCTCAGTTGGAACAGATAGGTGAGGGTATTTCATACAGTCTTTGGCAGAACAAAAATCTAATGCATCTTATCTTTCAGAGAGAGGGTTGCTCGCCCTTTTTTAAATAAAATAAAAATCCCTCTAAATTGTGAAACAAATGTGTAGTACCTCCTAAAAACAGTTTTTATGATTATATTATCTAGGTGAAAGAGATTTTTTAAACTCTGTTGTAATTCATATCATCAACATAACTTTTAAGACTATTTATCTTTACTTGCTCTGCTTTTCACTTGCTACTGTTTGTTGCCATATTCTAAGGCAAACATATTGCAATATCAATACATCTGCAGGATTGTTTTGTTATACCTTTAATTTTAATCATTACATTTAGCATTGTTGAAAAAAAAAACCTTAAATACAGTCATGAAAATATTAGAACAACCTACTGAATATTGAGTTCTTTATGAAAAAATTTTCACTAATCAATATCTAATCTCATTTTATGCCTGGAAAAAAATGATTTATTTGCCCTTAAACAACAAAAATGTCATTTGATTTCTTCATTAAACACAGATATCAACCAAACAAGGGCTTTCTTGCATAGACGGCCCTTTTTCTATCCCACAGCATCTCAATAACATCGAGATCTGGGCTTTGACATGACCCAGAACTTTCTTTTTCTTTTTCTTAGTACCCTCTGATAGATGATAAAATTTAAGGTAGGTTCTATGATGGTGAGCTGGTCAGGCCAATCATCCCCAAACCGTGAAACTTCCACCTCCATACATAACAGTTAATATGAGTTTTTTTGTTTTTGTTTGAATGCAGTATTTGGTTTATGCCAAACATGACCCCTGTGTTTGTGCCCAAATTAATCAGTTTTAAAAACATCTGTCCAAAGAACATTATTTAAGAAGTCCTGGTCTTTCTCTACATTCTTTAGCAAACAGAAAGAAAAGAAGCAGGTTTCTGACCCAAAGGTTGCAAATTGGAATCTTTAATCCACAGCTGCTTCACTGGAGCTGCTCAGCTGCACAAGCAGCATGAGAGGACTGAAGTTTATTCTTCTGCCCATATCCGCCTTCCCTATACATGTAGTAACTGCCATGTAATAATTAGTTATTAATATTGACCCCAAAGCATTGAAACATCCACTTCCAGCTGGAGATAGAAACATGTTTCAGTTACTTTGGGTTTCAAATCCGCAAAATATTTCACAGCTTTGCACCATTTTCAGTCCGGAGAGAGCAATGGTTCAGGGCTAATTTATTGTATAACTTTTAATAGGGTTTAAATGTCATGTGGTTGGCTGAACATTTTCAAACATTCATGATATTTGGAGGGTTGTAGTTGGTTGTGCCTGCCATCTGGTGGAAAATGTGAAACTTGCATTCACTCGACAGATTTCCACACTTTTTTTCTGTTATAGTTGTCATCTGATGTTTTAGTTTTGTTTCTTCTTTGATTTCCCCGTCGTTTGTTTGGTATGAAACGTATACATTAATAGTTTGTTTACATGCTTATAAAAGAAATAGAAACATAGAGTACGATCTATCTATCTATCTATCTATCTATCTATCTATCTATCTATCTATCTATCTATCTATCTATCTATCTATCTATCTATCTATCTATCTATCTATCTATCTATCTATCTATCTATCTATCTATCTATCTATCTATCTATCTATCTATCTATCTATCTATCTAATAAAATAGCGGGTTTTTTTTATAAGAATGAGCTGTACTTTGATAATAGCACGAATCACAACTCTCTCAATACTGATCGGAGTCTTTGCTCAGTGATGGAAGCAATAGTCACAGTGCTCTAGATTTCCTAATAGGGTAAATAGAAATAATTGTATTTCCGCAAGATTGAAGAACCGTTTTATTGTGGCGCAGCTGGTAGCACTGTTGCCTTGAAGCAAGAAGGTCCTGGGTTCGTCTCCCGGCCGGAGTCTTTCTGCATGGAGTTTCCACATTCACCCCGTGCGTGGGTTCTCTCCGGGTACTCCGGCTTCCCCCAACAGTCCAGACATTCTTGTTAGGTTAATTGGTCTCTCTAAATTGCTCTTAGGTGTGTGCATGGTTGTTTGTGTGTTGCCCCGCGATGGACTGGCGACCTGTCCAGGTTGTACCCCGCCTCCCGCCCATAAACTGCTGGAGCTTCCCCGCGACCCACTATGGAAGAAGCGGTATAGAAAATGACTCATTGACTAATTTTTAGAGATCCATTTAATTATACTACAACTAATTAGTAAATCTTTTACAGCTTTACCCTCTATGTTAGGATCTGTCTGTGCGCAATTTAATGTTGTAGAATTGTATTTTTTCTGTTAATGCATCTGATGTCTTTATAAAGTGCATCACACAAATTTGTTTTTATCTCTACTGAAATCATCAGACGACGCTGACTCGGTGACGTAAGTGGTCAGTGCTTGCGTTCTAGCACGTGATTGGACAAAACTGACACGCACTCACACACATAGACACACAGAAAAAAAACATCTGGTCGCGCTGGGAATATATTGCACCGCAAAACAAATGCTCCGGTTGGCTCTGGTGCGACTAGAGGTCGCTGTTTGTCCGAATTAGTTCCAACAAGTGGTCATTAAAAGATTATTTACGCGGTTTGTGATTTAGAAGACTGCATTCTCGTTCCCGCTGGGAATCTCCGTTGATGTTGATTATGGTGAGTTCGGCTTGACTAATTAATGACAACCAACACATTACTGACTTGTAGTCTTTCATACAAAGAAATCAAGAATTGAATTTAAATTTAACTGAACTCCTACCCGTTGGTTTTAATTTATCTGTTTGATTTGTTTGACAAATTCTTGTAACCATGGCAATGTGTATTTATCTCTGTGAACTTAGAATGATAAACCGTGTTTAACATGTTTTTTATTTTATTTGTTAAAACCATTTCAGACATGAAAAACTTATGTAGAATACTGTATTTAATCGCCAAAGTGTATCACAGATATTCAAAAAGACCATAAGGGTCACTCACTGAACCATAGTTTTTGCTTTAGTGGGTATTTAAACGTATGAAACTGGAGCACCAGAACTCTTTATTAAAATAATGCTGAAAGCTGGGGAACTTTTAACATTTTCAGTGGTGAATAAATGAAAACATTGCAGTCACAAGGATTTGCAGACCTTTCTGGGCTTGTGTTTTGATTTTCACCACTCAGTGATTGTTATTTTTAATTTAGCACCAGGTGAAGTGCTGAACATGCTGATTTTTTTTAGCTTTGCCATTTGTATAAATCTGAAAATATTATCAGCTTTTCAGGAAAAGCTTTTTTACTATACAATTTGTATCCTGTTTGTAAACAGGCTGATGTTTATTGTGTTTTTTTTTAGCTTTTGTGGTACAGATCATTATAATTTTTCGTTGTGCTGTTCGTCTATTAACCTTTTCAAGAATATTAAAGAAATTGTATTTTATTTCCTATCCCTTTCTCTCAAAAGGAACTTTTTAACTTTAAAAAAAAATCTTTCTTCCCCCTTGTTTTGTTTCAAAGATGAATTTCAGCACTAACAGCCATCGTCACAGTCCCACTCACAAGGAAAATATTCCGCCTCCAACCAAAGCAGATGCCTTTCAGCACCAGAGGACCAAACAGCGCACAGTGCTTGGGGTCTTGTCAGAAAATGAGCAGCGCGGACGATCCCTAAGCCAGGTAGCATCTATAAACTTTCAAGTGTACTATTCAATCAGATAACTTTCAGGTTTTAGACAACTGATTTTCCTCCACAGGGAAGCCAGTTTTCCAAACACAGTTCTGTTTCGGACAGCTCACAGCTCAACTTTTTCGGCTGCCCATCCAGTTCCAGCTACGAAGTGTATGTTGAGGAGGCTTGTGAAGTTGTTCTTGGCGCTTCTGGTCAGGAAGTTGTTTCAGATAGTTATGACCTCACAGCTGATGCCTATCCCCTGCAGAATGAACACTTAGACGTCTTGATGGAGTTTAGTTCAAGTAAGTTTGGCCTGCACACCACAACCATAAATTGCATTGTATTATACTGATGCTTTATGTGTTACCTCAACACAAAGTAGTGGATAGATATGAAGTCAAAGCATGTTTTTTGAACATTATTCTTACTTTTATAAATAAGAACGTGAAAAGTGTGGCGTGCAGTTGTATTCAGCTGAATTAACTCTGATACCCCTAATACCACCTAAAGTGACAGGCCAGGCGAGGCGACCATTAACTAGACAAAATGCCAAGAGGTCCATTGTAACTCTGAAAGAGCTCCAGGGATCCACAGCTCAGGCCGGAGAATCTGGTGACAAGATAAATATTAGTCACATGTTCTACAAATCTGGCCAAAAAGAAGGCAATTGTTGAAAAAATCTGTAAGAAGCTCAGTTTGGCATAAGCATTAGGGGGTACTTGGCAAACATTTGAAAAAAGGTGTTTTGTGCAAAACAAACTAATACTGCGCAACTCCTTGAACACACCATTCCCACTGTGAAACATGGAAATGGGAATGCTTTTTCTTTCACAGGGACATAAAAGCTGGTTGATGGGAAGATGAAAGGAGCAAAATACAGGACAATCCTGGAAGAAAAATCTGTTAGAAGCTGCAAAAAACCTGAGAGTGGGTCGAAGTTTTGTCTTTTCCAGCGGGACAACAATCCTAATTGCAGCCATTCCTTTCCATTGGAGCTCCAGCTACAATGTAAATGTAAAGCTGATAGAGACATAACCTAAAAGACTTGCAGCTGTATTTGAAACAAAATGTATTCGTACAAGGTTTTGATTAACATACAGGGGTTGGACAATGAAACTGAAACACCTGTCATTTTAGTGTGGGAGGTTTCATGGCTAAATTGGACCAGCCTGGTAGCCAGTCTTCATTGATTGCACATTGCACCAGTAAGAGCAGAGTGTGAAGGTTCAATTAGCAGGGTAAGAGCACAGTTTTGCTCAAAATATTGAAATGCACACAACATTATGGGTGACATACCAGAGTTCAAAAGAGGACAAATTGTTGGTGCACGTCTTACTGGCGCATCTGTGACCAAGACAGCAAGTCTTTGTGATGTATCAAGAGCCACGGTATCCAGGGTAATGTCAGCATACCACCAAGAAAGACGAACCACATCCAACAGGATTAACTGTGGACGCAAGAGGAAGCTGTCTGAAAGGGATGTTTGGGTGCTAACCCGGATTGTATCCAAAAAACATAAAACCACGGCTGCCCAAATCACGGCAGAATTAAATGTGCACCTCAACTCTCCTGTTTCCACCAGAACTGTCCGTCGGGAGCTCCACAGGGTCAATATACACGGCCGGACTGCTATAGCCAAACCTTTGGTCACTCATGCCAATGCCAAACGTCGGTTTCAATGGTGCAAGGAGCGCAAATCTTGGGCTGTGGACAATGTGAAACATGTATTGTTCTCTGATGAGTCCACCTTTACTGTTTTCCCCACATCCGGGAGAGTTACGGTGTGGAGAAGCCCCAAAGAAGCGTACCACCCAGACTGTTGCATGCCCAGAGTGAAGCATGGGGGTGGATCAGTGATGGTTTGGGCTGCCATATCATGGCATTCCCTTGGCCCAATACCTGTGCTAGATGGGCGCGTCA
Organism: Girardinichthys multiradiatus; assembly: GCF_021462225.1. Lineage (NCBI taxonomy): Eukaryota > Metazoa > Chordata > Actinopteri > Cyprinodontiformes > Goodeidae > Girardinichthys > Girardinichthys multiradiatus. The sequence goes on from NC_061804.1 coordinate 21,733,121, forward strand.
CTGCCAAGGACTACCGAACCATTCTTCAGGACCATGTGCATCCAATGGTTCAAACATTGTATCCTGAAGGCGGTGCACCAATACACACAGCAAGACTGGTGAAAGATTGGTTTGATGAACATGAAAGTGAAGTTGAACATCTCCCATGGCCTGCACAGTCACCAGATCAAAATTTTATTGAGCCACTTTGGGGTGTTTTGGAGGAGCGAGGCAGGAAACGTTTTCCTCCACCAGTATCACGTAGTGACCTGGCCACTATCCTGCAAGAAGAATGGCTTAAAATCCCTCTGACCACTGTGCAGGACTTGTATATGTAATTCCCAAGACGAATTGATGCTGTATTGGCAACAAAAGGAGGCCCTACAACATACTAATAAATTACTGTGGTCTAAAACCAGGTGTTTCAGTTTCATTGTCCAAGCCCTGTAGGTTGAATACAAATGCACACCACAGTTTTCAGATTTTTATTTGTCCTATCGTTTCCCTAAAACTTTAAAGGTTTGCACTACTTTGTGTTGGTCTGCCACTTAAAATTCCAACAGAAAAGATTGAATCTGTGGTTGTTACCTTACAAAGTATGGAAAACCATAATACTTTTGCAAAGCAGTGTATAACACAAAACAATGATTAAAAATGCATTTACTTTTCTACTGATTACTCTTTACCAGGTTCATGCCAGGATGCGTCCATGCAGTTTGAACCTGATGAACCCTTGATGTCTGTGGAGACTTTCTGTTTTGATTATGCAGAAGATATTTACAAGAACTTAAGGGAGAGTGAAGTGGGTTTTTCTTTAACTTAATTATTTCTGTCTTATCATTGATCAGTAGCAGTTGCTAAGTCATGTTGGTTACTAATTCCAGAAGAAGTTCCGGGCAAAACCAGCCTACTTAGAGAAACATCCGGAGATCACCAATGCCATGCGGGTCGTTCTGGTGGACTGGCTGGTGGAGGTTGTCCAGGAATACAAGCTCGGTTCTGAAACGCTGCACCTTGCTGTTAACTACCTTGACCGTTTTCTGTCCTGCACAACATTCATCAAGAGGAACAAGCTGCAGTTGGTGGGAACAGTTGCATTACTGGTTGCCGCGTAAGAAAGTCACTCCTGACATTTACAGTAATTGTGCACATGGCAACCGTTGGTTGTAATCATGATGCCATTTACTCATTTGTTTTGTAGAAAATATGAAGAGATCTTTCCTCCTGAGCTGAACGAGTTTGTGTACATCACAGACTGCACCTACTCTAAGAAACAACTGCTCCGGATGGAGAGCGTTTTGCTAAAGATGCTGGACTTCAAGATGGCAGCACCCACCACCAATCAGTTTCTTCGCCTATTCATCTCTGTTCACCCTATCTGTTCAACCACAAAAAACCTTGCTCTGGTAAGTTAAATCTATTTTTTCCCCTTCTATACCAGAAATAGCTCTCCCTATGGCATGTTTACAGAACTTTAGGGAAGTATTCAAACCCCTTGAACATTTTCACATTTGGTCAAATTACAACCACAAACTTCATTGGTTTTTATTTGGATTTTATGTGAATGCAAAGCTGCATAGTCCGAAGGGAAAATGATACAAGTTTCGATTTTTTTTAACAACTAAAGATCTGAAAACTGTGATGTGCATTTGTATTGAGCTCCCCAAAGTCAATTCTTTGTAGAACCATTGTTCGCTGTAATTACAGCTGCAAGAATATTAGGATATGCTTCCACTAACTTTACACATCTATGCATGTCTTGCCACAGATTCTCAACAAGATTTATGTCAGGATCATATCTGGGTCATTCTAGGACATAAATATGCTTTTATCTAAACCATTCCATTGTAACTTGTTACTCCGTACAGGTTTTTCTTTCAGGATTTCCTTGTATTTAACTTCCTCCATATCACGCTATCAACTCTAACCAGTTTCCACTACCTGCTAAAGAAGCATCCCACAGCATGATGCTCTCACCACCATGTTTCACAGTGGGAGTGGTGTGTTTATGGTGATGTGCAGTGGGGGTTTTTTTAATCAGAAATATTGTTTTGGACCAAGTACAATTTTACTTTTGTCTGAACAAAGCACCTTCCTTCAGATGTTTGCTGTGTCCCTTATATTAGTTGTAGCATGCTGCAAATTAGACTTCTGTAGGCTTTCTTTCAACAATGGCTCCCTTCTCACCACTCTTCCATTAACACCAGATTAAAGGAGTGCAAGACAAATAGTTGTCTTGTCGACAGATTCTTCCACATGAGCTGTGGATCTCTGCAGCTCCACCAGAGTTACCTTTGGCTTCTTGGCTGTTTTTCTGATAAATGCTCTATTTACCCAGCTTATCAGTTTAGGCTCGGTAGGTCTGCAGTTGTACCACATTCTTCACCTTTTCAGATGAATGTTGAAAAGCATGTGTCGTTTTCTGCCCACCTTTTGAATTATGCTTCATTTTATGTTGATCTTTCACATAACAGAACAGAATAAACATTCAAGTGGTTTTAATACCTTAGCAAGCCGCTTATTTTAAGCTTTTCCTCTACTTCTAGTACATAGCAGAATTAAGTCTGCTGGAGAGTGATCCCTTCCTACAGTACACCCCATCAATACTGGCAGCTGGAGCCTACTGCTTAGCTGCCTACACTATAAACAAATCTTACTGGGTGAGTTGGTTCAGATAATGATGTTTTTTGCACTATAATTACTTGATGTTTGTTTTTTTTTCTAAATGAGACCAATGTTTATTTTATATTTTAGCCTGATTCTTTAGTTGTCTTTACTGGGTATACCATGGAGGAAATCATGCCCTGTCTGACTTATCTCCACAAGCTGTACATCAGTGCAGAGACTCGACCACAACAAGCTGTCAGGGCCAAGTACAAAACTTCAAAGTAATTAGTGGCAGAAAGTGCTTACTGGAACATATAAAACTAAGCTTTAGGGATCTGTTGTGTCTGGAGTTGCCATCTGTAGTCTCCATATACCAAGGACGTGTTTTTAAAAATATATTTTTTAATCAATGTTCTCTGTTTTTCCTTTACAGGTATTGTCATGTTTCAGGGATCACTGCGCCCACTGCTATGCCTTTCCCATGACCCTGGAGCAGAGCATAGTTACAGCAAACTGAAAACAAAGCAAACACAGAGCACATTCTGCCATCCACTGCTTTATACTATTGTCACCATGCACATGTGGACTATCAGTTATTTTTATTTTATTTCTTAATCCAATATAGTTATCCATATGCAATTAAAGGAGTACAGTTATTATTTGAAGATCTTCCAAGATGTAAGTCATTTTGATTTGAACTATAAGATCACATATATCCATGTATGACTGTTTTTCTTTGTAAAATTTGATTTTCAGGTCACTTAATGTATATTTAGAGTGTGTGATAATGCATTGTTGGCTTCAGCACCTCTCACACTGTAAATTATGATTAGGTGAGCACAGAGGTTTCTATCCTTTAAATACAACATGTTTCTGGCTACAGTTATACACATCTGTGCACCATGTAGGTCAATAATCCTGGGACACAAGGCGAATTTTGGTTGTTCACATAATAACGTCAAGGGTTTCATATGAAGCAAGTCAAAACCTACAAAACGTTAATTAACTGCCAAATCTACAGGAAACATCTAAATAAAGGTAGTCATTATGGTGAGTAACGCTCCTTTCCATTGTTTTATAGTCAAATATGTTATTCATTGTGTGAATATCTTCCTTGAAGTTTCTCAATTCTTGTTAAGTTGTCTAAGGAACTGAAAGGTATTTCAAGATTATAATATGTTTAGGTAACTCTCATGTAAACCCCATGAGGTCTAAGTCTGTTTTAACTATTTCACTTTTTTATTTGTTTTCCACCAATTTTTTTTTTTTAAATATGGAACTTTTACATAAATTCTCTTACAGACATAAATATAAAATGATTTATTAAAACAAAAGTAAATATTGTTTAAATATTATTTTAGTAAACAAAATTAAAAACAGTTTAAATTGCACATCGAAATGTAATTATGCAAATGCAGTGTATTAAAATGTTCAATAAAAATCATGTTAATCTAATTACTTTTTCACACAAACATTCATTATTCAGCGCACCATTTCTCACCTGGTGTGGAAATAGGGGCAACAAGTGAGTGTTTTGGACACCATTTCAAGCAGAGCATCAGCTGGGGCATATCCAGAGGCTGTTCCTGCATGAATAGTTAGTAGGAGGGGGATGCCTACTATTCCCCCTTTTCCTCGGGGTGACTGTAGTTCAGGTGGTAGGGATTTATCCTGTAGTGGGTTCGAACCCCCGGTCGACTGTCTCAGTCGTTATGTCCTTGGCCAAGACACGATCCGGCGGAACTAGAGGAAAAACGAATAGATCCTCTCTGCTGTGGCGCTTAAGGCATTCAGGAGTTGCTGCGCTGCATCATTACGAATTATCCAGCTGCTGATTTTTACCTTGTGTTCAGTTGTGCTTTTCTGTTTTCTGGATTGTTTCAGTGTTTTGGCGACAGGTGGAGTCTTTTACTTCTATACGAGAACCGAAAAATCTTTTAAAACAAACGCAAGTTGTCTGTTTTTTTTCTGTCCTGTGCAGCTGACTTAACTTTTAATGTTTCTGCTGGCATGTATCCATATATCTGTCTATTAAAAGACTCTACCTGCTCAGGTGTTGGCATCATTCTGGAAAAACCTGCTGAGCTCCCCAGCGCTCAGACCTAAACCCTTTGCCTGCCAACATACCTGCGTCACACTTTCTTCACGCCCATTGCTCCCATACTGCCGTGAGATTGTTGGAGTTAAATCTTCTATCTGTTGTTATTTCTCGATACCAGGTAAGCTGTAATTGTTTCATTCCTTCTCTTTGGATCCTTACAGTAAAACTAATGAGAAATAGCAAGCTGTAGTTTAACAGTAAATCAATATATGTAATTTCGAATTAGAATCTTTACGTAAAGTTAATTTATTTAGGTAATTCAGCTCAATAAGTGAAAATCACAGATGACTTAGATTCAGTACACACAGGATGGTATATTTCAGCGGTTCATTCCTTTTAATTTACATGGTTATGGTTTACAGATGATGAAAATGCTAATTAAAGCTTTTCCGAATAAAGGATAACATCAGAGCAATAAAGGAAAGATGCATAGATGTCGACGTTCTGAGAGATGTGTCCGTGTACTGTATAGTATATGCCCTCAAAACTTGGTCAGGGCCATGTTTGCTTGAAATATTGCATCAAGGCAGTGTGCCTCGGAGACGATCAGCATATGGCTCTACAATTTTAAAAGCGGCCTTCAGCTTGTCTGCATTGTTGGCTCTGGTGTCTCTCACCTTCCATTAAACAAGACTCTATGTGGGTTTTAGGTCAGGGAAGGTTGGTGGACTATCAGGATCATTAAAGCAGGTATGGGTACTTTGGCTTGGTGTACAGGTGCCAAGTCCTGTTGGAACATGAAATTGACCTCACCATAAGACTGGTCCACAGAGGAAAGCATGAAGGGCTCTATAATTTAATCTTTACTGACTGTGGACCTCAGAAAACACCAGCAGATTACAACTTGGATTCTGTTCCTCTTCACTCTTCCGCCAGATTTAGGGACTTTTATTACCAAATAAAATGCAAACTTTATTTTGATATGAGAAGAAGACTTCAAACCACTGAGCGTGAGTGAGGCCCTTTTTTCTCCTTATTCCAGTTAAGAAACTTGTAATGTTTCTCTCTGGTTTAGGAGTGCTTAAAATTTTCTGAAAGACTGAATCATTAAAATTAGCAGAAATAAATATGTGAAATCTGTCACTGTATTAAATCTATGAAATATGACATACGCCTATGTCTGTACTTTTAGTTTGCATCTTTTTTATTGTCTTAGTTTCTGTATCCCCTTTGCTTTCCAGCATGTCTGAGCCTGCTGAACTGCTGGTCATCAAGGACCAGTATGAGCTGGCCCAACAATTCCTGAATTGTGGATCAGCAGCTGAAGAGGCTGACAACAAATCAGATGCTCTGGTGTATTACAAGAAGGGTCATCTGCATCTTACTCAAGGACTGGAGGTTCCCATTGGAGGGGAAAGGCAGCAGGGAAAGGCCTGGGACAAGGCCAGACAGCTTCAGCAGAAGATGAAGGACATGTTGGGAACTATCGACACCCGCTTGTCTAATCTGGAAATGTCCACAAGAGGAGACACAAATGGCTTACTGTTGGATGTGCCTTCTAATCTTTACCCAGACTTGATAAATAATGGTCAGTCCACCAATAGTTCTGTCCACCATCTGTACCCCACCATACCAGATACATCACACAGCACATCACCAGCCCGAATCAGCCCTATTTCTCCTGCTGTCCTGGACACACACACACTCCCTGCAGCAGGTCTGGAAACTGTAGCCATGGATAACTCAGCAGACCTGCCTCCAGCATACACACCAAAGCCCAGGGATGGGCACCACAGCCTGGCTTATGATCCCATTGGAGGCGGCCTCTGGTCAGGGGTGCCAACTGACGGGAAGGAGCTGCTCACTATCCCCTCTGGGGTGCAGCTCTTCTTTGTGGAACCAAATGGTCAGGTCAGCTCTCTGTCCTATCCGGGCTACCTCCGCATTATCGCAGTGGATAATCAGCAAAGTGATCCTACCACGGGAAAACCCACTGCATTTTTACATGTGAGTAAGGGGAAGAATTCATTGTTGCATAGCTTTGTTAAGAAGAAGGTGCAGATGTGTGTCTTCGAGGTAAAAAGGTGCGACCGCAGAGAAAACCACTTCTGCATTTTTAGAAGTTTTCACAGTATGAGTCATTTAGTTGTTGTGTTGCTGGAAAACCAACCACAAAGTAATGTTTGTTTTGATAGAGAGGCTGTTTTTAAATGGAAAAGCACCCTAGAATTTGGCTTAGGGTACATTAGAATTTAATCCCCCACAATTTCCTGAAAGACTTTTTAAATGTTGAGAAGAATAAAAAAATCAATCAAAATTTGTAGTACTTTTGCCTTTTAAATATATGCATATCTCATGTGATTCCTCTGCCAACTGACTGTATCATTAATTTTTAGTAATAAGTTTGCATTATTTTCCTGTTTTGAGCACAACATTTCTATAGCAGTCTATTCAAATGTTGTTTAAGATTAGAACTTAAAGCGGTGAGTTACTGCATTGCAAATCTTCACGATGACAATTGCTTTGAAATGTTATATCAGTTTCTAGATCTTCCTCTAGATACTGTATAATATCTGTGTTATATATATATATATATTTGTTATCATTTAATAGAAAGTAAATATCTGTTCTGGCATCTATACAAAGGATGCATTGTGCTGTGCTTTGTATTGCACTGCAGCCCATGACTACTTCCCACCAGACCAGGCTGGCCTGCTTTGTTTCCCACTAAGACAATGGTCCTATGAACAGATGACTCTGCGCTTCTGTTGTGCTGGTGGTCAGGCTCCTGTGTCCTCACTGGGGTCATTCTGTCAGATCAGCAACAAGTTTGGACTGTTTGCTTCCTGGAAAATGACACATTTTTGAGGCATTAAAAGAAACAGACTCACCAAACTCTGGGGCTAACTTGTCTTACAATGACAAACTCGATAGGTTGCAGAAGCAAGGGAAGTTTGGGGAAAAAAGTTAGAAAACCAAATATTCCTGGATTTCCTGCTTTAAATTAAATGTAATAAGTATTTTTTTTATAATATAAACAATGTATGGAAAGTATATTTAACTACTGAGGCACCTTTATATTGAACATACACTTTTTACCCTTGGATCCCAAAACGGTACGTCTTATAAAAGTGTAACAAAAGTTTTATATTAAATTTTGTTTTCACTTTTACTGTGTCTATCCTTCAAATAACTTCAGACCTATCCATAAATATAAAGTTGTCATATTTCTAAATCTTTTCTATGTTTTTATGCTCTTTTTGTCCAAAAAAAACCCCCTGATTTTATCAAAGTAAAATATACAAGATATGTAATATTTTGCAAAAATAAATACTGAGGTGGAATATTTTGGATGTGGGTGTTACAGCCTTGACTAGGTGATAACAGTATTGATTATGATGCAGTATTATTTTTGGAGCAATAAGAATTTAATGCAAAAAATGTGCTTACATTCTTTACCTTTGGTAAGCTGACTGAGATATTGAGAATAAAGAAAACGAGATTGTCATATTTTATCTGTCCTAATGTTTTTCAGGTTTGTGACCGCCTGTATCCCCTGACAGCAGAAACTCCGGTGCTACTAGCTAACTCTGGGATCTTCATGTTTCCCGAATACTTGACAGAGTTACCTGGCTCCTATGTGGGTTTAGTGCTGTCCTCTGAACTGCCTGCTGCAGACTGTGAGATGTTTCATGATCTTCTATCACAACTTGCTGATCTCAGGATCCAGGTCAGTCTTAGATTAAAATGTAGATGGTTATGCACATTAGTTGGGCCAATACTACCAGGGTGGAATGGTAAACCTTCATCCAGTCTGTTTCTGGTGTAGACCTAAGTAGTCCGAATGTGATAGGAGAGTGAATTCATGACATCAGCATCCAGCTTTGATTACGTGCTTTCGGGGAACCAAAGTGAAACTTCTGCTTTTCTTTTTTAACTTGACTTTATTGTGTATTAATTTGGTGGTGGGGCCCAATACTTTGCCCAACACATTTTGTTTAGAAAAACAATCTGAAGTGTGGTGTGTATTTTTTTTAGCCTCACTTTACTGTAATACCTCTCAATAAAATCCAGTGCAATCAATTGTCTACACAAGTCACCTAATTAGTAAATGATTGCATCAAGATATAAATACAACTGTGCACTGATCATTTGTGCCCAAAACCTAGTTGTTGATTGTCACTCACCATCACACAGTACTTACTGACACCAGAGTAAATTGTAAAGTTTGTAAAGAATGACAACTGTGTTGGCAAACAATTTTTATAATATTTATAAAAATCGCAGTTTTTTTAAATGCACCTTTTACTCCTAAATTTTGTCTCTCCAAATCAGAATTTTTTTTTTTCAGGTCACGATAGGTCTCTAGACATATATCAAAGGCTCATGATACTGAGACACCTCTAGCTTATCCTCTGTCCTGGTATTTGTGGACATACAGTGCCTTGCGAAGGTATTCGGCACCCTTGAACTGGTCAATCTCTTGCAACATTTCAGGCTTCAAACATAAAGATATAAAATTCAAATTTTTTGTGAAGAATCAACAACAAGTGGGACACAATCGTGAAGTGGAATGAATTTTATGGGATGTGTCAAACTTGTTTAACAAATAAAAAACTGAAAAGTGGGGCGTGCAATATTATTCGGCCCCCTTGCGTTAATACTTTGTAGCGCCACCCTTTGCTGCAATTACAGCTGCAAGTCTCTTGGGGTTTGTCTCTATAAGTTTTGCACATCGAGAGACTGAAATTCTTGCCCATTCTTCTTGCCAAACAGCTCAAGCTCAGTGAGGTTGGATGGAGAGCATTCGTGAACAGCAGTCTTCAGCTCTTTAGACAGATTCTCGATTGGATTCAGGTCTGGACTTTGACTTGGCCATTCCAACACCTTGATACGTTTATTTGTGAACCATTTCATTGTAGATTTGGCTTTATGTTTTGGATCATTGTCTTGTTGGAAGATAAATCTCCGTCCCAGTCTCAGGTCTCTTGCAGACTCCAACAGGTTTTCTTCCAGAATGGTCCTGTATTTGGCCCCATCCATCTTCACATCAATTTTGACCATCTTCCCTGTCCCTGCTGATGCAAAGCAGGCCCAAACCATGATGCTGCCACCACCATGTTTGACAGTGGGAATGGTGTGTTCAGGGTGATGAGCTGTGTTGCTTTTACCCCAAACATATCGTTTTGCATTGTGGCCAAACAGTACGATTTTGGTTTCATCTGACCAGAGCACCTTCTTCCACATGTTTGGTGTGTCTCCCAGGTGGCTTGTGGCAAACTTTAAACGAGACTTTTTATGGATATCTTTGAGAAATGGCTTTCTTCTTGCCACTCTTCCATAAAGGCCAGATTTGTGCAGTGTACGACTGATTGTTGTCCTATGGACAGACTCTCCCACCTCAGCTGTAGATCTCTGCAGTTCATCCAGAATGATCATGGGCCTCTTGGCTGCATCTCTGATCAGTCTTCTCCTTGTTCGAGATGAGAGTTTAGAGGGACGGCCGGGTCTTGGTAGATTTGCAGTGGTCTGATACTCCTTCCATTTCAATATGATTGCTTGGACAGTGCTCCTTGGGATGTTTAAAGCTTGGGAAATCTTTTTGTATCCAAATCCGGCTTTAAACTTCTCCACAACAGTATCTCTGACCTGCCTGGTGTGTTCCTTGGTCTTCATGGTGCTCTCTGCGCTTTGGACAGAACCCTGAGACTATCACAGAGCAGGTGCATTTATACGGAGACTTGATTACACACAGGTGGATTCTATTTATCATCATCAGTCATTTGGGGCAACACTGGATCATTCAGAGATCCTCACTGAACCTCTGGAGTGAGTTTGCTGCACTGAAAGTAAAGGGGCCGAATAATATTGCACGCCCCACTTTTCAGTTTTTTATTTGTTAAAAAAGTTTGACACATTCAATAAATTTTATTCCACTTCACGACTGTGTCCCACTTGTTGTTGATTCTTCACAAAAAATTAGAATTTTATATCTTTATGTTTGAAGCCTGAAATGTGGCAAGAGGTTGAAAAGTTCAAGGGTGCCGAATACTTTCGCAAGGCACTGTATATCAGGTTGGTTTTATTTTGATGAGCCCAGATAACATCACAGAGCGCCATGCCCAAGTAAAAACTATTTCGCTGTAACTTGGGAGCAGATGCAGGGTGTTCTGTGTTGCTAAGCTCAGCATAATGCAGGCCCTTAACAGCCCCTCAAACTGTGAACTGTATCCACTACTTTCTGTGTGAAAGCAGCCTAATACTGCACATAATTCTGAACACACTCTCCCCCACAAAACATGGTGGTGTTGACAGCATCATCCTTTGGGGATGCTTTTCTTCAGCAGGGACAGGTTAGCTGGTCAGAGTTGAAGGGAAAATGGATAGAGCTAAATACAGGGGAATCCTGGAAGAAAACCTGTTACAGGCTGCAGAGGCTTGAGACTAGGAAAGAGATTCACTTTCCAGTAGGACAGAAACTCTAAATTTAAAGGCCATTGTTTTGATCAAAGTATATTGATCTGTTTAAGTCAAATAACATTCTTGAATCCAATTTAGAATCTGTAGTAAGATTTGAAACTGGTGTTCACAGAGGCTCTCTATTCAGCTGTTTTCCATGGAAGAATGGATAAAACTTTCTTCCTTTAAACGTGCAAAGCTGGTATAGATGTACCCCAGAACGCTTGCCGCTATATTGGACTGAAGTACATAATCAAGTAGTTGAATAAAAACACATACCACAGTTTTTGATGTGGAAAAATTGTATGTTATATGAGGACTTATTACTATTCAATGAAACTGCCTCCATTAAAATGTACTATTAGAGCTGCACAATATATTCAAAATGCGATAATGTTGAGCTAACTATATGAATTGCAATAAATTAGCAAATAGTTAAACATTGTTAATAACATTTTGCTTTGGGTTCATCTCAACAATTAAAGTTGCTTCTGACCAACTTCTATTTTGGCTCTAAAACAACTTAGTTGCAGTTTCTTAATGGCTTTACCACCTTACCACCTCTTTACCTTCTACAACATTTTTATGCTGCAAAAAACAAGGGTCTCTATTGCTGACATAGAGAGCCTGAATGCATGGTACCTAAATAACCAGCTAACATTTATTGCAGTCCAAGCAGTTCTTTGCAATATGTGTGCTGCATACACTCAATACAGTTCAGTTTATTTATATAGCACCAATTCACATGTCAACTCAAGGCAATTTACAAAAAAAGTTTAATCGAATCCAATCATATAGACAGATTCCGAGTTAAGTACATACATTTCAAATTGATCCCAGGAAACAATGCGGTCAAGTTTAGTTTATTATTCAAATTGGGTGAAAAAATGTTCCATCTAAGGAAATCCCAGCAGATTGCATCAAGTCTCTGAATTGCAGCATTCAGTCTTCCTGGATGAGCATTTAGCGACAGTGGACAGTTGCTTGCATTATTGTAGACTGTGCAGCAATCCCTTATACCAAGCTTGCATGTAGCAACAGCAGGATGGAAAACTCCCCTTTAACAGGAAGAAACCTCCTGCAGAACCTGGCTCAGTGTGAGCGGTCATCTACCATGACTGACTGAGGGTGTGTGAAAGAAATTTTGGCAGGTTGAATATTTCAGTTTTCTTAAAGAATTGACATCTCAAAGGCAAAAAAAGTCCTTTTTATATTTATATGAGCAACCTGTTAAAGCCAATTGTAATGTTTTAGGTCGTACAAGTTTTCACAAGTCACAATAATATCTAAAGGCATAATGCTGTCTTAAGACTCACCATTTATGATGGGACTTTGATTTTTCAAACAGGGAACAGAAGGAGGTGAAGGAGAGGTCATGAACTTGACAGTTAAAGTTCCCCTCAGTCCTCACAATGAGCAAACACATCTAACAACACCAGAGGTGGAAAAGGTAACACCTCTACTTCCTGGGTGGAGTGAGAAGATTGCTCAAGGAATCTTGTCCGGTGGGTTTTAATAAATGACTTCCAGAAGAAAAACAGAAAGAATATCAACACATAGTTACAAATTATCTGATTTTACAGTGTTTGACCATATAATTCTCCACTAGTAGGTGCTGTTTGGTCTCAACAGTATTTAGTGTTGAAAAAATAATATGGTTTACTTGATTTTTTGAGACCACAATAAATAACACAAATTATATATTTTTTGAAGGAGCTACAAGGTTAAGTCAGTCTTTTGCAAAAGGAGCAGAGGCCACTGGGAATATAATTCAAAAAGGAGCAGCACAGATCCGGGACCGCATCACACCAGAGGAGACCCCATCCGAGGTCAGTCCACAGGTCAGCAAAGGTCTGAATGCTACTAAACAAGCTACTGGCGGTGCTGTTCGAGCCAGTAAATTCTTAGGTAAGAGCAACCAAATGGATGTTATTGATTAGTTAAAATCTATTCTTTTGTTGACTTAGTGTGTTTTCTTATTTAAGACTTTTCAATCCTGATTTGTAAATATCAGTACATGTGTATCTAAATGTATTTCTTTGGTATGACTTTGTGCATTTACAGTGAATGGCTTAAGTACAATTGCAGGGCATGTAGCAGAAAAGGTGGCACCTCATGTGAAGAAGCATGGGGCTAAGCTGGTCCCAGAGTCTTTGAAAAAGAGTCAAGATGGCCAGCCTTCAAACTTTGATGGAGCCAAGTTTGTAGCAGCCAGCAGTATCCAAGGTATTAACTAAATTCTAGAGGATAAGCTCAAGGATATACTAGTGTCAACACTCTCTGACACTGTTCTTCTGAACAGAGGGTGGTAATGTAGACCCATAGGATGGTATGATATGGCTAGTTTGTAAATTTTTTTCAAATTTGTTTTCAAATTAGGTTTGAGTACTATTTGGGAAAGTCTAGAAACTGGAGCAAAACACGTCTGCAAAAGTGTTGCAAGTGAAACTGTCTCAACAGTAAAGTACAAGTGAGTTTGTATATTTCAAACATTTCTGTTCCGAAGTCTTGAATACATTAGTTTATCTTTATATCTTCTTCTTTTTATTTGATTGCTTATTTTAAACTAGGGATGTCCCAATCACGATATTTTGTTTTTGTACCTGGCACTGATCTGAACAATTTAGGAATAGAAAATTGCCAACAAGAATCTCAGATGGATTACTCAGAAAAATGTCTTGTACATTCTTGAAAACTAGCTTTAAAGTATATAACACATTAAATATCATAACCCCAATCATCTATCCATTTTATAGGCGCTGCGCCATTTGTTTTTCCTTGACAGTGACAGATATGTTTTGGCTCAGGTTCAGCAAGACAGCCTTATGTTTCCAAAAATATATCTGATTTGACACATATAGCTGCAGTGTCCAGTAAACTAACATCTCTTGCTCCTGCTGATTGTTTCAACCTTATGAACCACTTAGGAGCCTACAACAAATAATACAGGGAACTGCATCAGGCAATACAGTCTCGCTTTGACTGTCAAAACTCTGATTTGTTAGATCAACGAAATAATATACACAGCCTTCAAAAACAGTTTTGAAAGCTCTGCACGTGAAAAAACTGGCTGAGCATATCTTATTAGCATGGCTGGCTAGAGGTGCTGCAGATATACAGGTCCTTCTCAAAATATTAGCATATTGTGATAAAGTTCATTATTTTCCATAATGTAATGATGAAAATTTAACATTCATATATTTTAGATTCATTGCACACTAACTGAAATATTTCAGGTCTTTTATTGTCTTAATACGGATGATTTTGGCATAAAGCTCATGAAAACCCAAAATTCCTATCTCACAAAATTAGCATATTTCATCCGACCAATAAAATAAAAGTGTTTTTAATACAAAAAACGTCAACCTTCAAATAATCATGTACAGTTATGCACTCAATACTTGGTCGGGTATCCTTTGGCAGAAATGACTGCTTCAATGCGGCGTGGCATGGAGGCAATCAGCCTGTGGCACTGCTGAGGTCTTATGGAGGCCCAGGATGCTTCGATAGCGGCCTTTAGCTCATCCAGAGTGTTGGGTCTTGAGTCTCTCAACGTTCTCTTCACAATATCCCACAGATTCTCTATGGGGTTCAGGTCAGGAGAGTTGGCAGGCCAATTGAGCACAGTGATACCATGGTCAGTAAACCATTTACCAGTGGTTTTGGCACTGTGAGCAGGTGCCAGGTCATGCTGAAAAATGAAATCTTCATCTCCATAAAGCTTTTCAGCAGATGGAAGCATGAAGTGCTCCAAAATCTCCTGATAGCTAGCTGCATTGACCCTGCCCTTGATAAAACACAGTGGACCAACACCAGCAGCTGACACGGCACCCCAGACCATCACTGACTGTGGGTACTTGACACTGGACTTCTGGCATTTTGGCATTTCCTTCTCCCCAGTCTTCCTCCAGACTCTGGCACCTTGATTTCCGAATGACATGCAAAATTTGCTTTCATCCGAAAAAAGTACTTTGGACCACTGAGCAACAGTCCAGTGCTGCTTCTCTGTAGCCCAGGTCTGGGGAATGCGGCACCTGTAGCCCATTTCCTGCACACGCCTGTGCACGGTGGCTCTGGATGTTTCTACTCCAGACTCAGTCCACTGCTTCCGCAGGTCCCCCAAGGTCTGGAATCGGCCCTTCTCCACAATCTTCCTCAGGGTCCGGTCACCTCTTCTCGTTGTGCAGCGTTTTCTGCCACACTTTTTCCTTCCCACAGACTTCCCACTGAGGTGCCTTGATACAGCACTCTGGGAACAGCCTATTTGTTCAGAAATTTCTTTCTGTGTCTTACCCTCTTGCTTGAGGGTGTCAATAGTGGCCTTCTGGACAGCAGTTAGGTCGGCAGTCTTACCCATGATTGGGGTTTTGAGTGATGAACCAGGCTGGGAGTTTTAAAGGCCTCAGGAATCATTTGCAGGTGTTTAGAGTTAACTTGTTGATTCAGATGATTAGGTTCATAGCTCGTTTAGAGACCCTTTTAATGATATGCTAATTTTGTGAGATAGGAATTTTGGGTTTTCATGAGCTGTATGCCAAAATCATCCGTATTAAGACAATAAAAGACCTGAAATATTTCAGTTAGTGTGCAATGAATCTAAAATATATGAATGTTAAATTTTCATCATGACATTATGGAAAATAATGAACTTTATCACAATATGCTAATATTTTGAGAAGGACCTGTACGTCATTACATGAGCGTCAGGTATCGGGGGGATGGTGCGTTCAATTAGCTTTGGAAGTCAGAGCTCTAAACTGGAAATGACGTCACACTGGAGTTGAATTTGCTTTTTTGCAAGACTGAAAATCTGTGGGATATGCTTATTTTTTGGGTGCTAACTAGAAGTAGTAGAAGTGATTAACAGACACCCATTTTAGATGTTCGAATATTAAAGGTTCATGTTCACAAATAGATCTTATACAGTTTGTAAACAGTAAGAAGTGGCAATAAACAGTTTGTACCTGGAACTGTTCCATACCTGCAGCAACCACATGAATATTGAGATCAGGGCTGCTCAGAGAACTTCAATTCTCCAAGTCGGAACTGTATCTTCAGGAACAGTTTTTGTTGCTGAGAACTTGATGCTTTGATTGTGACATCCCTACTTTAAACATCAATAGAAGACAGGAAAAATAACCACTATGTTACTTGCCTATTATTCTCCTTTTCTTCTTGGTATGCTGCTGCACTGACCCTCTTTCACTGTTGTTTCTTTTCAGATTTAGGGGTTTAGAGAGTCTTATAAACATGTCCGGCAACATTTGACTTCACTGGGGAGTAAAGGCAAAGGCTTGTGACTTTGAATTAACAACTGATCTACACTGCTCAAAAAAATAAAGGGAACACTTAAACAACACAATATAACTCCAAGTAAATCAAACTTCTGTGAAATCAAACTGTCCACTTAGGAAGCAACACTGATTGACAACCAATTTCACATGTGCAAATGGAATAGACAACAGGGGGAAATCTTTGGCGATTAGCAAGACTCACTCAATAAAGGAGTGGTTCTGCAGGTGGGGACCACAGACCACTTCTCAGTACAAACGGTTAGAAACCGACTCCATGAGGATGGTATGAGGGCCCGACGTCCACAAATGGGGGTTGTGCTCACACCCCAACACCGTGCAGGATGCTTGGTATTTGCCAGAGAACACCAGGATTGGCAAATTCGCCACTGGCGCCCTGTGCTCTTCACAGATGAAAGCAGGTTCACACTGAGCACACATGACAGACGTGACAGAGTCTGGAGACACCGTGGAGAGCGATCTGCTGCCTGAAACATCCTTCTGCATGACCGGTTTGGCAGTGTCAGTAATGGTGTGGGGAGGCATTTCTTTGGAGGGCGGCACGGCCCTCCATGTGCTCGCCAGATGTAGCCTGACTGCCATTAGGTACCGAGATGAGATCCTCAGACCCCTTGTGAGACCATATGCTGGTGCGGTTGGCCCTGGGTTCCTCCTAATGCAGGACAATGCTAGACCTCATGTAGCTGGAGTGTGTCAGCAGTTCCTGCAAAATGAAGACATTGAAGCTATGGACTGGCCCGCCCGTTCCCCAGACCTGAATCCGATTGAGCACATCTGGGACATCATGTCTCGCTCCATCCACCAACGTCACGTTGGACCACAGACTGTCCAGGAGTTGACGGATGCTTTAGTCCAGGTCTGGGAGGAGATCCCTCAGGAGACCATCTGCTGTCTCATCAGGAGCATGACCAGGCGTTGTAGGGAGGTCATACAGGCACGTGGAGGCCACACACACAATACTGAGCTTCATTTTGACTTGTTTTAAGGACATTACATCAAAGTTGGATCAGCCGGTAGTGTGTTTTTCACTTTAATTTTGTGTGCGACTCCAAATCCAGGCCTCCATTGGTTAATAAATTTGATTTCCATTGATGATTTTTGTGTGATTTTGTTGTCAGCACATTCAACTTTGTACAAAACAAAGTATTCAATGAGAATATTTCATTCATTCAGATCTAGGATATGTTATTTGTGGGTTCCCTTTATTTTTTGAGCAGTGTAGTTTGAACCTGACCTGTTGTGCTTTTACTAACCCAACCCAGGTTAGAAATTAACCCAACACAAACCTGGTTTACACAAAATAAATTTGTATTCATCAAGCTCATTGTTTACTTTAATGTTCACATAAGGTATGCTTAACTTTAAAGCTGCAGTAGGGAGTTCTGAGAAAATCGTGGACTTAGCCTACAAATTTTAACAAGCACACCCTACAGCAGTGGTCACCAACTTTTTTGAGCCCAAGATCCTTGAACTTGGTCATGAACCAAGACAAGATCGACCTGCTGACGCACTGAACAAAAAAAAGAAAATCAACAAATTCCTTCCAACTCTTGGCTTTTTATTCAGGTAATGATATAAGAGTTAACAGAGAATCTCATGAACATGCTTCATTTAGGTGACTACACTTAGTTTTGCTCAAACATTTGTTCATAGCTTAGAAAAAAAATCTATTTATTTCTAACGTTACATATTTAGTGCTATTAATAAAACATGACTGAAGTGTATGAACTTGGCTCATGGAAATTACTACGTTCACTATTGTTCATACTTTTTTTTTAACAGAAGGGGAAAAATTAGCACATTTTGTAATGAAGATAACATATACTGCCATTTATGTAATTTTCCTGAATGAATTTTTCTTATTAAAGTTTTCATATGGTAAAAGTTTCCTTTTAAAATATAAAACCCCAGGATGTCTGGCAATAACTCCACTAATCAAATAAATTGAATGTGGTTCTCCCCAATATTATTTTTACAGTGCTATAAGGAAAACCTTCTCTAGTACAGCTCATTCAAGTCAATGTGATGGTTGGGAATGAACACTAACTGTAAGTTTTTTTTGTAGCTTGGCTCATATGTGCAAACAGTGAGGTTTCTGTCAGTGAGGGAGCTCATATACTTTGATTTAATTATTGTCATCTCTGAAAATACCATCTCACAGAGGTATGTGGAGCCAAAGAAGGCACTTTGTGTGTTAGCTACCTAGTGTTCAGGTGTGTCTTCCAAACACAAAGCCTGGCTTTGAATGCATTCACTGCACATATCATGTGGGACAGAATTAGGTCTCCATACGCTCATCCATTAAGGACTTAAATACACGGTGTTGAAGAGCTTTTGCTCTAATAGAGTTGATCAGTTTGACTACCAATCTCATGACATGAGAAAAGCCCAAGGCTTTCCCAACCAAGGCATGTTGATGAATCATACAGTAGTAACTCATAAAGTCTGGGAAATTGGGATCATTGCACCACATTGCTTTGAATCACAGGCGCATGCCCCACATTGCCGGCGCTCCATCAGTAGAGATTGCTACCAGTTCACGGATGGGAAAATCATTTTCATTTTTTTAAACTTGTTGAAAATATCCTCACCTCTTGTTCTGTTCTTCAAGTGCAGAAGAGTAAGAAAGTCCTTTTTTGTTGTAGATTCCTGGAAAGCCATTCTCACAAATACCAGTTGCGCTGTGTCGTTTATATCCAAAGGTTCATCCAATTGTAGTGAAAAATATTCACAAAGTGAAAAGTCCTTTAAGACTTATCAATCCACGTCCTCCGACAGTGATTCTATTCTTCTCGTCACAGTTGCAGCGCTGAGCTGGAAATTCGCGATTGCTGCTGTGATTTTATCTTTGTTTTTGAAGTCGCTAAAATAGTTTTTTTTTTCAGTGATTGAGTTTGGTGGCATGACATACATACACACTTGTCTTTGACTAAAGTAAAAATAAATTTATCCTCCCATTCTGGATGAAAATGGTATGTTTTGAACTTCTTCTGAGGGGCCTCAGCCATTTTAGCTGTCTGCTACCTTGCTGCGTCTGTGGTTGATGTGAGAGGGTGGAGGTTCACTCGTAATACTGCACTTTTTCGGTTATAGCCATGGCTCCAGGAGGTGAGGGCACACACGCGGTACATAGATGGTGCATTTCATTTTCCTGTTATTTTTGGGATCTACGGGTAAAGCCTCAAAGATATACTGATCAGTCGCGATTGACGGTTGATGACCCCTGTCTTACAGGTCCCTCACCCTTGCTCTCTGTTGTGCTACAGCCCTCCCTCCACAACTACACCCCCACACCGGAACCTGCTGTGAACAGACAGATTGCTTTTCGTCATCTGTCTTCTTCTGTTTATCTGTCTTTGTTTTCTGAGAAGGTGCCACTAGAGAAATTGCCAGTTTTCCTAAAACATTAAGTTGTTTCTCCGACATTAGCACAGCTGCAGCACATCGGCAATCTTGAGCTTGAACGACAGTACGCGCTGTGCGGGGGAGGGGTGTGATCAGTGCGTACACGAGCGTGATTGACACTGCCAAGACATTCCTCCTGGCTTGTTTCTGACTGGGAACGTTTATTTCTGCAAATGGCTATAGGGCCACTGGGAGGAGCCAGAGGAACTTAATTTTTTTTTTCAGATTTTCTCTCATATTCTACTGTCAGTTTTAACAAATAGATATAAAATACATTTTTACAAACGTTACCCACTGCAGCTTTAACCAAGTAGTTCAAGACCTTTCCTGCATTGGCAAACTTGATGGCTTGCATTGTACATTCACTGCTTACTAACAACCTGATGTGTGTATTTTTATGTTTCAATTCAAGTTGTCCTGATTTGAAAAAGTGCAGTCTTTGTATGTTATAATCATAATGTCTAAAAACAGTGGGACTTGCACTTGTTTAAATACTGTATATGTGGACTGGAAACAGATTGCTTGTTAGGTATTATTTAGTCAACTCAGAGGTAAGAACGATACAGTCAGAGTTACTTGTGACAAGGGTAGCCCACTTTGCAGTGAAACTACAAAGTTTTGACACCCTATCTCTTTATTTATATACACAGTTCAACAGACAGTTCAGACAGGGTGTATGTGTGTGAGACGGAAAGGAGGCTGGTTCACACAGAGATAACAATGATCTCACACACACAGGGAGGAAGGCATAGTGCAGGTGCCTTCCAACCCAAGGTTTTTACATGAGTGATAACAAGTTTTTGCACCCATCCAACAGTCCCTCCTTTTATCACAAGTAAAAACATTTAATATAAAAACGAGTAAGAAAAATACTTTGTATGAGCGAAAACCCACGGACGGTAAACAGATTATATTTTGTGGGAAATACTCATACGGCCCCGCCGCCCTCGGCGACCATTAAAAGTTAAATGTTGATTAATACTTGAAATCATAAAAATAAAATGATACTTGAAATCATAAAAATAAAATAATGATACTTGAAATCATAAAAATAAAAGAATGATACTTGAAATCATAAAAATAAAAGAATGATACTTGAAATCATAAAAATAAAAGAATAATACTTGAAATCATAAAAATAAAAGAATAATACTTGAAATCATAAAAATAAAAGAATAATACTTGAAATCATAAAAATAAAAGAATTAAAAAATCTGCCCTGTTTATGTCATCATTGTACTTTTTCTCATTTCACTTAAGCAACAACTTCTTCCGATTTTCTGCTGTAAGGTTATTTTATGAAATACAATGTATGAGTACACTCAGGCTTTTGATGTGATTTATTTACAACATGTCATCATAATCGTCCCCTTCATTTTCGTGCATTTCTACCTGGTTCAGTGTTGCATATGCCACCATGAACAATACCAGAAATTCTGTAGGAATGGATGTGCGTCATGTTCTTCCGTCAGTGTTCTGAGATGGGTCCCATCTGATGTCCATCTCTTCTGGTTCGGTATCACCTCCTGTGGATCCTGCTTTAGATAGAGAAAGAGTCCTGCTACCAGAATTAAGCTCAGGCTTATCAGTCCTGTCCACAAGTTACAGAGAGCCATTTTATAATTGGGCGCAGATCAGCTGTTTTCTTCACCGGTTTGAGACGCTGGGCCATCTTTGAACCCGGACTTCCTCTGCTACCCCGTCGGTTGATCTGGCTCCTGTAACGGCAAAACTGGCTTACAGTGGCTTTTATGGATCCAGGAAGGCCTCTCTGCTATTTTCAGAGCTGTGGGCGTTGTCAGGAGTATTTGAAACGGCCCTTTCCACCAAGGAGTGCTCCAATCCTTCCGGTGGAGTGTCTTAATCAGGACCAGGTCTCCAGGCCTCATTCTGTGGGATAGGAGCAGAGATTATCGGCAGACCACTGGACATTTGTTCTTCTTTTGTCTGCAACATTTTATTCATCCACTCAGCTAATGAAGGTTCCTGTTGTGCTTTCTCTATTTCATTCATGTCAGAGGGCAGAGAAAACGGTCTGCCATGTACTATTTCTTTGAGAATACAAATTCACATCAGCAACTTGGTGTCACGTGATCTTAGGCTCAGAACACAGTGGGTGGAGTTATACAATGATGTACAGTAGGTGGCAAATGGAGTAAGACCAGTTTGATTTGGAGTTATTCTCATCCATAATTTAACCAGGGATAGGCATTCGGGCCATGGCCTCCCTGTTTCTTCCATTGTTTTCCTTAATCTTTAACTGAAACCCTAATGCTTTAGAACTTAGTTCTATTAATTTATTTACAAAATGAGTTCCATTATCTGACCTTATAATCTGTGGGATACCATATGTGGGGAAGAAATGTGTCACTAGGTTCATCTATTACAACTAGGCAATATTTCTTCCCCCGTGTTTGCAACAACTTATGCATGATCTGCAAAAATGATTTGCATAGTCAGAAATATTTATAGTGTAGCATTAATGCTTTACCAGATGTGACATATTCCCCCCTTGACACGTGGGTCTTCCCAATGTGTCACTGTAGCCGCTGTGTTGTATAACTTTTTTGGGAGGATTGGTTTATCTTCTATCTGATAGATGTCATCTTTTTTCTGTGCTCCTCTCTTTAGCCAGGCCTTTATTTCTGTCTTGGTTGCTGACTGTTGGGCGTCTTTCAGCACGTCTGTGTCTATAAATAGCAGATCTGACATTTTCTCTTTAATAGGTTGAAATGAGTTAGTTCTGTCCCTGATGATGTTTTAAAACCTCTATTTTGCCAAATCTTAGCATGGTGATGTACTGATCCGAACACGTATTGGCTGTCTGTGTATATAGTAAGTATTTGTCCCTCATGTAATTCACATGCTCTTACTACAGCATATAATTCTGCTGTTTGGGCTGAGCATGTATTGGGTAGAGATTTAGCTTCTATTATCCTATCGATGGTTGTTATTGCATAACCAACTCTATTCTTTCCATATTCATCTTTAGATGCTGAGCCCTCTACAAACACAACACATGAATCTGGTATAAGGGTTTGAGAAATGTCTTGTCTGGGTTTTGTGTCTTCTTCAACTTTTGCTTTATAAGAATGTGGTTTTCCATCTTCTGCAGTAGGTATTAGAGTACTTGGATTTAAAGGGCACATCTTTTTAGAGTTATGTTTGGCTGTGATAATAATAGTGATGTCAGTGTGATATGTCTTGCATGTAGCGTCAGGTGCTTCTCTTAATATTCCTGACTTCAACATATCTTGTATTACTGGCTTAGTATCTTCTTCAGCTTCTGGCTTTAAGGGGTATTGGCGGACTGATGGCCTTTTTTCAGATATTAGTTTTAACCTTGTATGGTGGGAACCCCTTTATAAGTCCTACATCAGTTGATGATTGGGACCACAGTTCAGGTGGGACAGCAGATAGGGCAGGATGCATGTTGCTCTCAGCTAAGCCCTGTATTTGTCCCTCTGCCTCATCTAAATGTATCCTTGGATGGATTTTGACTGTCCACGCCAGAATGAGCTTCCAGATTCCTGTATTAGGATCTACCTTTGACAGTGTCAGTGCTGTTCCTGCAGAGGTTTAAAGCCTCTGTTTTTCCAAATTCTTATTATTCTTTTTTATCATATATTATAAAGTAAGTCCTTATTACATTTAAAAATGAGATCACTATTTTTGGTAATTGCTATTATTATAAATAATGCTTGGTTTAGTTCTTATTAAAAATAAAAATAAAAACTCACTCACTGATGAACACAAAAAATGAAGGGCATATTATATCTTATAATCTTAGTTTGTTTTACCCTGTTTTATAGATACAACATACAGTTTCAGTCAGCTTTGTATTTAGTTCAAGTAACTAAAGTTTGTTTCAATTAACTCAAGTTTTCTCTATTTCAGTCCAGTTCAGTAATTCTGTTAAGGTTAATTTAATCTTATGTTAAGTTTGAGTCTAATTCAATCATTTTGAACCTGACTGGAAAAAGTCTAAACATCTGTTAAAATCTTTTTGTTTTACCATAGAGAACTGACCTAATATTATTATGGTAATGTTGAGGACTCTAATTTTTACATAACATGAAACAGACATTTATTTCACAAAAACAGAAAGTCAAACACAGACATTTGGCCACATGAAAGTTTAAATAACCTGTTTGTAAAAGAATTAGGAAAAATTCAAGACGGGTCTATGAACTTTCTTATGGTTATCAGTATTTTCAGTAGAGGTAGAACCTTTGCCATCTTTATATGATTTTTCGAAAAAGATTCTGGAAACCTTATTAAGATATAAGTTTGGCAAAGATAATCAGAACATCAGACCTTTATTAGCGCTTTTAAGGTCCCTCAAAGATGCATTACAATGAAATCAGTCATTCCCATTCACACACATTCACACACTACTTACTTATTTCTCTGTCAGAGTAATTTTTATTTGCAAAAATTTGAACATAATTTGACTTCTATTATTCTTAAAATGCACATTGTTTCCTCATAACCCCTTTTGTTTCCACTAGGTCTGTTTTGAACGCTTCAATTCTTTTTTTTTTTTTATTCACCAAGAATCAATAAGGTGGTCTTAGTGGGTCCACCTTAAAGGTGTTGTCTGTTGGGTGTCATGTTATCATTGTCAGGTCAGTGAGGTTCATAAGTCAGTCAGAACCTTGGTCATTTGGTCTGTGCACATAATGTTTCATAGATCCAGCCTATGATTAGTCAGCAAAACTTCCACCTATAGGAGAAAAATTGATTGTTAATGAATGAGCTGCATTTCCTAGGAACACTGTCTTCCTCCTGGATGAGCATCACCTGTTGAAAAACTTTCATCATTGTTTGTTTCACATATTCACTCAGATCTTTATATTATACCAGTAGGTGAAGTTGTTAGTATCTCATGTAGACTGACATATACTGTTGCATTTGGAGAGGATCTCAGATTAAATAAACATAGTTAGAGCTTCAATCCAAGTTCATTTTGTGTCTGCAGACTTTAGCCAATTTTTCTTTTCTTTCTTTTTTTTTTTTTATACATAAAGAGCAAGATTCAAAACATTTTCAAAAGGCAGATTGTGGCAGAATGTAGACAAAACTGCTTATTGATTGACAAAATAACATTCAAGCACACAATCACCATATTAAAAGGCTCTACTTCTAGAGAATCACTAAACTTCTGAGGTCCGGTTTTGGCCCGCGGACCTTGAGTTTGACACATGCAGGGTAGAGTTACAATTTTTTTTTTTTTCAGACCTTTCAGCAGAGACAGGCTTAGTTTTATCTTTGTTTTCAGGCAGCTGCATCTCTTTGTCAAGGTCGTTTCACAGAGCTGAAATTTAACTTCTCTCAAAGAGGAAAAATCAAGAATGCACACAATCTGAGCCAAATATGGAATTATTTCCCTGTAAAATGAATCTTTTGCATTTTATCATGATATTGTTAGTAGTATAACACCATAGAATGATTTTTAAAGCACCTGTTTCTCACTAATGCTTGCCTACAAAATCTTTTACTCTCAGATTACTTCTTTAACAACATTCTGTTCTCCCTTCTCTAGTCATTGTTCACTGGGTTGTCCAGTTGGACAGTTTCCATGTTGTCCACATTGTCACCTCCTCTTTTAACTTCTTTTACCACGTCCTCTAAAACCATCTCTTAGTCTTTATAATTTGGGGCTACCTTGGTATTCTAACCTGGAATGGGTGGCAGTCCGCCCTCCCCTTTATTTGTTTTCAGTTAAGCTGAAAGTTTTTTTTTCTTTTTTTCTTAAGGCCTCAGTATTATGGCTATGTCAGTTAAAAGCTGCTCTTATTGTTGTTTTTTTTAATTCATCTTTTTGTTTTAATCTGTTTATCAACTGTGTGCACTCAGGGACTGAAAAGTCCCCTTTGAAATTATAACCTGGCAAGGTTTTTTATTGTCTCTTGAATCTTTTGAATGCATAATCTCCAGTTTAAGATCCCCGTGTAGTTTTAGGATTTCAGTGATAATTAAGTTACCTGAAAATCCGTATTTTTATGCCATCGTGCACATATTTCTGTTAAATCAGAGCTTTTTCTCTGTTCTTCCCCCATTGTTCTTTGTTATTTTTCTCTTTTTAGTTTTCATTATTGCTAATTTTAGATCCCCTTGTAATTTTAAGACATCCTTTGTATCTAATTTGCCCAAAAACCCATGTTTTTTATTTTTTATTCCATCTATGACAGATCATACCTGCTCCTTTTACATAGTTCTCCATAAACTTTACATCCCCTTCTAAGTCAATTAGTTTACTTTGTTTCTTCCCCATTATGTTTTATGTTAGTTTAATTATAGTATAAATGTCCCAGATAAAAGGTCACTGGCATGAGACTTATGGAGAGGACATTAACACGCCCTTCTACTGCGACTAATTCGCAGCGGTGTTAATTTTCTGGAATGAAATCCGACCTGAATCTCCAAAGTCACCAGTACGTAGTTTTAATCTGGGCAAAAGAAAACACAGGACTAGCAGAATCCTGCTGATTCTATTAAAATGCTTAGTCCTCCATACACACACAACACAGTCACACAGTTAGTTTCAGGTACCTTGTAATTTTTCTAAGTTAACTTGGTGTTATTTTATGAGCTCAATTTACTCCGTTCTTTTTACTTTTATAGCGCTTATTCTATTCCCTCGCAGGGGAATAACCCTTAGTCGTTTTATTTGGCCCCCTTCTTGGCGGGGCCCTACCTTAATTTGTCACTATTCCTTTCACGGTGGAATAAAACCATCCCAATGCAGCGTCCTTACCGGCGACGCACTACCAACGACTTTTAAGTACTTTTCTTCTTTTATTTATATAGCGCTTTACTCTATTCCCTCGCAGGTGAATAATCCTCAGTCGTTTTCTTTAATCCCCTTCACGGCGGAATTGTACCAAATTTGTCACTATTCCTTTCACGGTGGAATAAAACCATCCTAATGCAGCGTCCTTACCGGCGACGCACTACCAACGACTGTTAAGTACTTTTCCTATGAACTGTATTTTAAAACTGTCTCACCTCGGAGTTGACTTCTTGGTGACTCTTTGGACCCTGTGAGAGTCACCCCGCGCAGAGAAAGGCAATAACCCACTGGCCAGGTGTGAATTCACACACACCGGGACTTTCAGCCACTCCGGCTAAAGGAGGCTGTGCAGCGGTGCTTCGCTCGACGTCAGGCTTCCCCCACGGATCCCAGAGTCACTGTTAAAGCAAAGAGAAATAAGGTTATTGAATTAATCCGGCTTCGAAGGACCAATAAATGTTAGGTATTATTTAGTCAACTCAGAGGTAAGAACGATACAGTCAGAGTTACTTGTGACAAGGGTAGCCCACTTTGCAGTGAAACTACAAAGTTTTGACACCCTATCTCTTTATTTATATACACAGTTCAACAGACAGTTCAGACAGGGTGTATGTGTGTGAGACGGAAAGGAGGCTGGTTCACACAGAGATAACAATGATCTCACACACACAGGGAGGAAGGCATAGTGCAGGTGCCTTCCAACCCAAGGTTTTTACATGAGTGATAACAAGTTTTTGCACCCATCCAACATTGCTGTAGCTGCATACTATAGTTTATGTACAATGTAAGCCTCTCTAGACTGGGTGCATCCATATTAACGTAAGCTACATGAGAGATTATGTAGCGTGATGGTATTATATATTATAGCACTTTTTAACATACAGAAATATCTGTTAGATTTGGTGCGTTTTTCCTTAAAGCTCCTGCATCTCAGTTGTCACTTATTTTCTTTCATCACGCTATTCTCTAACACCCCCAAATTACTTATGATAAAGGTACGGCAATGATGTAGGCCAAGCCACAGACACAGCTCTCTGCTCAGTGGGCAACATTGGTGTGGCTGCACATAATATTGACAATCTGGGCATCAAAGCTTTGCTGAAGACTGCTGGCAAGAAGACAGCCAAGGCCATGGTCAGAGAATCTGATCATGAGGGAAAGGAAACCGAAGAGAGGAAGGTGCGAAAAGATGAACATCTCACAGAGGCTGAGGAAAGGAAGTTGATGAAAGAGAAGGCACCAACTTAGGAAAAGGCTGTACAGAAGGAACAAGAGGAAAAGAAGAAAGTATAGATTTCCACTAACACTAATACTGTATTGTCATACACAATAAATAATTCTATATTTAAAGAGAAATTGTAACCCATTATAATAAACTCAATCCTAAATGTTGTTCTTGGAATATAAATTATTTTAAGGGACGACTGTGGTTCTGTGGGTAGTTACAATCAAAATGTTCAATTCCAGCTTCGTCCTGCCAAATGTCGATGGGCCCCTGGGCAAGGCACTTAACCTCAAGTTGCTTAGCAATCTGTGTATTGGTGTATGAATGTGTGCGTATTGGTGAGTGTAATTGGGTGTATATGACTAGTGTAAAGGTCTTTGAGTGGTCATGATAAGAAAAGCTTTATACAAATTCTGTCTATTTACCATTTTCTTTTTGTCGTACAAACCTTCCTAAACTACTTTGTTTGGTTCAGTAGTATATTCAGGTTTTGTTTCTGACCTACAGTGCTCTCAATGCTTGCCCTTTGCTTGTGTTTTTTGTAATGCTTATGTATCCAAGGAAACAAAGCTGGTTGGTTCATTTAAAGGAAGGAACCAGTTTAAACCAACCCTCCTTTTAATTTGATAATTAACTGTGATAAAACTTTTTTCTTTTTTAAAGTTGAGTTCAGTTTCACTAGTCATTCATAGCCCAGATTAAAATCAAGAAATCACTTTGATAGAAACTGTCTGACAAAATGAAGTAGGCTTAAAGTAAAAAGCAAAACATCATACCCCAATTTAAGGGAATTTAGATTAAGGGATCAATTGGTTTTTCAATTGATTATTGAAAGGACTTCAAATAATTTTCTACATATTTTATTGCAGTGTAAATAAAAACAGATTTTTTTGCTCCTTAGACATTGTTATATTTTGAAAGATACCTGCCTTGTTTCCTACCTATGAAACACCTATCACAACTGTTCAGTGATGTACTCAGGTATGGAAGCAAATCATTACCATATTTCAAATGAAAAAGCATTTTCAGAAATGCTATCCTAATCCTATTTGCATTTTCTTCTTCAAGACTGCTCATTCCTTCACTAAATTAAAATGAAAATGAAAAAGACATTTGAGATTTATTTTTCAAAATATGCCCCAGCAAATAGATACCAAAATTCAATTTGAAATGTAAAATTTGAAAACATTTTAAGAATGTGGCTGCATTATTTGACCCATAAATAAAATTAGTAATCAAACATCCTATTTGCATTTTCTTCTTCAAGACTGCTCATTTTATGCCATAATTAAAAAGAAAAGAAAAGCAGACATTGACCTGAAGGACCTGCTAAACAAGAAAAAAGAGCCTTCAGAGAGGGAGACAGAGAATTATTGAGGAGTTTACAGAAGAGACAGCAAGGAGGTGTACAAGAAGAAGCTGGAGAGCTAGCTCCAGCAAAACAATATCAGAGATGTGTGGACAGGGATGAAGAAGATCACAGGCTTCAAGCAGAAGGATAATCAGACCGATGGAGGTCTGGACAGAGCCAATGAACTGAACATATTCTTCAATAGGTTCAGTTCAGAAAGAAGCTCAGCATCCTCCTCTCCTGCTCACAGCCAAACAGACATCCCACCCTCCTTTGACCCACAGGACCCACAGCTGTCCAGTAACACCTCACATTTTTTATCTTCCACCTCAGCCCTAGACCCTTCTACATGTTTGCCTTCAACCATATCAGAAGATGCTGATGCTTCCTTTGCTTCCCCCTTCCACCTGTGTGTCTCAAGAAGTCAAGTGAAGATGCAACTGGAGAGACTGAATAGGAATAAGGCTGCAGGTCCAGATCATGTCAGCCCTAGAGTCCCGAAGGCCTGTGCAGAGCAGCTCTGTGGGATTCTGCAGCACCTCTTCAACCTTAGCCTGGCCCAGAAGAAGGTTCCGGTGTTGTGGAAGACCTCCTGTCTTGTTCCGGTACCAAAGAAAACTCACCCATCAGTCCTCAATGACTATAGACCTGTTGCCCTGACATCTCACATCATGAAGGTCCTAGAGAGACTCCTGTTGGCCCACCTGAGTAAGCAAACAGTAAACCATCAGGACCCCCTTCAGTTTGCTTATCGCTGTGTAGTTGGAGTTGAAGATGCCATCATACACCTGCTTCAACAAACCCACTGTCATCTGGACAAAGCCAGCAGCATTGTGAGGATCATGTTCTTTGATTTCTCCAGTGCATTTAATACAATCCAACCTGATTTGCTTTGTCAGAAACTCCAGAAGACTCAGGTGGAGGCCTCAACAATCTCCTGGATCAAAGACTACCTGACAAACAGACCACAGTTTGTGAGACTGAAGGGTTGTGAGTCTAACCAGGTAGTCAGCAGCACAGGAGCACCACAGGGGACTGTACTCTCACCATTCCTTTTCACTCTGTACACCTCAGACTTCCAGTACAAGACAGACTCCTGTCATCTGCAGAAATACTCGGATGATTCTGCAGTCGTGGGGTGGATCAGAGATGGACAAGAAGCTGAGTACAGGAAGGTGGTGGACCGCTTTGTGGCATGGTGTGGAAACAATCATCTCATTTTGAACGTGACTAAAACAAAGGAGATGATTGTAGATTTTAAGAGAAACAGGAATAAGTCAAACACTATTTCTATCATGGGAGAAGAAGTGGAGGTGGTGGAGGAGTATAAATACCTCGGTGTTCACCTGGACAACAGACTAGAGTGGAGATGCAACTGTGAAGCCATCTACAAGAAGGGACAGAGCAGACTGTACTTCTTGAGGAAGCTTAGGTCCTTTGGTGTTTGCAGCAAGATGCTGCATATCTTCTATAAGTCTGTTGTGGAAAGTATGATCTCTTCTGCCATCAGCTCCTGGGGAAGCAGCATCAGAACCAGGGACTTAAAAAAGCTCAACAAGCTGATAAAGAAGGCTGGTTCTGTTCTGGGGACTCCTCTGGAACCTCTGGAGATCATTGTGGAAAGACGGATTCTTTATAAAATGAAGAACATTATGGAGAACTCTGAGCATCCTCTTCATGAGACTGTCCTACAACAACAGTGTCTTCAGTCAGAGGCTTCTTCAGATCTGCTGTAAGACGGAGCGCTACAGGAGATCTTTCCTGCCGACAGCCATCAGCATCTACAACGGCTCTTTGAGGAAACCTTCATAATATGAGCTACAACAACATTTAATTTCCCTTTGGGATTAATAAAGTATTTTTGAATTGAATTGAATTGAATTGAATTGCATTACATTGCAAACGTGCCGAGAAATTTATTGAATTGCAGCAGGGCCGAGCTCAATTTGTGGCAGTGGCAGGCAGAACTGGCAGTTCCGGTGGCAGGCTGTGGCACCCTCATGGCAGCCTTATGGTCTAGGACAAGGATGTCAAAGTCAAATACACCGAGGGCCAAAAAAACAAATTTGCTACAAGCCAAGCGCCAGACTGGTTCAATGTTTATTGAAACATATTGAAATGATTGCACATAGCCTATTGAACCAAGACCTAACACAGAGTACATTATTTAATAATAAAATGAATAAAGCAATATTTTGTTGTGGCTCTGTCAGTAACCTCAAGGGGAAACATTTTCAACAGGCAAACAGCAAAAAATTTAATTGGTTTGAAAAACAAAGTATGTTTCTTAATATCAAGATGAATACATAAATAAAAGTGCGTGCATTATAAACTTTATATTGCATTATATTCTTTCATTACAGCCAAACTTTCTCTACACAGAAGACACACAGGTTTGCCTTTTGCCTCTGTGAACATGTACTCTGCCTCCCACCTGGCTTGAAACCCCCTGTTCTCAGCGTCCACCTTACTTTTAGCCATGTTTGAGGAGGGGGGTACCTGAAAGTTGATCTCTGCTGTGATTGCTGATGAACAATGAAGCCGCTTGTGCGCGCTACAGTGACTTTGCGGACTACCGTTGCATTGTGGGGAATGTAGTGTGGTGCGTGCAAAATGCCAGCGGGCGGCTGTGGCCTGCGGGCCGGTTCTAATAGTAATTAAATATCATCCAGGGGGCCATAGATAATTAATTCCTTGACTTTGACATATGTGGTCTAGGACATCCAGCGTGTTTTTAAGCATTTATTTATAATTTTCTGTGAGTGACAATTCAGAATAGCCGCTCGTGCTCTATAATAAACCGGCTGTTTGTGCAATAAATCTTCGTCATCCTTTCAACACGTCACACATACACATAGTGCTATTTATTTTCCATGTCAAGTAAATACAATCACCTTATGTTATGGGTCTAAAGCTGTTTATTAAATAATAATCAATAATGAAATCATTATTTAAAGGTAACAACAATGACATCCCATTTGCCAATAATCAGCATTGGCATCACTTCCAGTGGCAGCTCCACAGACACTATTAAAAATAATGACAACCCATTTGCCGATAATCAGCATCAGATTCCACAAAAACAGTGGCAACCGCATTGGCAAGTTTTACGGCCGGTCTGGCACATTCTGGCATCCTCGCGGAATCCCCTGCCACCCTGCGGCAGGTTGTGGCAGTTCCGGTGGCAGCTTCAGTGGCAGGCCGTGGCGGAACTGCCACAGCCAATGCAGACGTGCACAGCGCCCCCTACCGAACAAGATGGGTAGCTCGGTCAGCAGGGAGCTGAGGAAGAGTGGCTGCTGACGTCACTCTGCTGCGCCCGCCGCTCGGAATGCTTTTCCGTTTTCGAGTTCTGGGCAGTATTTTGCGGGCAGACCACAAAAACGAAAAAGCAATGTCTGCTTTGTTTTCTTTTTGATTCTGGCATAAAATGTGCAGTCGTGAAGAAGAAAATGCAAATGCAAATAGGATGATTGATTACTAATTTTATTTATGGGTCAAATAATGCAGCCACATTCTTAAAATGAAAAAGTCAGTCATTTTCTACCGCTTATTCCATAGTGGGTCACGGGGAAGCTGGTGCCTATCTCCGGCAGTCTATGGGCAAGAGGCAGGGTACACCCTGGACAGGTCGCCAGTCCATCACAGGGCAACACACAAACAACCATGCACACACTCATTCATACACTTAAGGGCAATTTAGAGTGACCAATTAACCTAACAGGCATGTCTTTGGACTGTGGCAGGAAGCCGGAGTACCTGGTGAGAACCCACACATGCACGGGGAGAACATGCAAACTCCATGCAGAAAGACCCCAGATGGGAATTGAACCCAGGACCTTCTTGCTGCAAGGCAACAATGCTATCAACTGCGCCCCAAGTTAGAACAATAAATGCGTAATCTTCAGTCGTAACCCATAACCGAATGATGACTCATCGTTAACTGTTTTCACGAAAGTAAAAGATCACCACTTCCAGGTCTAGTTATGGAGGCGGAGTCAAATGGGTCCGACGTTCGTTTGTCCGTCCGTCTATTTGCAAAATGTCTCAAAAAGTTCTGAACGGATTTAGATTAATTTTCAGACAATGTGTGTATTAGGAGAATGGCCAGATGATTAGATTTTGGTGGTGATGCAGAGGACCATCTAGGTCCAGAACTTGTTAATAATTTCTTTATCATAACAGACAACTTTAAATTACCACATGGTTCATCACCCTGCCAGCAGCTAACATGCATTGGCCGAAAGTAATATAGCTCATCAGCATAGAAAAAAGCTGTCATTCGCCAATGACCTTATTATCTTTACGAAGGTATGCGCTCTATGAGCGATTTTCTAGTTACTAATACTTTTAAGGATAATATTTTTGATTTGATTATATGTTAAAATGACCTGCCAGAATCGGTCAACGTTCAAGCCCCCTAGCCTGCTCCATGCGCATTTCGAGACTCGCTGAGTGGGGTTTTAAAGCGAAGGAGCAGTGAGTTCAACCACCAAAGTACGGATTTATGCAGGCCTAATAGTAATAATAGTAATAATAGAGTTTTTTTTTTTTTTCAAAAACAACGACACAGTTTGCTAAAGTGTCAATTTTTTTTAAATCAATTTCAAACCTTCCTGGTGAAAAACGCCTGTTTTATTACGGTGTACCATCCGGAAATGGTGGTTTCCAGGGAAACCATGAGCTACAAACTTGCCTGCAGTAAATTGAAAAATGGCCGGAGGGAACGACTACAGTAAATACGATTTTGCGCAGCTGCAAGCTGAACTCGAAGAAGAACAAGAGATAAAGTGAGTTTTCCCCACTTGAAACGTTTTGAGAAAATTAAACTTTCAGACGGAAAAAGTTGAATGTACCACCTAATTTCGGTTGCAGAGAAATGCTTATAGAATCTGTGTGTGACCTGCGATGTACTGTGGCTGAACTCAAGGAAAGATTACGCGGTGTTGACGGGGAAGGTAAGAACGTATTACCAGGTACCTCTTAAAATTATGATGTACTTAGAAATAATCATACTTCAGAAGCTTAACATTTCTGTTTAAAATGATCATTTTTATTGATCCTATAATTATTCTAATTTGCTGTTTTTGGATTTTCATTACTTGTAAGCCATAATCATCAAGATGACTGGAAATTAAGACCTGAAATATTTCACTTTCTGCATAATGAATCTATATAATATTAATTTCACTTTCTGAAATTAGTGACAAAAAATGTAGCCTACCTCTATGATTGGAAATCTGTGATTACTCCTTAGAGTGGCTTGTCTGTTTTTGCTGGTTATCAGGGAATGAGTGGAAGACGAGGTTTGAGACACAGGTAGAGCTAAATGGACAGCTGGAGAGACAGATTTCACACATTCAGCAGAGCCTGGAGAGCATCAAAGGAAACCCTGTTGGTGAGCCCTCAATTTCTTTTATTACTAAAACCCTACTGTTATTTCACTACACATTTTTAAACTTCTTCTTATACAAGTAGAAGCTTTTTTGCAGTATTTTTAGGGAATTTGTGTTTAAGCCAGATTTGGTAGAAGAGATTCAATCTTCCTACTGAAACATGTACGGTTAGGTGGCTCTATTAACTTATAGGTTAGCTATCAAGGTGTTTAAGGAGAACATTGGTCAGAGAAGCACCCAGTAGGCCCATAGCTCAGGTTAGGGGATCTGTCGAGAACTAGTAAAGGTATATGTAGCCTATGTCTCCCACCTTCCTCTTGACAATACATCTAAACAAAATTAAACAGTTAAATTTTTTGTTACTCATTTTATTGAAATTCACATAGCATATAGATTCATTACACATAAAATTAAATATTTATATCCTTTATTTCTTTTAATTTGATGATTATGGCTTACAGACAATAAAAACCCAAAATTCAGTGTCTCAGAAAATTAGCTCACACTTGCCCTTTTCTTTCCCAGATCGGTTGGCTTTTATCCGATCATATGAAGATATGGAAGTTGTAAGTACACTATTTTTCTTTCTTTTTTTTTTAAAGATTTTCCTAAAAGTTTGTATCGATATTAGATTTGTGTATAGATATTAAACGAATTTTCGCTCAGAGCATGCAAAGAGTCATGTACACCAGAAGAGGGCGCTAGAGACACATAATGAGTTTAGACAGAACAGGAAGGACGGCGATGCCAGCTGCTCTCCATCCTCCCGTTGATGCAGGCTGCATTAACCAGAGTTTAATCACAACTATGTAATCACGGTATTAACGACCATGGGAGAGTAATGCAGACTAATTACAATGCTTTAGCACACACACATTACCACCAATACATGTTACACTGAACGGCTGCACAATAAAGCTTAACCAACCTGGTGCCTGTCAGCCTAAAGGCACAACTAACAGATGCTCATTAGTGTGTCCAAGAAGTGACAACAAAGAGTGAGCATGACATTAGTATATACTGAGCAGCAGAGATGAATATGAATTCGTTTGTTCGTTCGTCGTCTTCCGCTTATCCAGGACCGGGTCGCGGGGGCAGCAGACTCAGCAGAGACGCCCAGACGTCCCTCTCCCCAGACACCTCTTCCAGCTCCTCCAGGGGGAGCCCAAGGCGTTCCCAGGCCAGCCGAGAGACATAGTCCCTCCAGCGTGTCCTGGGTCGTCCCCTGGGCCTCCTCCCGGTGGGACGTGCCTGGAACACCTCCCGAGGAAGGCGTCCAGGAGGCATCCAGTATAGAAGCCCGAGCCACCTCAACTGGCTCCTCTCAATGTGGAGGAGCAGCGGCTCTACTCCGAGCTCCTCCCGGATGGCCGAGCTCCTCACCCTATCTCTAAGGGAGTGCCCGGCCACCCTACGCCCTGAGTACCTCAAGTCTCTGGATGTTGTAGGGCTGTCATGGTTGACACGCCTCTTCAACATTGCGTGGCGGTCGGGGACAGTGCCTCTGGACTGGCAGACTGGGGTGGTGGTCCCCCTTTATAAGAAGGGGGACCGGAGGGTGTGTTCCAACTACAGGGGGATCACACTCCTCAGCCTCCCTGGTAAGGCCTACGCCAGGGTATTGGAGAGGAGAGTCCGACCGATAGTCGAACCTCGGCTTCAGGAGGAACAGTGTGGTTTTCGTCCCAGCCGTGGAACACTGGACCAGCTCTATACCCTCTACAGGGTGCTCGAGAGTTCATGGGAGTTTGCCCAACCGGTTCACATGTGTTTTGTGGACCTGGAGAAAGCATTCGACTGTGTCCCTCGTGATGCCCTGTGGGGGGTGCTTCAGGAGTATGGAATCGGGGGCCCTTTATTAGGGGCCATCCGGTCCCTGTACGAGCGGAGCAGGAGTTTGGTCCGCATTGCCGGCACTAAGTCGGACCTGTTCCCAGTGCATGTTGGACTCCGGCAGGGCTGCCCTTTGTCGCCGGTCCTGTTCATAACTTTTATGGACAGGATTTCTAGATGCAGCCAAGGGTCGGAGGGGGTCTGGTTTGGGGACCAGAGGATTTCGTCTCTTCTTTTTGCGGATGACGTGGTCCTGCTGGCCCCCTCTAGCCAAGACCTACAGCATTTTCTGTGGCGGTTCGCAGCCGAGTGTGAAGCGGCTGGGATGAAGATCAGCTCCTCCAAGTCCGAGGCCATGGTTCTCGACCGGAAAAGGGTAGCTTGTCCTCTTCAGGTTGGAGGGGAGTTCCCGCCTCAAGTGGAGGAGTTTAAGTATCTCGGGGTCTTGTTCACGAGTGAGGGAAGAATGGAGCGGGAGATCGACAGACGGATCGGTGCGGCTGCCACAGTAATGGGGGCGCTGTGCCGGTCCGTTGTGAAGAGAGAGCTGAGCCGAAAAGCAAAGCTCTCAATTTACTGGTCGGTCTACGTTCCTGCCCTCACCTATGGCCATGAACTTTGGGTCATGACCGAAAGAACGAGATCACGGATACAAGCGGCTGAAATGAATATGAATTATCATTATAAATTGTGACTAAATATTTTATAAGCCTCATTCATTTCTGTATTCTTATTGTCAGCATGAGCTATTTGCATATTGTTTGATAGTCCTATATAATACAGGGTAATTTCATTACAACCTGTTTTCTTAAATTGTTTTCAACAGATTTACATTTAAGAGTCATTTTAATTGTTTGTCACAGGAAATGCTTAAACAACATCTAAAGTTCCTGACTGAGGAGAAATCCGATCTTCAGAGTCAGCTCAGGAACTGCCACCTTCAAATCGAGCAGGAGGGAAAGGTCTGGGTCCTAAATGTTCCTTGTAGACAAAGAGCAGTGGGAGGGATTGTGAGGGGATTTGTAGGGGTCTGTTGGATTACTTTTATCATGTGTGTTAGAAAATGAGCTTTAGGGTTTTTTTTTTTACCTCAAGAAGAATTTTTTTCAGATTAAAAAAATAACTTAATTAGCAACAAATTGAAATAGTTTGGTTCTTTGTTTATTGTTCTGTTGAATAACCTGTGAGGTATCAGTTAAATACAGGTTTGGCACTTAGCATTTGTGACCAGTAATCCCTAATCTCTTGCTCATTACCACTGACACATATCAAACGTTGCATTTCTTTCACTTCTCAGGCATTCCATAAAACCAACAATGAAAGGCGGGCGTACCTTACAGAAATAGCTACGGTAAGCATTCAAAAGAAACAGCTTCCTTCAGGGTTGTTAACGTTCTGGTCCAAAGTTAAACTAATCTGGGTCTTTGAATGATTAACTTAAATTGTTTTTTCTCCAGGGTTTATTGATATACAACATATAACTGCAAATTTAATTCATCAAATTTTAATTTACAGTGGAATTTGTCTAATTTGCGCAGGGTTGAAATTATATATACACACCCAAATATATACATACACACCTTAGCCTGCTAACTATAATTTTAATGTGTATTTGGGATCATTCTCCTGTTAGAAAACCCAACTCTGTTTAAACCATCAAACTGTCACCCTCAGGTGAAAGAAAACTGGCAAAGATGTTAAAACTGCAGGGGCACCAGTGTCACTGACCACAATGCAGCCAGTTTAATATTGCCACGGACGGAGAGGATGCTGACCAAGAGAGAAACTGAAATTGCACAGATTTAATAGCTGTGTCCGTGAAAAGGGAAACCAATCAATTTAAATGAGCTCTACTATTTCTAATAAGAGTGCAAGAATAATGCTAGAAGCTTGCTGTTGCCAATATAAAACGTGTTTCCCTGCAACCTGCTAAGAATAATTTTCCGAATAAAATTCAATTCGAATTGAAACTTGTGTACCCAGTTTCAATAAAATTGTATGTTCTTTTATCAGTCTTGTACGATTAAAGAATTGTTAAAAAAGATAATTACAGTACCAAAATAAATAGGCTTCTCACTCAAACTGTACATGCATTGCTCCCAACTGATCTTCTCTATTCTCTTCTGCAGGCGTAGTTACGATTTCTCTTTCCTCCTTCTATTACATTACATAACATCATTCGCTTCCCTATGTTGTTGGAAGCTGGTTTCTGCAGAACTGAAACTGAACTACGGTCTGACTTGGCTCTATAGAAACATAACTTTACATTTGCATCAACATGTTTTAGGTGTTTCTGCCTGCTGTTAAAAAAGAAAGCTCACATAAATTACACTGTGATTATCAAACATCCTATCCTGCAGCTGTCTTCCATCCGTGACCCACAAAGAACACAGTGCTCCAGTCAGCGACACGGGGCACCAGAGAGCCTACAGATCAGGTTTGTAACGTCCCACAGCTGATGAAAAAAATCACTTTACTGCCGGGCAGATTTAAGTTTATCTAATTTTGTAACAGTGGGTCAGTTTATACAAATGTTTATCCCCAAGCAACTGTATCTTCTCTGTTAAGTGTAAACTTATTTCAGTCAGTCAAATCTTATATTTTGTAGGTTTTCTAATAAACAATTAGAATTAACTTCACATTCGACATGTAGGGAACAAGTTTTTGTTTTGGTCACACAGAGGAAAAGACATCCGTATGAAGCCACCAGCTGGTTCTAACAAAGGCACAGAGGAGGGATTAAGAGAACGTGTGAATGGGGGAAGAGGAGGAGAAGGAGGTGGTGATTCAACAACAAAGAGGGGAATGAAGAAGAAATCCAGGTTATCCACCCTGAAGCAGCGGCCAAAACACAATCCTTAACCAAAATCTTCTCCTGTGGATATTTGCAGGGTTCTTTCATTGAGGGTTATTATCCTTGTACATTTCTGTCAGCTTCCTTTTTGTGTTGGCACTTATTCATTTCCTCTAAAGCTGATTATGTAATAAATGAAACACTGCAGTTTTATGCAAATTTGCTCATATAGCATTATTGGCCGTCAGTAATTGGGCCTTTCTTGCACACATAAGCAGACTTTTCACACCCCTACCAAGTCATTTACAAAAGGCCTTCATTGTGACATTAGAATGAGCTTATTCAGCTATTTTTAGCTTGATCAACTCAGAATTGGTTGTGATCTAGTTATTCGCCAACATTTTTTAAAAACTATTTTATGGTCCTAGTGGCCACTAATCATTGGTAGCCTGACAGTAGGAAGGGCTGAGAAAGATGGAAAAATCATGCACCCAGTGGTCCAGGGCTAGGAATTAAACCTGGGACAGCCACATTAAGAACTACAGTCTCCACTTATTGGCCATCTGAGCTATGCGGCACCCCAGGTGTAACATTTTGTTTATTTTATTTTTTTAATTCATGAACATGTGTTACGGATGAAACCCTGCTCACTAAGCAGGATTCATTTTTTTTTTACTGTTGCCAGTTCGGTTCTGAATCCAGAGATAGGAACCAAAGCAACATCCAGAAAAGGAGCAGAATCCAATGGCTGCCTTTTCGTGATGAGCTTTCAGAGCAGAGACGACTGGGGTGGAGGCCAACTTCTATTCAATACAGAAAGAGAGCTAATGCCACCAGAGCACAAACATAAGTTGGTTCAAAGAAAATAAACCCCTTCTGACCTAAAGTAAGGCACTACTTATCAGTTTGATTCCTGGTGATTCTGATGCTTGAAACTAGCAGAGCTAAGTATTCCTCCATTTAATTCTTTTTTTTTCCTCTCCAAATTGTTCCATAAATGAAGTGAGGTAAAATAAATCCACGTTCTTTAAAGTATTCTATAAGATGAGCCTCTGGTTAAAGGGAAGAATTCACTTTGAGTGATTATTGATAGATTTGAGACTGTCAAAATAAATACTATATTAAAAATTAGTTTATGAATACATTTGAAACCTGATCTAATTTGATTCTCCTCTAAGAAAAAAAGGCTGAAATGTGAGTATTACAAGCTTTGAAACTGGTGAGGTGAGGTGTCAGAAGTTTGCTGAGTTTGAGTTTTGTTATGCATTATTTTTTTATTCATTTTTTTAAGCACCACCTACGACATTTACGTAAGCTGCACAGCATCCACCAGTCAGTCGATGTGTAGTTTAAACAAAGAGCAAGCAGTCACCCCCATCCTTCCCACTGACCATCTTTATACATGTGGGTGTTAAGGCAAAATAAACTATGCATGTGAGATGAAGTAGTGGTCTGTAAAACTGCCAGAAGCGGTTTTTCACAGCTTTGTGTTTGAGAAGAAATGCAGGGATTTATTTCAGTTCTCACATTGAAATGATAAAGTGGTACAGCAAAGGTCTGGACCAACTCATAATCATCATTTTATTTTGTTACTCCTAAAATTACTTCTATAAACTTTCATTTTGTTCTTAGTTTTTAACCAGGGATGTCAAATCTAAATAATACTTTCTGAATGATCATGTTTTCATTGTTTTGTGACATTCGATTCAAGACCTACTGAGCTTTGAGGAGTAGAAGAGATGTTCACTCTCTCTAAATGGGCTGGAAATCAGTTTTTACTAACTGATAAAACTACAATTGAATCTAAAATTATTACACCCGCTCTACAAATTATGCTTAATGGCAAAATACACAAACTTGCAGCTGTCTGCAATGAGCTAATTAATCAAGAACAATTCAAATGGCTCAGCAAAATAATGTCAAAGATTTTTTCCTCCAAAATTAAACAAAAACTCCACTTTTAATTATTACCGCCGTCTCAAAATGACTTAATTTCTACATGACAAGTATGTTTAATACATAGTAACCTCCCCTCCCCCAATTTATCCTTTGAATCTGCGACAACGTGATATGTGACCAGACAACAGCTTTTGGCAGCATTCCTTTGCCCACTCCTCATTAATGAAGCCCTCTAGTTTGGGCCTGTGTGTTCCAACCACCTTTTTCAAATCCCAACAAGAATTTTAAATATAGTTCAAGTCAGAGAATTAGTATTTTTCAGGATGTCTTCTGAAACCAAGCCTTGGCTTTGAGATATGCCAGGGATAATTTTTCTGTTTGCAGGTCCACAGACATCCAAGCTTCAGCTTCCTCAAAGTTAACATCATATTTTTCCACTGGATTCTCTTATACTTGATTTACTCAGTCTTATCCCCCACACACGGAATGTTTTCAGGGCCAAAGGAAGCAAAACAGTCACACAGCATCACTGATTCACTGCTGAGTGCTTCACTGTGGACACTGTAGGCATTCCCTTCATTCTTCCTCCCCCTTCAGACATACAGGTCCTTCTCAAAATATTAGCATATTGTGATAAAATTCATTATTTTCCATAATATGATGAAAATTTAACATTCATATATTTTAGATTCATTGCACACTAACTGAAATATTTCAGGTCTTTTATTGTCTTAATACGGATGATTGTGGCATACAGCTCATGAAAACCCAAAATTCCTATCTCACAAAATTAGAATTTTTCATCCGACCAATAAAAGAAAAGTATTTTTAATACAAAAAACGTCAACCTTCAAATAATCATGTACAGTTATGCACTCAATACTTGGTCGGGAATCCTTTTGCAGAAATGACTGCTTCAATGCGGCGTGGCATGGAGGCAATCAGCCTGTGGCACTGCTGAGGTCTTATTGAAGCCCAGGATGCTTCGATAGCGGCCTTTAGCTCATCCAGAGTGTTGGGTCTTGAGTCTCTCAACGTTCTCTTCACAATATCCCACAGATTCTCTATGGGGTTCAGGTCAGGAGAGTTGGCAGGCCAATTGAGCACAGTGATACCATGGTCAGTAAACCATTTACCAGTGGTTTTGGCACTGTGAGCAGGTGCCAAGTCGTGCTGAAAAATGAAATCTTCATCTCCATAAAGCTTTTCAGCAGATGGA
The DNA here is from genome assembly GCF_021462225.1 of Girardinichthys multiradiatus. Lineage (NCBI taxonomy): Eukaryota > Metazoa > Chordata > Actinopteri > Cyprinodontiformes > Goodeidae > Girardinichthys > Girardinichthys multiradiatus. The sequence goes on from NC_061804.1 coordinate 21,775,437, forward strand.
AGCATGAAGTGCTCCAAAATCTCCTGATAGCTAGCTGCATTGACCCTGCCCTTGATAAAACACAGTAGACCAACACCAGCAGCTGACACGGCACCCCAGACCATCACTGACTGTGGGTACTTGACACTGGACTTCTGGCATTTTGGCATTTCCTTCTCCCCAGTCTTCCTCCAGACTCTGGCACCTTGATTTCCGAATGACATGCAGAATTTGCTTTCATCCGAAAAAAGTACTTTGGACCACTGAGCAACAGTCCAGTGCTGCTTCTCTGTAGCCCAGGTCAGGTGCTTCTGCCGCTGTTTCTGGTTCAAAAGTGGCTTGACCTGGGGAATGCGGCACCTGTAGCCCATTTCCTGCACACACCTGTGCACGGTGGCTCTGGATATTTCTACTCCAGACTCAGTCCACTGCTTCCGCAGGTCCCCCAAGGTCTGGAATGGGCCCTTCTCCACAATCTTCCTCAGGGTCCGGTCACCTCTTCTCGTTGTGCAGCGTTTTCTGCCACACTTTTTCCTTCCCACAGACTTCCCACTGAGGTGCCTTGATACAGCACTCTGGGAACAGCCTATCCGTTCAGAAATGTCTTTCTGTGTCTTACCCTCTTGCTTGAGGGTGTCAATAGTGGCCTTCTGGACAGCAGTCAGGTCGGCAGTCTTACCCATGATTGGGGTTTTGAGTGATGAACCAGGCTGGGAGTTTTAAAGGCCTCAGGAATCTTTTGCAGGTGTTTAGAGTTAACTCGTTGATTCAGATGATTAGGTTCGTAGCTCGTTTAGAGACCCTTTTAATGATATGCTAATTTTGTGAGATAGGAATTTTGGGTTTTCATGAGCTGTATGCCAAAATCATCCATATTAAGACAATAAAAGACCTGAAATATTTCAGTTAGTGTGCAATGAATCTAAAATATATGAATGTTAAATTTTCATCATGACATTATGGAAAATAATTAACTTTAGCACAATATGCTAATATTTTGAGAAGGACCTGTACAACTTTCTATAAGCCGGAATAGCCCCAGTTTTTATTTATGGTTCTCTTGCACAGAATTCTCAAATATCTTTGGCTCATTTATAAGGTTTTGAGCAAATTGGTGCATTTTGGTCAGTACTCAAGTATATTTCATGGTTCAGGAATGCAGTCCTTCTGTATGTGGCTTACTGTAGAAACTGAAACATCAGTGGGTACTGCCAGTCTTGCTGCAAGTATTTAGCAGTCAGATTCTTCATGAATCCGGTGGCAAATGTTGATAGTTTCCTCTTTCTGTTGCATCCAGATAGCATAGACACTGTTCCTTTAACTTTAAACTTGCAAACTATGCTTCCAAATGTATCTCCAGGAATATTTGGGGCCTTTGTGATGTTTTTCAGTCCTTTTCTTTGTTTGTGCAAAGCACCAACTTTTAAGGCAATTGTCTTCACTAGGCCATAATAATAACATGCAATGAAACATGTTGACAGTGATCACTGTCAACATTCCATGGCATTTGAGGTGTCCATTTCAAGCACAACTGATGTAGGTAATGAAGCCCTTGATTGGTTGCATTTGGTATTTCTGAGACCACACATGATTTGCAAATGTGTGCTGTGATGAACTCTAATCAGGAGATCGAATAAGTTTAAGTCTGCCACAGGTAGTGTAAGTAAGTAGGATTTAGTGTTCAATTTGGATAAAATATTTGTAAAGTTAAACTGTTCTTGTGTATTCATTAATTGTTTTGTTATAAACACCTGAACAATTTAGAGTTTTGCCAGACTGGGACACATTGTGCCAGCCACATGGAAAGGACATCAATTCCATGACTGACGGTGTGACGACTACATAAACGTCTGTGTGGATACCACCATCCCCACCAGAATGGCAGGTTACTTTACCAATAACAAATCCTGGATCACCAGTGACCTGAAGGACCTGCTTAACAAGAAAAAAGAGCTTTCAGAGAGGGAGACAGGGAATTATTGAGGAGTAGCATAAGATAAGATAAGAAACGGCAAGGAGGTGTACAAGAAGAAGCTGGAGAGCAAGTTCCAGCAAAACAATATCAGAAATGTGTGGTCAGGGATGAAGAAGATCACAGGCTTCAAGCAGAAAGAAGATTGGACCGATGGAAGTCTGGACAGAGCCAATGAACTTAACACATTCTTCAATAGTGTAAGGATTATGATTATTGATTAATTAATATTCATCAAGAATTATAATTTAAAATCATAATTTGAAAAAAAATTCTTAACCAAAAATCATAACTTACAAATAGAAATCAGAGATGTCCTCTGGCGTTGTGATTATGGGCTCAAAGCTCTTTAATAATTAGAATTAGCTACTCATCATTAATAATTACAAATTATTAACCAAAACCACAAACTGTCACTGTTTATTCAACCACTTCACCGAAGGTGGGGAAACTTCGACCTTGTTTTGACAGATAAATCACTCTTGCACGAAATAAACACAAACACTTCTCTTAATTATATATATGAAGATTTATTGAAGCCGAATAATCCTGATATACCATTATTCTGGTCCAAAAACCTTCACCTAACTAACAAGCACCGTTCTACACAAAGGGAATAAAAATGACTAAAATGGCATGGTGCGGAAACAATCATCTCATTTTGAACGTGAATAAAACAAAGGAGATGATTGTAGATTTGAAGAGAAACAAAAATAGGTAAAACACTATTTCTATCATGGAAAAGGAAGTGGAGATGGTGGAGGAGTATAAATACCTCGGTGTTCACCTGGACAACAGACTAGAGTGGAGATGCAACTGTGAAGCCATCTACAAGAAGGGACAGAGCAGACTGTACTTCTTGAGGAAGCTTAGGTCCTTCGGTGTTTGCAGCAAGATGCTGCACATCTTCTATAAGTCTGCTGTGGAAAGTGTGATCTCTTCTGCCATCATCTGCTGGGTTTGCAGCATCAGAGCCAGGGAGTTAAAAAAACTCAATGACAGACAGGAGATCCTTCCTGCCAACAGCCATCAGCGTCTACAACGGCTCTTCGAAGAAACCTGTATAATATGAGCTATAAAAACAATTAAATTCCTTTTGGGATGAATAAAGTATTTTTGAATTGAATTTGAATTAAACTGAATTGAATTGAATAAACCAAATTTGCAGTGGAGGTTGAATAATCTTAAGTGCAACTGTTTTGTTATATTGGCAGATTTTTAAAAGCATGGCTCACAGATTGAACAAGGTTTTCTTTGCTTTGTTGCTGGAAAGTTTTCTGTTTGACCAAACTCGTAAAATAGAAATTTAATATGGTATGTTATATAATAAACAGCAAGTTATTTTTGTAAAAGTTAGTTTTTTCCATATATTTTTAGTCTCTTTTATAAATGTTGCTCCAGAGAATAGGCAATATTCTGCTGGAGTGCCCTCATGCACACCATTTCCATTGATTGTTCTACTTATGGTGTTATGGTGGACTCCTTAACTTCAGACATATGTATTCAAGCCTTCCTTCTCCTGTCTGTCATTGTTGTTTTTTATTGTAATTTCTAAATAAGAACTCAGCACCCCACTTTTATTAATTACAACCTTAACTGATGCCACAGCCCCAACACTGAAAATAACCCCATTAACCGAATGTAGAAAGTCTCATTTAATGACTCCATTTATCTATATTTCAATTCTCTTTTCAACGGCTGACCTCCAACTCTCTGGCCTTTATTTTAAGGCAGTCTCCCCCATTCTGTGAGTGTCCTGCTTTCTCAGGATTAATTTAGACAGGAGCACCTTCTGGGCCCCAGTTTGTGACGCACACTGTGAGTTTGTCCCTAAAAAAAGAAGACGGCACAGGGGCCAAACATTCTGTCACTGTCACACCAACAAATACATTAATGTGCATATTTGGAAAAAGGGATTCAATCAAAGAATCCCAGGTACTCAAACATGGTTAAAGATGGTTATCTATAACAATTGTTTATGGATAAACGGTTTTGTGACCTTCACAACAATCAGTGCAGAAATTAAAATATTTCAATTTCTGGTGTTAATATTTTTAGGAAGCTTTTGAATGTGAGACTGGCTAAAATGTTTAACCTGTGGCTCAGGAGATCTATAGCAGCACACATTCAGCATAGATGTGTGGGTGTATAGTTCACCAGGATGTTCATTAGAATCAAGTGAATGGGCCAATCTCTGGAGCTTTTCATGTAGGTCAGTTGCTGCTATCTTTTCCCGCTCAGTGAGACCTGCTGTCATAGGAAAAAAATATCAGAATCTACATATCTTTATATCTACTCAGCTCTCTCAGCTTATTTATGAACACAGTTGAAAGAGTGTTAAAGAAACAACATGTTGTCATAACCATTTTATATGGGAAATATGTCACAATGAGTTAAAAAAATTGTTGTATTTAACCATCAATATTTGAATTTGCATAGCTAAACAATAAACAGATGAACAAAATACATTTTTCTGGCAGTTAAATATTAGCTATACATTTTTACATATAAATGAAGTATGTTAATTTAAAAAAAATATATCGTTCAATGAAGACAATTCTAACAATATTTACTACTATGTTACTAACCTAGCTAAATATTTTGAGCAGAATTGAATTGAAGATGCTGGTTCAGTTGACTGTAATTCTCATATGTCCTGTGCGTCAGAAAATGCTAAGGCTGGTGTGTTTATATGGGTGGCACGGCGGTGCAGCAAGAAGGTCCTGGTTTCGACTCCCTGCCAGGGATCTTTCTGCATGGAGTTTGCATGTTCTCCCCGTGCATGCGTGGGTTCTCACCGGATACTCTGGCTTCCTCCCACAGTCCAAGACATGACTGTTAGGTTAATTGGTCTCTCTAAATTGTCCTTAGGTGTGTGAATGAGTGTGTGCGTGATTGTTTGTGTGTTGCCCTGCGATGGACTGGCGACCTGTCCAGGGTGTACCCAGCCTCTCGCCCATAGACTGCTGGAGATAGGCACCAGCTTCCCCGTGACCCACTATGGAAGAAGCGGTATATGACTGACTGACCAACAAACAATATATAAATATATGCAAAAGTTATGAACTTTCATAATTCTTGAGGTTGAGAAAGGGCAAAAAAGGAAGTTTGTATACAACTTTAGTAAGTTTCACGCTAATGCTAAAGCCAAAATTGTTAGCATGCAGAGACAGCCGTTGCTAATGAACTGAATCCTGAGGCATTTGTTGTCAGTGAATAGTACATTTTAGCTGTTATCAGTGAAAAGGTTTACATTCCACCTTGGTACAATAGATCTAATAAGCCAGTAGCTCAGCACTGTTGTAAGCCTCAGTCACAAAAAAGTGAATTTGTTTTAGTTTCTTAACTTGGAGGACCAACTGGAGGGCTTCATGAACTAAATAGATTAGTTGTTAAGCACTGGTTCTACTTTGAAAAAGGACCCGGCTGGGGTGTCTGTTTGATAGAGGGCAAACTCTGGACATCCATACAACTTGCCAATAATGCATCTCTGAATACAAATGTGCTTTAAGGAAAAATTATTCTGACTTAGGAAGTTTTAAAAACCTGCCATGTTCCTGCAGTTTAGGAACTGTCATTTGTTCAGGTTTTATGTACTTTAAATTAATTAATAAAAAACAAATAATTGCCTGTTGTGTCTAATTCACTTACCTGTTATTAGTCACAGCTTTTTGCAAAGCTCAATTCAGTTTTACTAACTAAACCCAGCCTTGATTACAGCCAGACCTAAAGAATTAAGAAATTATTTACATATAAGCTGTCTGACAACATGAAGTAGGGTTAAGAATAATAAAAGCATATTCTGTCCCCCCCCCCTCACAAAAACAAAAAAAAAGACACAAGAACAAAATATAAAGTCATTGATCACTATGTAGGGGGGGTACAAAACAATTTCTAAAGCTTTGGGACTCCAGCTGAAGGACATTCAACATTGGTAAAGCTTCCCACGGTGTGTTCAACCTATGCAAAATTATGCCAAGATTGCCTTGATGCCTTGTGGTGGACCAGACTTAAGCAAGGACAAAAGGTGTTCAAAAATTGGAAAAACTGCAATTTAATACTGTCAAAAATAGTTAACAAATGGTCAACTTCAATACAAAAATAACTCAGATAATAAATGACATGAGTATGGGCCCAACTCAGCTGAGGTCAACTAAACAGCAACAAAACTCAAACAAAACTGACCTCCAGACCAAAAAACAAAAACTACTTAAATAGGGGTGGAATAACCTAGACTGACCAAATGGGGACGGCACAACATAAGAACAACAAATGGGAAAAAATACATACAAACTAATTAACAAACATAAATGACACAAATTAATCTTTAACTTAACACAAATAAATGAATACTAAAGTGACAAAATAATGTAACAACTTTAAGAAGTTAAGTCCCCCCTCAGTCTTTTGGAATAATGGTATGTTCCTGGATTCCACCTCCAGCTGGTCTGCCATTCAGACAAATCTTAACTAAAGTGTGCACCCATTAGAAAATATCTGTCTAAATAAAATAACTTGAACTTATGTATAGCGTCATCTGAAACTAATAAAAGTAAAACAATGAAACAATACTAACACTTTGTGGTGGTGGTAGAAGCATCCACCACATGCCTCATCCAGGAGGTCTCTGGAGTATATAATCTATAGCACTGAATCCCTGTCTTGCCTTAGTTGAGGTGAGTGTTCATGATCCAGCGAAAGAAAGAGACAAAGCAAAACTACATTTGTAATAAAGACAAAACAAAAAGACAAACCTCTGCTGATTGAAAATATATAAATGGTCCCTAGGACTTTTGGGAAAATATATGTGGACTGATTAGACAAAAGGGGAACTGTTTGAAAGATCTGAGTCACATTTTCAGAAAAAAAGCATCATACCAACAATCACACAAGGTAATGGCGGTTAATGGTCTGGGCCTGCCTTGCTTCTTTAGGACCTGGATGACTTGCCGTAATTATTGGAAACATGAAGTTTGTTCTCTATCGGAAAACATAACATGAGAATATCCAAGCATAAGTTTGTGACCTTAAGTATCAACCACACCTGGGTTAAGCAGCAGGACAATGATCTGGCGTACATCAGAAAGTCCACCTCTGGAAAAAAAAAAAAGGCTGTTTTAAACTACAGGTGGCAAGGTACAAGCAGCATATCTGTAAAAACCAACATAAACATAAACAATGAATAAAATTTTGTGTGGCCTGGTGAAAACCTAGACTCATCTCTGGTCGAGATGGAGTTAAACAAGGCAACCATGGTTAAAAATCCTCCAGTGAGATAAAATAAAACAATTCTGCAAAAAGAGAAAGATTTGTCCACAGCAACATAAAAAAAAAACTCTGCCAGTTATCCTAAATCCTTGATGGCAGTTGTTGCTACCAAGGACGGCATTTAGTTGAGGGGATAATATTTTCTTCCACATAGGGTTAGGTAACATAATTTTTACCTAATATCTGAAATGGGGGGGGGGGGGGGGGGGGGGGGGTTAATTGCATCAAAATCAATGCAAGTTCTGGACTATGAAGTGAATTTATGTGACTTCGCCCAGCTGACGTGTCCTCGGGGTTGGCGAGGGCGCACAACCAGCATTATCCCCTGCACGATTGTGAAGCGTGGGTTCGCTTCACAATGTGAGGGCGAGGGCGTCGAATGGAAATCACGACTGAGTGACGCGGAGATGTGGGAGTGGGGAAGAGAGAGAGAGAGAACGAAAGAGAAAGAGAGAGGGGGTGGCTGCAAAGAAAGAATAGGAGGGTAAGCAGCTGCTACCCAGTCAATTTTTAATTTCCAGTCACTGATTCTTGATTATACACACACGTTTTTTGTGTTTGGTGGCGGAGCATATCAGCCGGACAACAAAGGGACACTACCACCATCCAAACTGCGACAAGCCCACTGAACTCCAGTGTTTTCATTCGCATCTGCTGTGAAGTAGTGCATCAGTTTACACTGGAGGTCACCGTGACAGAAGCGTTAATTGCTCGTGTGGGTAAGTTTGTCCGTGCGCAAAAGTGATTATTTATTCTATATGTGAAATAACTTTTTTATGCATTGCTTTGATCATAGATCGTATGATCGTGATGTAAACATGAAGCCATGTGCCAATTTTATTCAGTGCATGGGGTTGTTGATAATGTGATACAAGATGAATGGATGAAGGCTGATGTTCTGCCCAGTACCCAACCTCTGAGTATTTATTAATATTAATAAGTTATGTCGATTCGTGACTGTCGCCCTTCATCCAACTCAGACACTCTCAGACCCACAGGTGTGGACGTCCTGAAGCACCTTGTCCACTCCCAGCTTAACAGCACTTAATCTGTCATTAGGGGGTTATTTTGAGGCAGCGCACCGGCGGCAGACACCTGCTGGCTGCCTGTTTAGCCTCTTCTGGTTTTATTTCGCTGCCTTTTTTGGTTGTTTTTATTTCCTCTGCAGTAAAACGTTTTAATCACAGCCCTCTTCCCTCTCCCCTCTTTTGTTTCCCCCAGACAGTACAGCCGTACTCGTCAGCCTTGGCCGCGAAATGGAGATGGAGCATTTCGACGACCGGGACAAAGGTCAGAGGCACGGCCGGTACAGCGCAAAGATGAACGGGGTGTCGAGCCCCACGCACAGCGCCCACTGCAGCTTGTACCGAACCCGGACCCTGAAGACTCTGAGCGCCGAGAAGAGGGCCAAGAAAGTTCGCTTCTACCGCAACGGCGACCGCTACTTCAACGGGATTGTGTACGCCATCTCCTCGGACAGGTTCCGGACCTTTGACGGGCTGTTGGCCGACCTGACACGCTCTTTGTCTGACAACGTCAACTTGCCCCAGGGTGTCCGGACCATCTACACCCTGGATGGCAGAAGGATCTCTACTATTGATCAGCTGGTAGAAGGTAAGTTTGTTTTATCGCACCTTTGTGAGGTATGATAGTCGTCCTTTACAGGATTTTATTTGAGAGTCCACAAGCCCCCACAGCACCACTACAGCACCACCATGCCTAATTGTTGCCTATTGTTGCATTACTATCCTTGCATGTATCAATATTTACGTAAAGTATTGCATTGTGAGCCTTTTGGCCAATCAGTGTGCATTATTCAGGATGAAGTGTTTTAGAATCTTAAAGTTTAATGAGATTTTTTTTCTTACTTATTGGATTTTGCATGCCAATAACAATATACAGCATTTCAATTATGATTCAGTGGAACTGAACAGGAAAGACCAAGTTAATTTACTTGTGGTTATATTCACTACAGAACATTGTAGATAAATATCGAAACTATAAGCCCATAGGGAGTGCACTAAATCTGACTCCAGCTCTAAATCAACAAGTATAAATTAACAGTTAAGATTAATATTCACTTAATTAACATCTATCAAACTGTAAACATTTTTAGACGTAGTTCACTTGTTAATCATTTAGATCCTTATTTGCCTTTAATACAATTTTAATTAATTTAAATTCATAAAAGGTAAAATTCCTATATATCTGCAATATCAAAAGCAAGGGAGAGAACCTAAAAGTTGCCTGATTCTTCATAAACTTGACTACAAAACAACAACACAAACAACTCAAAAATGTGTACAAACGTAAGAGCTTTTGCTGCTTGCTCGGGGACGCCCAGTATTGGCTGAGCTCGCTTCTGCATCAAGTTAGCTCTGCACCTATGTCAAAGTCAGTTTTATTAAAAAAGGCTGCACAAAATAATCTCAAACATCTCTCATCCTATTTCTTAAGGAATAAGCTCTTCATGGCCTGTGAGCCTCAATGTTAGGTGATCTTGCCTAGCTCCCTTCCTTGATGGACTTTAGATGAGGCTAAAGTAACAGGGAAATTTACTGAGACATCCCTTCTTTGGATTAACATTAGCTTTGATATTTTCATGGCATAACAATCTTGAATAATATGAAACATAAGTATACAATATAATCTAGGTTTATTTATTAGGCCTACTTCTTGTTATTTTGATGCATAGACTACAATACTGACAGTGGCTAAATTTATTGGCAATTTTAAAGTGCCTGTTGCATAGAATATTAAACGCTTTTGCTATTCTGCTCTTTAATGGTTTGAAATTTGGCTTTTTTGTGTGCTATGCTTCATAAAAATTCTGTTAAAACCAAAGTATGTTGTGCATTTTATGCCCATATAACCAAGCCAATGTACCTTTTGTTTCAAGCTAGGTTAGTTCTCTCAGGATCAGTTTTTCTCTGTTATGACCATGTCAGTGCTGCTATGTCATGGGAAGTGATATAAAAAGAGCTATAAATTGATAAAATTGAACTCACTTTTCCATCTTTCATCTTTTTCCAAATGTTTATCTCTTTAACAGGTGAAAGCTATGTCTGCAGCTCTATTGAGGCCTACAAAAAGCTGGATTACACAAAGAACGTAAACCCCAATTGGTCAGTGAATGTTAAGGCCTCTTCCTCTTCATCACGTGGGCCTCCGTCCCTGAGCTGTGCCAAAGCTGGTGCCCCGGAGGCCCGCGAAGGCAAGGACTTCATCCGTCCAAAGCTGGTGACGGTGGTTCGGAGCGGAGTTAAGCCCCGCAAAGCTGTGAGGATCTTGCTGAATAAGAAAACAGCCCACTCCTATGAGCAAGTTCTAACCGATATTACTGATGCCATCAAGCTCGACTCTGGGGTGGTGAAGAAGATCTACACATTGGAGGGCAAGCTGGTGAGAAACCTTGCAGGGTTAAGAGAAGATGATTGCATTAGCCTTGATATTGCTTGTGCTTTCCACTCTGTAGACCTTTGTCAAAAGTATCTCTCACCAACAAATGTCTCTTAGTAAGATGTGCCATCTAGAGATAGCATTGAACTTTAAGTTTATTGTCCCTATGGGAACTTGTTTTTCACAGCACCACACTTGTTTAACATAGATGGGGCAGTGAGACTAGTTGTTCATTGAGCAGGTGTGTAAAGTCCTGTTCTATTGAAATTGTGATGCATGTGAAAACATTATTAATTTCAGTGAGGGTCGTGTGGGTAGACCTATTATTTTTCCAACAGTGTTTGTGAGTTTGGTCTGGTTAATAACAGAGAACATGTTGACAAAACAGGTAGAACAATACAATAAAACTGGATGAATGATACAGTATCAGATGAGCAAAATAAAGTTATTGAATAAGAGTGGTAGTTAACAGTGCTGATCAACAGTGGGGACTGTTAACGAGCAGTTTTTTTCTTGTTGACATTAAGGTCTAAGTCATTTTCCTCAAACCGCTGGGTGAAACATGAGACTGTGGTAGGGTAGTCTAAAATGGGGTAACTTCATTTCAGTGGGGCGTGGATGGCTGTGTCATTGGATAATTTATTTTGTGCTGGTTGATGGGCTGATGCCGTCGTGTGTTTAAAGTGTGTTTTTGAATGGACAAAATACACAGCCCTGTGCGCCCGGTGCTTTAATGTCGATGGTGTGAGCATGAACCCAGCTGTTTTGCTTATAGTCACCCCCCTCCACACACACACACCCGTAGGTGAAGTATGAAACTGTGGCATGGTAGTCCATGATAGAGCTATTATATTGTATTATTATTGTTCTTTTATCAGGACTAAAAACATTTTTGCTCACAGCAGCTGTTGGTCAAAGAATTTGACTAATGAACAGATTGAAACATTTGTATTATTAAGACTTTAATATTTGTATTTTAAAAATGTATTTTATGAGAGGCTTCATACCTATCTTTCATTTTCTTTCTGTTGTTCCTTTGATATCACTTTGGATTGCCTTGTGTATATATGGTGATATGTAAATAAACTTGCCTTGCATTGAATAGGGCAAGGAATGCTGTGTTGTCTGAATATTTTTAGATAATTTGGTCTGGATGGTCGGCTGATGCTGTTGTTTGTGTAGAGTGAAAAGGAATATACCCTGTGGTGATACGGTGTCAATTGTGAGGGGAGAGGATGTTGCTAACCACATCCGTACTTCTTGCTGGCTGTTTTTTAGGAAATTGTGTGAGAGATGAATCGGCCAGGTGGGGATTGTTAAAGTGATACAGGTTCTGGATCATCAGATGCTACTGAATGGAAGTAAAAGCAAGGCTGAAGTCCACAAAACATATTCAGGCAAAATTCTCTTTTGAATTATTCCCCTTTATGATGTATTGATTAAATTTTGGTGGCATCATTGGCTTGCTGCTTAAACTGCCAATGGGGCCGACACTGAAATAAGGCAGAGTTTTTAGACTGCTGTTTCACTCTTCAATGGTGTTAATTTTGTCTTTTGCTCAAAGAGGGAAATTAGGAGTTCAGAAAACCTAAATATTTAATGAGTACGCTTTCATTTTTCACTCCCATTTGTGTCCCAGTTGACAGTCAGAGCTGTGAAGAGAAAGAGTGACGCAGAGGTCAAGAGGAGGTAACATTGGAAGAAATCCATGAATGGAGTTGCACAATGCTGCAGCGTTGTGTGGCTGAGTATTGTCTCCAAACACAAAAAATAAATCGACAGAAAAAAAGTCCACCCACCTATCCAGCTACGACTCTCAGTGCAATTCACGTTTTCTTTACTGCATTGCTAAAATGAGAACTGGGTCTGCACTGAAGCTGAATCATGTCAAACAAGCCTTCTTTCAGGCACATGTTGATGTTTGTTTGTATTCACAAGCAAAGGAGGAACACATTGTCTCCCCCAGCATGTTGGCATCTTATACTTCTATATTTTGTCCTATTTGCATTCATGCCACCTGTCTCGTGTATCACAGTTTTTTTCTCTGTATTTCTGTCTGCTCCCCTTTTCTCTGTCTAGCAGTCTGGGCTGTGCTGCAGCTCCAAGTTATTGAATGTAGTGATGCTGGGCTCTTCCCCTGATAGCGTCATTATTAGTTTTGAAAGTAATCATGTTCTAAATGACCAATTAGTGAGTCATGCTCATGAATATGCTCTTTGCTCTAGGGTCTTTTTATGCTCAATGACCATTTTAGTCATCGGTGTAACCTCTTATTTTTATCTCTCATATCATCTCTGTCTATTTAATGTTCCACTGTTAACGCAGCAGAATCCTGACTCCAATTAGATGCCAGTACCAGCCAATAAAATCCAAGGATCAGGTTTTCCCAGAGAAACCTTCTGTTGGAGATTAAACCCACCACATTTGTGTAATACCCACTAACGAGGAGTTTTCATGGAGATTACACAATAAATGCTGCTGTTGCTCTGTTCGTCCCTGTGTGATTGGAAATGAGGCTGTTGTGGCATGCTATTTTTAGACATGGTATTGATTGGGCATGTAGGCATGGTAACAAGCTCACTACTAAATTGGCAAGGCTGTGCTGAATGCAGAACCAGCTCCTCATTTCTATCACTCTATGTTTGGCTTTTGGTTAATGTTTGATGCAGTTTAGAAAACTGGAAAGATGGGCTGTTGGTGACAAAATTTAATTAAATTAAGCACAGAATATAAATTGATGAAAAACAATTCTTGCAAAATATCCGAACATTATAGAGCAAACTCAAGAAGGTAGATTAGTCAAGTATATATATGACAGGATAACGTTGCTTTAAAAATTAAGCGAAATATGAGTCTGCATTCGTGCAACTATAAGCATACTGTATATATGAGAATGTTTTTCTCTATGTGTCTGCTTCTTCCACGGGCTGAACCACGTCAGTCAGTGAGCCTGTAGCAAAAGTAGGTTTCTAGGCCCGGCTGCCAGTAACGTTGAGTCCCAGCAGCTTGAGCCTCTTACTTTCATTAACCCTGTAATGAGGCCAGAAACAGAGGGCGTCAGGTTTGCATGCACTCTTTTTAACAGGGATTGTCAGATGTACCTTTTCAGCTGTGAGCCATTCTTTCTTGATATTTATTTAAAGTTGTGCTTGACGTTCTTCAATGTTATCGTTATACCTTATAGCAAAACATCAGAATCTTACAACATTATAGTAAATGTAGAGGTTTTAATACTAGGGACCCCTAAATATGCCCATAGGGGGATGCCATAAACATGTTCGGAGTCAGTGGCATAGCAATAAATGACATTGACCCAAAATAGTGAGACTTAATCAGAATGTATAACAACCTCTAACAAGATATTGACATCCACAAAGACTGATATGCCAGACAAGGAGAGCATTAATTATCAAGAGGCCCACTGTAACTGTGAAGGAGCGGTAGAGATCCACAGCTCAAGTGAATGATCCCGTTTAATGAACAACTATTAGTCTTACACAACAAAAACATTGCCTTTAAGAAAAAGTGGCAAGAAAAACCCATTGTTGAATGAAATCCTTTAAAAGTCCTGTTTGCAGTTTGCCATAAGCCGAGTAGGGAACACGACAAACATGTGGAAGAGGGTCCTCTGATCAGATGAGCCAAAAACTGAACTTTTTGGCCTAGAATGCTATGCATATCACACCTAACACACCCTCTACACATGAAACATGGTGCTGGCAGCATCATGCTGTGGCAAACATACAGCTAGAGCTATTGAGCTATTTTGCAAAAAACAAAGGGCAAAAATGTCAGTTTCTAGATGTATAAAGTAAGTGGAGACGTACCCTAAAAAGCTTGTGGCTAATTGTTGAGAAAGGTAGATCTAAAACGTATTGACTTGGCAAGGGCTGAATACAAAGGCACATCACACTTTTTATGTTATTACCTCTGCCAAGAAGGTTATGTTTTTGTCGGTGTATGTCTATCCATCCATCTGTCTGTCTGCTTGCAAAATATCTCAAAAAGTTATGAACGGATATGGATAAAATTATTATATGTTGGTGGTGATGCAGAGCACCAGATACAGAGAAGATTTTTTTTGAAGGATTCTTTATCATTGCTAAACCATTGTGCAAAAACGTGGAATTCCTACATGGTTCCTCACCCTGTCAGCAGGTGACATGCAGTGGCCAGAGGTCATCCAGATTATAACTCATCAGTATAGAAAAAAGCTGACCCTATTGCCTTGCTGGAGGGCTGCACTCCATGAGTGCTTTTCTAGTTACCTATTATTTTTCTTCTACTTCAGAATATGTGCTACTTTGTGTTTGTTTACTACATGCCATATCCAAAAAATGTATTGAGGTGTATGGCTGTAATACGAACAAAATGAACAAGTTCAAGGGGTATGATTTTGGCACTGTATCACATATTAGGAGCAAGTCTTGAGTATCTGATACTCTGTGTCATTTCCTCTCGCCCCTGTGCTCTTGCCCATCTATGATCGTTGGGATATCTACCTGTAATACGAGAATCTTAGTTCAGGAGCCTAGATCCGATTTCACCCTCAATACTATATCGATCATGTTTAGATTTTTTTCCATCCGTTTGTGTAAGTACAACCTTGTATTTCCCAGCCACATCCTTTATTTGCTAGTTTTTATCAGAATTTAATCTAGTTGCTAAGGAACTGGTTTACATGCTGTTGAGTTAATACAATATCACACCGGTGTGGTGTAGCCTGCACAGACTGATCATGACAATAGACTAATAGCCACTGTGTAAGTGGCTTAAGACACGGACGTGGCCGGCATATTAATACTTCTTAGCTCTGTTTACACACACATGCGCCATGGCAGACCCCACCTGCTGCCACCTTTAGCCTTTGTGTGGCTTGTGCATATGCCAAGTGTGACACACACGTTTCACTGGACTCATTTAGATTTTTGCCTATAGGTGCTTGAAGTGATACCATAATTTTTATCTCCAGCACTAAATTGTTCTTGTCAATGGGGGCCTTTATTTGGCATCTTAGCAAGTTTGGCCATAAAGAAAACAGTAAAAACGTTAGAAACAAAACAAATAAGATTTTCCAAATGCAAAGAAATATTCCTGGATTACTTTGATTTTATATATTCTGTGTAGTTTAAGGGATTGAATATTTAATCTTTTTATATAGTAAATGTATGTGAATTTAAAAATTATTTCACTTTGTCTACATTCTCATAAACAGCTGGTGTTTGTCAAATGTTTCAGATGTCAAAATCTTACTGAAACACTGTAATAGATCATTTAAAATAAGTAAAAATACAAGGCTGCTTCTGTGTCTTCAGTCCAGCATACATATTGTTGATAACTTATTTGTTGTATTCCTTACATTACTACTCTTGTATTGTTTTCCATCAAATAGCAGCAATGCATAATATTCTGAATAAAACCGAATGTTAAATAGCTTGTTTTAAGCAATGAGCAGCCATTTCATGTTTTCATATTACTTGTAGATTGTAATTAAACATATTGTTTGGCTCATTGTAAACTCTTAAGACGGCACTTACTTCAATAAGACTATAATACTTAAATAAAGTATGCTGTATCATGTTGTATGGTATCACACCATATTAGCTCAAATTTTCTCTAATTGTAATTGTATTGCACCATATTGTATTGAATCATGTCTTAACAGATTACAACGTTGTGTATTTTATTATGTTATATCACATTACATCAAACTCATAGCTCATAGCTTTTGCATTGTCTTACATTGTATATGATCTTCTATCACATTTACTTCCGCCTCTCTGTCTGCTCAGACGCTTTTCTCCAAAGCTCCCTGCTTGCTTGCATTCTTTTACACCTAACTTTTTATCTCTTAGCCAAAATTACGGAAATATTGGACTAAAACAACTTCTTACCAGCGACTCCCAAGGATTATTATTATTATTATTATTATTATTTTGTTTTTTTAAAGGATTTTGATGTTTTTATAATCAAACTCAAAAGAAGGACAAGTTGACGCCAGCTAATCAGCACAAAATGCCTCCCTTCACCACAGAGGACTTCGACAAACTTTTACAGAAATTGGCTGTTTTGGAGATGAAAATCCATCGACTAGAAGTGAATATGGGGTACAGCGATGATTCAACTCTGCCTGTGATCCCAAACAGTAACAGCCAGCTCAACAACTCAGCCGGCAATCAGAACACTGAGAATAAACCTACCGGCAGACCCCCCTGGCATGTTTTAGGGGCATGCCCAAAAAATCAAGGTGGACAACTCACTGGAAGATCTCAGCAATTAAATAAATTAGAATGGCCAGAATTACAGAGAAATGCCCCCGTTTCCCCTGGGAAAAGGAGACTTCGACAGTGAGCTGCTGTCACAACAACTGATAGGAGTGAGACAGCTGGAAATAATGGAATTCCCCTCCAAAACGAGCTATGAACCTAATCATCTGAATCAACAAATTAACTCTAAACACCTGCAAAAGATTCCTGAGGCCTTTAAAACTCCCAGCCTGGTTCATCACTCAAAACCCCAATCATGGGTAAGACTGCCGACCTGACTGCTGTCCAGAAGGCCACTATTGACACCCTCAAGCAAGAGGGTAAGACATAGAAAGAAATTTCTGAACGAATAGGCTGTTCCCAGAGTGCTGTATCAAGGCACCTCAGTGGGAAGTCTGTGGGAAGGAAAAAGTGTGGCAGAAAACGCTGCACAACGAGAAGAGGTGACCGGACCCTGAGGAAGATTGTGGAGAAGGGCCGATTCCAGACCTTGGGGGACCTGCGGAAGCAGTGGACTGAGTCTGGAGTAGAAACATCCAGAGCCACCGTGCACAGGCGTGTGCAGGAAATGGGCTACAGGTGCCGCATTTCCCAGGTCAAGCCACTTTTGAACCAGAAACAGCGGCAGAAGCACCTGACCTGGGCTACAGAGAAGCAGTACTGGACTGTTGCTCAGTGGTCCAAAGTACTTTTTTCGGATGAAAGCAAATTCTGCATGTCATTCGGAAATCAAGGTGCCAGAGTCTGGAGGAAGACTGGGGAGAAGGAAATGCCAAAATGCCAGAAGTCCAGTGTCAAGTACCCACAGTCAGTGATGGTCTGGGGTGCTGTGTCAGCTGCTGGTGTTGGTCCACTGTGTTTTATTAAGGGCAGGGTCAATGCAGCTAGCTATCAGGAGATTTTGGAGCACTTCATGCTTCCATCTGCTGAAAAGCTTTAAGAAGATGAAGATTTCATTTTTCAGCACGACCTGGCACCTGCTCACAGTGCCAAAACCACTGGTAAATGGTTTACTGACCATGGTATCACTGAGCTCAATTGGCCTGCCAACTCTCCTGACCTAAACCCCATAGAGAATCTGTGGGATATTGTGAAGAGAACGTTGAGAGACTCAAGACCCAACACTCTGGATGAGCTAAAGGCCGCTATCGAAGCATCCTGGGCCTCCATAAGACCTCAGCAGTGCCACAGGCTGATTGCCTCTATGCCACGCCGCATTGAAGCAGTCATTTCTGTAAAAGGATTCCTGACCAAGTATTGAGTGCATAACTGTACATGATTATTTGAAAGTTGACGTTTTTTGTATTAAAAACACTTTTCTTTTATTGGTCGGATGAAATATGCTAATTTTGTGAGATAGGAATTTTGGGTTTTCATGAGCTGTATGCCAAAATCATCCGTATTAAGACAATAAAAGACCTGAAATATTTCAGTTAGTGTGCAATGAATCTAAAATATATGGATGTTAAATTTTCATCATTACATTATGGAAAATAATGAGCTTTATCACAATATGCTAATATTTTGAGAAGGACCTGTATGTGACACTCTTAGAAATTTTGGTTTGACTCAACATGTTAAACAGCAAACACACAAACAGGGACATAATTTGGACTTGATCATCACTAAGGGTGTAAACATTTCCGAGGTGTCTATAACTGATGTTGCCCTATCTGACCACTTTTCTGTTATTTTTGAAAGCATCATCTGCAATGACTCAGTTTGCCAAAGAGACATGATAAGAAAACGCATCTTTAAGGACGGTG
The DNA here is from genome assembly GCF_021462225.1 of Girardinichthys multiradiatus. Classification (NCBI taxonomy): domain Eukaryota; kingdom Metazoa; phylum Chordata; class Actinopteri; order Cyprinodontiformes; family Goodeidae; genus Girardinichthys; species Girardinichthys multiradiatus. The sequence goes on from NC_061804.1 coordinate 21,794,087, forward strand.
CTGCTGAAACCTTTTACCAGATTTACTCTTCTACCTCCAGCTTGCCCTGTAACACAGTAGATGAGCTGGTAGACAACTTTCATTCTAAAATCTCGGACATCGTTGATTCAATTGCTCCAATTAAAGTGAAAGTCGTTTCTGGGAAGAAAATGTCTCCTTGGAGAAGTGCTCCACCAGTCAGAAGTGAAAAAAAGGAGCGTCGAAAAGCTGAACGCAGGTGGCAAAAGACTGGACTCTAGGTTCACTATATTATCTATAAAGAGAGACTATACAGATATAACCTACAACTGAAAAATGCAAGGGAATCTTTCTTTTCTGAGATCATCAGCAAAAACATTAACAATGCTCGTGCATTATTTGCCACGGTCGACCGGTTAACAAACCCTCCTGTAACTGTAGCATCTGAACTCCACTCTACCAGGGCCTGCAATGAATTTGCTAACTCCTTTACTGAAAAAACCCAAAAGATCAGAGAGGCAGTCAGCACATCCACATCAACTCCAGTACCAATGTTGTCTCCAACTTGAACTGATTTTGACTAAATTTCCCAATTTCACCAAATAAACTACAAAATCTTAGAAGAAATCATACACCAACTAAGCTCTTCTTCCTGCTGTCTCAATGTTTTACCCACAGCTTTCCTTAAGAAAGCTTTGCCCGTAATAACATCTGATTTAACACAAATAATAAACACGTCCCTTTTGTCAGGTGTTTTCCCCCAGGCCCTGAAAACAGCAATTATCAAACCTCTATTGAAAAAGAGCAACTTGGACAAGCTGCTACTACAGAACTACAGGCCTATATCAAACCTCCCCTTCATCAGTAAGATTATTGAAAAAGCTGTGTTTCAACAGTTAAACAACTTCCTAACAACAACCAACCGCTTCGCTGACTTCCAGTCAGGCTTCCTGCTCACCACAGTACAGAGACTGCTCTTGTCAAGGTGTTCAATGACATCCGTATAAATGCAGCCTGTGGAAGAACCACAGTGCTGGTATTATTGGACCTTAGTGCAGCATTCGACACTGTTGATCACTCCATTTTATTAGAGCGCCTGGAAAACTGGGTCGGCCTTTCTGGTACAGCACTCAATTGGTTTAAATCATCTTAGGGCCCCTCCAATTCAATATCTACATGCTCCCCCTAACTCAGATTTTAATAAACAACGTAAGTTATCATAACTATGCAGACAACACACAGCTATACGTTACGATATCACCAGGTGACAATGAATCCATTCAAGCGCTTGGTAAATGCTTAGAAGAAATCAATACATGGATGGGCCAACATTTTCTTCAGCTGAATCAAAACAAAACTGAAGTAAGAATCTTTGGACCAAAGGAAGAACGTTTAAAAGTTAGCACAGAGCTTCAGTTAATACAGCTAGAAACCACCAGTCAGGCTGGAAACCTGGGTGTAGTGATGGACTCAGACCTGAACCTTGAGAGGCACATAAAGACAGTAACAAGGTCGGCCTTCTATCACCTAAAGAACATCTTCAGGATTAAGGGACTAATGTCTCAGCAGGACCTTGAAAAACTAATTTATGCGTTCATATTTAGTAGAATTGATTACTGCAACGGTGTCTTCACAGGTCTGCCTAAAAAGTCGATCAGACAGCTGCAGTTGATCCAGAATGCTGCTGCTCGCGTCCTCACTAGAACTAAGAAAGTGGAACACATCACCCCGGTTCTAAATCCCTACACTGGCTCCCTGTAGCTCAGAGAATAGACTTTAAAATACTTCTGTTAGTCTATAAATCACTGAATGGCTTAGCACCAAAATACATTACAGACTTGTTGTCAGTGTATCAACCACCCAGACCTCTCAGGTCTTCTGGCTCAAATCTACTCTGCATACCCAGAACCAGAACCAAACATGGAGAAGCAGCTTTTAGTTCTTATGCTCCACTAATCTGGAATAAACTGCCAGAAAACTGTAAAAGCGCCGAAACCCTAAGTTGCTTTAAATCAAGATTAAAAACTTATTTGTTTAGAGTGGCCTTTGACTGTGCCATCTAAGCATAATTAGTTACGTTTTCAGTCCAATTTTCCTTTCATTTTCTTATCCATCATTCTATTCTCTTTATTTTATTTTATTTTTTTAAATTACCTCTGTTTGATTTTATCATTTGATTTGTTTTTCTGTGTCTGTGTTTATTTTCTTTGTGACTGTATTGTAATTGCATGTACAGCGCTTTGAGTGTCTCGTTGCTGAAAAGCGCTATATAAATAAACTTACCTTATCTTACCTTACATCTTCACTAATTATGTCGCATTGTATTGCATCGAATGACATCTAATTGTATTTATCATACTACATTAAATCGCATGCATCACATTGCATCATAATGCATCGCACAGCCCAGCAATGTATCTTCTGACATTGTACTGTATTGTAACATGTTAGAAAATAATTATGAATTATGTCCACACACTGGGATTATATTGTTATATTTTCTGAATGCCAACAAACACTCTGTCAGAGATTAGTAAGGCCACTCAACTTGAAGCATCAGTTCTACAGTGATGCAGAAATGACTTTATAGAGTATGAAGTGATCTGAAGAGCATGTTTATCTTTTTTTTTTTTTTAAATACTCGATTCATATTTGCCAAACGGTTAAAAATCAGGTATTTAAAGGAAATAATGATAAACATTTGCTAATCACTGGCGACCTGTCCAGGGTCTACCCCGCCTCTTGCCCACAGACTGCTGGAGACAGGCACCAGCTTCCCCATGACCCACTATGGAAGAAGCGGTAGAAAATGACTGATTGACTGACATTGCTAATTATTGTAACTGAAAACCAGTCAATAACTTGCGCACAACAATAGATTTGTGCTTTTATACCTGTTTGATATTTCGACTAATGGTTGGCCCAGATGGTCTAGGTAGTAAGAAATGGGATAATTAAAATATGTGATCTTGAAGCAACGGAGGGAACCGTATTATTTTCTTGTGTGATGGATCTTTCTTCAGTATTTCTGGATAAACACTTTCTTTAGCACACATTTTCAAGTTTGTTTATCTGCCAATTTGTATACCACAGAAATAAATTAAACAAAATCATGAAACTTTAAATTAAGGTGATCATTCCTTGGGTATTCCTCAAACACATGTTTTTAACATAAGCTCTTGTTTGCATCTCGTGTTATTTGCCAATGCTAATTGCTAACAGTAATCCACTGATTATGGTGAACATACGTATTAGTTATTTATGTAATTTAAACCATCAACTCCTATTAACAAGTATACAACTCTGCTATGTTTTTTTCCCCCCCACACATTAAATGACACAGTTTTAATGCATGTAATATGTGGGAGAGAAATGAGGAGGAGCCACTTTTTCACAGTCTGCAGTGCAGCTCTCACTTCTTAAACTGCATTGCTGGCATCGTTCTCTCCTTGCTGGCAAGGCCATGCAGCTTTTATTTTCTGCTTCTGCTTTTTTTGCATCCTGCCTCTTTATAATAAAATGTTATGATTTTTCTTTACCGAAAGAGTTTTATTTTAACATGTCCATCAGCTGTCCGTTCATCATTTTTATTTTTCCCAGACTATTAATGTTCAGTTGTCATTATTTTTTGTCTGTTTTGTTCATTTAATTAATACACTGTGCATTAATCAGAAATTCAAGGGCTAAACATTTGTATTTACTCCTTCAGTCACTCACTTTCCTCCTCATTGCTCTATATTTCACTGTGAAGATGAATTTGTAAAATCAAGTCTTGTTGACTTCCTTTTATATTTATATATTTTTTAGTTTGTCTCTTCTTTCAGCTCTGCAGGGACTATAGAGGACTGCAGCATTGTTATACAGAAATGCTGCATATTATCTAAGGATTATCTCACTCTCGTGTCCAAACATTTATCCACTTTTAATCCTCCCTATTTGATGCATGTTGATGGTGTCACTGTTCTGCTTTGTTTGAGTGGGAAACGTCCATCTGCTCCTTCAGATCTGCTGAGTCACAGCCACTTACCGTAGTGTGTGTGTATGAGGGGGTGTGTAGGTATTTCTTTATGTATGTCTGCCTTTCTTTCTGATTCAGCAACTGAGCTTGTGTGTATCTGTCTGTCTGCCTATGAAGAGTCACTGTAGCAGAGTGGCACTCTGGCTGTACAGTCAGAGGATCTTTTGCCAAGTAAGGATCGATGGCAGACATATGTAGCACCGGCAGACTGTAGAGAGCTCACTCACATCACAAGTTCAAACACACACACATACACGCACTGTCTCGGTGTTGTATTTGTAGGGCCAGAAAACATTGTGCTCCTGCTTCGTGCTCTTAGTCGCATACAGAACAAGTCTGTCATCTCTGAGCTGTCAGATTGAGCTGAAAAATGCTGTCTCTCCCTCTTAAAAATAAAAATGAACATAACAAGCATAACCATGAGGTAGAAAATCAAGAGTAACGTTTTCTAAGTACAGCTGGCAAGCTACAAGCTGCTTCTCTGCTAAGCATCTAACTATAGGCTATCTGCTCTGGCAGATAGCCTATAGTTAGATGCTAGCCTGTCTAACCAGCTAACATTAGCTTATGAGTTTTACTCTATAACAAAGAGAACGACAAAAACCTTATTATTACCTGTGCAGTGAGCACTTAAAACTACTACTATTGAGTGTTTATTCTTTATTTCTGCTTTAGTCTGTGTATAAAAAATGGTTATAAATAAATGTTATTGTCAGAGTCTGAGTCTGTGTGTGTTTGTTTGTGTGTGTGTGTGTTATGTGTGTATTGTGTACTTGTTTTTCTAACCATTCAGTTTCTAGTTGGTGCTGGAGTTCTCAGGTGCGCTGGATGACAGGTGTTTTCCATCTGCTGATTGCTTGGAGGAGTACTTGAGAGGGAGGCTGCCAGCACTTCGATGCCAGAGTGTTTGCCTTAAGTGGTAACAAGCTCAGCCACTACTGATTTTTGTGCTTTGTTTTTGAACTCAAGTAATCTTGCATTTTGTTCCCACCCAGGTTTCTACCTGAGGCTTTGTTTATGTTGCTGAGTTCTGACTTCGTTCCAGAGTTTCTCTGAGCATCTGGATTATCAGCTACTGAGTTAAGGAACTACCTTCTTGTGGATTTCTCTCACTTCTGTCTGTACCTTTCGGACATGGACCAAGCTGGCGGCTTCCCGTTTCCCTCGACTCCAGGACCCAGGCATCAGCGCACCCTGCTTCTTCCTCCATCTTTAACATTGGCACCTGAGCTCCTTTTGGCTGGCACCAAGCTCACCACAGAGAAGACAACTGAACAATCCTCCATTGCAAGTTAAGACTCTGAATCTCTCTACCCCTGGTGGTTCTTGCTTCAACAATTTAGTAAGCCATTTCTCAGATCTTGGTAATTAGTTGCTTCATATCATTCGTTTGTTCACCAATCCATTTTGCTTCCTTCCCTTACAGTTGGTGTTCCCAGTTCCCGTCCCAGACTACTTTGTTGACAATAAAAACCGTAAAACTTTTCCTTCTGAGTGTTCTCTGAATGTGGGTCTAATCTATATCAAAAATGACAGTTATAGATAAAAAATCTTTTAACTAGGTGTTGGGGATGGATTCAAAAAACATTAAATCGCAATTATTTTTACAAAAATATCACAGCTGCATTTTTAGCACAATTTCCCAACAAAAGCATAGCTCTTCAAGGGGGAAAAAAAACTCCCATAATTCAC